>NC_080671.1:349079398-349421798 GCF_030247195.1 Topomyia yanbarensis
TCGAATGCGAATTGTCAATTCGAAACGATTGTGTTTGAATTGCTTTAGGAGCACGCATTATGCCCGTGATTGCCCTTCTCAAGACAGCTGCCGTGTTTGTGGAAAGCGCCACCATACTATGCTCCACCCGGGTTACGATGAAAGCTATGCCCGATCTGTACCTGATCCACGATCATCTAGGTATGAGCAATCGACGAGGGCCGCGATTTACGCTACACAGTGCGATGAAGAACCCGTCGAACCTGTATTTTCTGCTGCGACTACCGTTAATCAATCTGCCACCGTAAGCTGCATGCCCTTAAGAACGCAAGAGAAAAATATCATTTTGCCCACCGCAGTGGTAATTATCGTTTATCGCTACGGGAAAGAACATATAGCGCGTGCGATGTTGGATTGTGCTTCGCAGGCTAGCTTAATAACTGAGAAAATGGCTCAATTGCTTCGACTTAGACGTACAAAGGTCAACATGCTCGTTAATAGGGTTGGAGATCACCCGAAACTGGCAACAGAATCTGTGACGACACAAATCCGTTCCAGAATGAAACACTTCTCAAGCAACGTAGATTTTATTATTCTTGAGAGAATTATGCCACGATTACCTGGTCAGAACTTTTCCGTCGACCGCTGGAAAATTCCTAATGAGTTATTCCTAGCCGATCCAGCTTTCAATAGAAGTGGTGACATTGATTTGCTAATCAGCAATGAACATTTCTTCACATTTTTCACCTCTGCCGCAAGAATCCAGCTTTCGAAGTCCTTGCCACTGTTGGTAGATAGCGTCTTTGGATGGCTCGTATCGGGTTCCGTTACCTCCAAGTGTCCGTCCAGTAATATGCTCACATGCAACGTCACAGCCATGCCCATAGTCTCGATAGAAGAAAGGCTGGAAAGGTTTTGGAAAATGGAAGAATTGCCGATTAGATCTGCTCGATCACTGCAGGAAAAAGAGTGCGAAGATTTTTATTCTAGAACCGTTTCTCGAATGCCAGATGGACGGTATGTAGTTCGCTTACCAAGACATCCCAACTTTGACGCATTGTTGGGCCATTCTGAATCAGTTGCCAAAAGGCGGTTTGAGCTACTTGAGCGAAGACTGGAAAAGTCCCCACAGCTGAAGAGGGAGTATCATCAATTCATGGCGGAATACCTTTCACTCGGTCATATGCGTTTGATTGAGAAGGAGTATTGCAACACCTCAGTAGCATGCTTTCTTCCACATCATCCTGTCATTAAAGACGCCAGTACTACTACCAAAGTGCGGGTTGTGTTTGATGCATCTGCGAAAACCACTTCCAGTTTTTCACTGAATGACGCGCTGCTCGTAGGTCCAGTTGTGCAATGACCTTATCGCTATTATTCTACGATTCCGAACCTACCCCGTTGCACTAGTCGCCGACATAGAAAAAATGTATCGCCAGATACTGCTTCACCCTGAGGACACTGCCCTACAACGCATTTTTTGGCGCTTTAACACCGATGAGCCCATTCAAAAATATGAATTACTGACCGTGACATACGGTATGGCGCCATCGTCTTTCTTAGCCACACGTACACTTCAGCAGCTTGCCAGCGACGAAGGCTCCGCTTACCCTAAGGGTGGACCAGCACTACAAAAGGGATTTTACGTCGATGATTTCATTGGAGGAGCAACAACGATAGCGGAAGCAATAGTCGTGCGAGACGAACTGATTGAACTACTTGGAAAAGAAGGATGTAGTTTACGCAAATGGTCATCAAACAAGAAACAAGTGTTGGAAGACTTAGGTTCAGACAAGATAGCCGCAGAGACCCCGCACCGATTTGATACCGAAGAGACCGTTAAAACCCTTGGAATTTGCTGGGATCCCCAACAGGATAAACTTCGATTTGATCCTGACATGCGACCGCAAGGAACCAAAATGACAAAGCGTTCAATCCTTTCAGCCATATCGCAGCTGTTTGATCCATTGGGATTGGTCTCGCCTGTGATTATTCGAGCTAAAATGCTCATGCAACAACTTTGGTCGCTATCTTGTGGCTGGGATGACGATGTTCCAGAATCGGTCGAAGAAAGATAGAAAAGATACGTCCAGCAGCTCCAGAAGCTTACAAAATTTCGTGTTGCTCGCTACGCCATGCTCCCATATTCGATTATACAACTGCATACTTTTGCCGATGCATCTGAAAAAGCCTATGGCTGCTGTATTTATGTACGCTGTAGCGACTCCCGGGGCAACATCCGCGTGCAACTATTGGCTTCCAAATGACGTGTGGCACCTCTAAAACGTGTTTCGCTTCCGCGCCTTGAATTGTGTGCAGCTGACTTGGCAGCAAAACTTCATAATAGTGTCGTCCAAGCCCTCAACGTGGATGTGGCTGCTTCTTACTTCTGGTCAGATTCTATGGTAACACTACAATGGCTGAAGGCGGAACCGAACACATGGAAAACATTTGTAGCGAACCGGGTCTCAGAAATACAGACGAACACCCAGGGATCATTTTGGAACCATGAGGCCGGTAAGCAAAACCCTGCAGATTTTATTTCGAGAGGAATGGACGTGGATGATTTTTTACTCAGCATGCCGTGGACTAACGGACCTGATTGGCTCGGTTCTCTCGGCCGGTTACAAATGTTCCTGATTATCCCGAGCAAGGAGTCGAGCGTCGAAAACAACAAATAGTTGCGCTTGTTAGCTCAAGTCCAGTCCACAACTCCATTTTCAACATATGCTCATCATACAACCGTCTGGTCCGCATAATCGCATGTTGTCTCCTGGCCAAAATTATTTGTTGCTGCTATTGTTTTTATTATTCCTTAATATGATCAAAAAATAGAAAATAACTAATTAGGCATCTATCCACCTACCAGTGCAGAGGTAAATTTTCTATATCCTTTCGAATACTAGTAATTTCGAGGTGATCTTTGCGAATACATTTGTTTTTTCCAGTTGCACAAACAGTTGCTCAGTAGAAAAGGGGGGAGAAAAGAGACGCCTGTGCATATTTTTATAGAAATTCATTTTAAAAAACATAGTATTTGGCCCTAAAGCATTTCACCTGCACCTCAAATTACTAAAAAATTCAATATTTTCAAATCGCTTGGAATTTGTAGGTCGGACAAGATCGGAAGAGTTCGAATGTTTTTCGGATAGCTGGAATCTGGTTTTGTAATACTGCTTCAGCAACTTTGGCGATTCTCGCCGTATAATGCAACTTTTTTATCATTCAAGTTTGGAATAAAATGTTTAAAAAACGTAAATTTTAAAGTTGGTACAATGCACAGTAACACTACTATTTTCAGTCGGTTTTAGCCTAAACTTATACAAATGGCTGTGTTCAACTACATTTGTAATAATATTGTCTTACTTAATACAGTCATCATCACTAGAAAGCGATATTGCTGGATATATAAATAAAATGATAATAAAACCCTTAAAATATCACTATTTTTCATCCATGCAAAAAATCTTTAACAATTTTTGACATACTCCTAATTTTGCCACGTTATTCAACAGGTTTTTAAGTATGTAAAAAAATATAACGAAGGAGAAAATCGAAAAAAATAATATTTTGGTCATTGGCCAGGAGTTCGTTCCAGTTACTCCTCTGTGCGCTGTCGCCAGTTCCTAGCTCTTCTCATATCATTCTTCATTCTTTCAAGGTCAGCCCTCCAGCAAGGGGCAGTAAGTAGTAGACAAGCTTCTTCGTAGGATGCTACTATGAAAGAGTTTATCGTCTCCACGACGTCATCAGTAATCATTTACTTGAGTATTTGTTGGAAAATCCATGAAATTTTGTCGCTAAGTTTTCCAAAAACAGGTCACAGTTTATAGATTTTGGATTACGATACCTTACCACATTATTTAGGTAAAGTTACTATATTAAGAGTTAGACGGACACAAAAGTCGGAAAATTGGCAGCTCTTATTTCAGGAAAAAAAACACTGGCATCCCATGTAAATGTTCAAGCTCCAGCTTAATAATTTCATTGTCGTCGTAGTAAGAACTTTACATGCACGAATAGAGAAACCAATTCGAAGATCTGATGATATGATTTCATATTTGTACGAATATCTCTTCTTGTTACAGAAAAAATTTGGTTCTTTTCGTTTCTCTACACTCGATAATACAAGATAAGAGTAAAATAGTTATGACCATAATCACAATACCTTTTCCATAAACATCCAAAGAGAGCATGTTATGTGACGTCATGCTCGACTGGCTCCGGTATTTGACATGTTCAATTGACTCCGCTCAGTGTCTCCGCCTAACTAAAAATATAGTAACTATAATTTAGGGTGACATAAAGATGGACGGCACCGGTGGTTGAGTGGTCAGCGTGACCGCCACTCATTCCACTTGGCTTGGGTTCAATTCCAGCCGAGGTCGTTGAGATTTTTCTGTGGTGAAAAATCTGTGGTCACGTCTTCCTTCGGAAGGGAAGTAAAGCCGTTAGTCCCCGGCCCAGGAGTGGTTGTCGTCCAGATAGCAGAGTCACCTCTCTGGCGCCGGTAAAAAAGAAGTAAAATCCAACTTTTATACTTACTAACAAATTCCTCCTCCCGTGATACTTGTGGAGTGCGCAGTAGTATATACGGCCTCTAGCAAAAGCAAGTATCGGACTAACATCCCTTCCCTTTCCTTCCGCGATCTACGTTCGGGCCTGGCCGGCACCGATATTGATCAATAAACAGTTTAGGATTACCAGGAGTAGCACATTGAAAGATATTTCGCTACTCCCAGGCATAATTATCTACTGATTCCCTGTGCAACTTCAGCTAGGCCAGATCGATAACGGAGTAGCAGCCAGGGGTGGTCGCACAAGCTCAAGCTCAATTTAGGGTGACATAAAGATGATCGTAAAATATGTATTTATGAACGAAAAAAAGCGGTTCAGTTTCATTTGGAACCTGTCAATTTCCCAGCTCATGCGATACCTCCTCTTTCCCAGACCTCGCAAAAGTCGATCGGTTTCCTTCATTAAGAATGTGTAGATTTTTACTACTTATGTACACCATGAGTTCAGAGCCTCCCAGATTGATGTCACATCCACAAATGATGTGATTGAACATTTGATTACCACGATTTGCGAAGAAAATAATGGTCCACCGTGTCAGAGATTTGCATAACACAGTAAGAGCAAAGCCTGAAATGCTCCGTGTGCGACTGGCATATTTCAGACCCTCTAGCGAATAAGTCCTCGGCACGGAACAACACTTTGGCTTTGAGGCTTTCAGTCGCCTCGTACGGCGTGGGAGCAGTCAATTCTTGGCTAAATACCACACGGCGTTTGGGCAGGTTTGTCTGTAACATCGACATTTGATAATCGATATACAGCAAAACTTCACGGAACTACTATCAGCCGAAAGTCTCGGCCAACTTCAAATGCTGCTTCATCAATAGACCCATGGGAAGTCATGAGATAGGAGCTTGTGAACACTGGGAAGTTTAACGATCTACCTGTTATACAGAACATTGCACAAAACATAATTATGCATTAAGTACAGGTAAACTTTTCATATTCTATCCTAACAGATATTCTCAAAGATCAACAAGTTCTCAAAAAAATTTGGTTCAAATTTTTGTAATTGCATTACAAAAAGTTTTCAAAAAAACATTCTTGTCCAAATTAGAATTGTAATGCATATCATAAACATAATGCCCCATCATGAACCATGTCTTCAAAGTACATCTCAAAGTTAAGCAGAATCGTGAAAATCACTTCTGACAATTCCGACAAATCTGTTGATTGATTTTATATCTCTCCGTAGGGCTGCACCGTGCACTCACGCGCGCCGCTGTGTCTAAGACAGGCTTTAGCTTGTAGCCATCAATCACGCCACCAGGTCAGGTGATTAGACTCCAATCTCGAAATGCTCGCCCTCCAAATAACCACCCGTGCGGTAGCCCAGTCATTGTTCGTGTTTTGGGTGTTTGGAGCTCATTAGCGAAAATTTGGCAGCCCGAAGCTGATAAAGTAGAGCAGCATGGGCAGCAACACTTGTAGGACTCGCACGTACGTTGCCGGGACCAGTTTGGTCGCTTGTCAACGCGGCTCTAATCAGTTTTGGGCGAACGGACCTCCAACCACCATTCGGTGTCCTGTGCGAGCGCCCCCCCCCCCTTCCGACCAAGGGTCACTTCTTAGTCACGGAACGGATTACTCCGAAAGGAAAAAAAAACTAAATAAATGGAACCGTTCGGCTCGGCCAGGGTGTTGCAGTGGTTAATGACTGCCTTCGGTATTCAATCTCGTGTGTAGCATAATTAAGTCAAAGCAGATAGCACAAAAAACGCAATCTCGAATGTCACGTCGTGCGGCGAAATGGTCAATAAATCTTAATTCTGACCGCCAAACAGTGTGGCTTCGAACTTTGAAGCTATCCGGAATTGTGTGGCTCGTGCGCTGACAGACCTACCGATCAAATGGTTGGCCAAATGTGGAGAAAATAGCGAAAATGGTAATTTAAAGTTAATTAATTTAATTGGTGACCGCACTTCTTGTGAATTTTAGCTGGAGGGGAGATGGGGATTTGAACCGTGACAGAGAGTGTCTTTGACCACGTTCAAATGGTTCTATTTGTGTCGTAATTGGAAACAAGTTTAGTGGAACAAAAAAGACCAGCTCGATTTTCAAAGGAATCTTACATGACGGTGCAAAAATCGTGATTCATGGCTAGAGACATGCTTTAATTAAGTTCCATAGTGTAAAACGTACTTGAACTGGGTGATTATTTTGTTTATTAACACTGTCAAAGAAATGAACCAAAATAGGAAACTCGCCAAATGCATATCATGTTCATGTTTTCAGGGCATTAACATTTATTTTGATCCATTAAATTACGGTTCCACGCTAGGTGCGTTTCTTTTCAAACAGCAGGGAATCATGAATTTAATTACGAGTGAATGGAAGAAAATTACAGTTTTTACATTTGGTAGACTGAATTGAACAAGTGGATATACATCGTGCTTTCCTACCAGTCTTACTGTGTGTGTGGAGATTGTAGGCCCCCAGAAGTTGAACGAAATCAATAAACTCATACGTATTGCTTCGTTCCGGTTATCTTGCGTTGCCAACCTTGGAATGGGAGTCGCTCCAGATGCGGTGCAAACTGGCGAGAGGATCATTCCAACAGGCAAAACCACGCACTGTCGGATCGTCGTTTTCCTTGTCGGCCCCCCTCATCGAAGTTTAATTAATATTTTATGCCGTCTTCTTCGGAGATACGAAGCTTCCCCCGGACGGTGGTTGTGGTTTGTCCTTCATCTGCATGCACGGTTCATTTGTGCAGATACGTACGCTCTTGCCGGTCGGAATTTGGTTAAGGACGACACCTTCGGTGTTCTGAATTTATGTCCTCGCCTCGAGAGACAACCGTTGCCGACTTGGAATGATTTTTCTTTACTTTTTGCATATCAGAAGAAACTATGCAATTGGTTTTAAAACCAACTTTTTTCCCTTTCAGGGTTACATTATTTCAGCTCTCTTAGTTCTCAGTCGATACATGTCGGTGAGCAGGTACTAAATGCAAAAATCCATTTGGCACTGATAGGATATTTGTCATGGATCGTTCAGTGAAAAAATTAATTCAATTAAATATATCGTCGGAATACAACTGTTTTGATTGCAAATGGTTATTGGGAGGGAAGAATAATCACCTCCCGAAAGGCAGAGAAAATAAAAAACACCGATCGATAGCTATAGGAATGTGCATTGGATGAAAGCCCAAGTTGTGGTAAACTGCACTAAAAATATTAATATAAAAGTTGACGTAAACAACGACGCAGCGTATTTTTTGTACCCGACCATAAAATTTTACATGTTTTACATTTCTTATAACAGAAATGTATGTGATTCGCTCAAACTCAGTTCGACGAATTAGGCCAATGTCTGTGTGTGCCTATGTAATACATATGTATATATATGTGCACTAGAGTGACAAAAACAGTGTTCACTCAACTCTTGGTACTACCAGTCACGATTATATATGGTATGGAAGTGTTCCAGTGTGCATACCGTGTCTGCGTTTCGTATAGAATTTCGTGTAAGGTTTCATAAAGGGCGAACACGAAATTATTGCGACACCGAAAATGTCATGCCAATTTTCTTATAATGTTTAAAATCAAACCAAAATTTTAGGGTAGTTTTATACATATATTTACTTCAAAAATCAAAAGAAAAGTTAATCGATGGAGCCTTGAGTGTAAAATTGAACGCATTTTCGCTTGATGCCCTCCATCAAAGTCTTTACAGTGTCATCTGGTACTAGTTTCTCAGTTTTTTTCCATTTCCTTAACATGTCCTTCTCGTCTTTGACTGTCTTCTTGCTCTTCCGAAGTTCCCGCTTCATCATTGCCCAGTACTGCTCCACCAAGCGCAGCTCCGGACAGTTTGGCGGATTCATGTCCTTTGGAACAAAATGGACAGAATTGGCTTTTAGAATAGTGGCATGATGCCAAATCTGGCCAAAATAGCGGAGCTTCGTCGTGCTGCTGTAAGAACGGCAAAAGGCGCTTCTCGAGGCACTCAGATTTGTAGATCTCGCCATTTACTGTGCCCATTGTCACGAAAGGCTCGCTCCTCAGTCCACAAGAGCGGATGGCCTGCCAAATGAGATATTTGGAGGCGAACTTCGACATTTTCTTCTTCTTAAATTTGTCGTCCACATAGAACTTGCTCTTGCCGGTGAAAAATTCCAACCCCGGAATTTGCTTAAAATCGGCTTTTATATACGTTTCGTCGTCCATCACACAGCAGCCATATTTTGTCAGCATCTTCTCGTAGAGCTTCCGTGCCCGAGTTTTAGCCGTCGATTGTTGCCGCTCATCGCGGTTTGGGAAGTTCTGTACCTTGTATGTATGTAGTCCAGCTCTCTTCATTGCATTCTGGACGTAGCTCTGCGACATACCGATCTTTTTTGCCAAATCACGGCTTGAGGCGTTGGGATTTGCTTTAATCATCCGCTTCATCTTTCCCTCCGTCTTTTTGTTCTCCGGTCCCGGTTTTCTTCCAGCTCCTTTGCCGTGGTCCAACGTCAACCGCTCCTGGAACCGCTTCTACACTCTGGAGACGGTTGAATGGTGAATGTTCAACATTTTTCCCAACTGCCGGTGCGACAGGTCAGGAAATTCCAGGTGATTGGAAAGAATTTGTTCTCTCGACTCGCGTTGATTCACCTCCATTTTCGTTGAATCGAAAAACACGACTTCGAGTTTGACAGCATGTAAACAATACACATCAGTGAGAAAGTGTGCAAAATTTGGTTGATTTTTACCCAATAATGGTAAAAAAGTTATGCCTTGTTGAATGTGTCGCAATAATTTCGTTTTCACCCTTTATTCGTGGAAGCGCCATTCTTAAACATTGATTTTTACAGATGAATCTCATTCTGTAGCTTTTTTTTCAGAAAGATACAACACGTTTTTCTTTTTTCCGCTATCTTCAAAAGAAAAATCATTATTATGATAAAACCGTAATTAAAGCAACAAATAAAAGTGAAAAAATAACAGGTAAGTATTTTGAAAAGCTTTAGGCTCCTATTTTATGGAATAATTTTTGTTTGGGTGAAAACACAGATATTTTCAAGACGCTCACCACTTTTGTGCGGAATGAGCGTACGGGGCTATTCGGACCCCCTATTCATCAATGATTTTTGGCAATTAATTCGAGCTATCGAACTTTGAACAACTATAACTTGTTTTAGAGACATTCTAACACCATACATTATTCGGTAAAGTTGTTCAGCATATCCTTCTATCTAATTAGTTGCATACTGCAGGAAGAATTGTAGTCTGTAGAATTGAAAAAGCGATAAAGTAGGTTTTCCCATATTAATTTCCATGCAAATTTCAAACGCAATGCGCTACGCCGGGTCAAAACCAATCGACTCCAAATTTTGCACAGTTACTTGGGACCCCAAATGGAACCAAAAAAGTGCTGCGCTTAAAAAATGATCATTTTGCCCCACCCTATTGCACACGTCACAGCACAGAAAATACATGATGCGCCAATCGACAGCTGTGACTAATCTGATTAAGTTTCTGTAACGCAATTTTTTTGCATGGCAAAACGTAGAGTTTTGCTAATCGTCGCCTAGCGCTACCACCGCTCCAAAATGTAGCTGAGGTTTCAAACTAACAATTAGGACTAGAGCTTCCAATTCCCTATGGTTTTCAGCTTCCCGGGATTCGGGAAATAAATAATAAATTTCCTGGGAAATCCCGGGATCCCGGGAATACAGAAGAAAAATAAAAAGGTGAATAATTCTCTTGACAATGAAAAAGAATAAATTGAAAAGTTTTCAAACCCATTTGATTGCATGTGTATCTGTCCTAAAAGCAGTCAGTGGCGTAGTAAGAAAATTTTTCGGGGGGGGATATAATATTTTTTTGTATGTATATGAAAAAATGTTCAAAAACATTCTGAGCAGGAAAAAAAGTTCAAAAACCAACAGCTCAGGGAACGGGTTTGGGTAGTCAAGGTAGGAAAGCTAGCTGTCGGTATAATATAAATGCTCTTCCCCTACGAGGACAATCTGGGCGGCAAACTTCAGACTGTCTAATTTACTGAGCCCTTTAGTTCCCTTGTGCTATTCAGTACCACTTCCTCGTTGAGCTTCCGACTGATTCGCAAACTACTCGGTCTAGTCCCCGACGATAGATCTAGCCTACTCCGACGAAAAGTTCCCCGGCAAGAAAAGTTCGAGCCAACCAGCCAGGTGCTGCGGTCAGTTCGGCGATTCCGGTAGAGTAGGGCATCCGGTTTGCTGGAGCCCCGGCGCGACTGGTAGTGTATCGCCGCGGTCTACGCGGTCTCGTTCCCGGCGGTGAATCTGACTGTAAGCTGACGGAGAGGTCCCAGACGAAAAATGTTCTCCCGATATCGATTCTTATTTGGTTTCAGTACCACAACTTCTTGAGCCCTTTGACTCCGTAACCGGTGCCATTTAGCACCGCAACTCCTTTAAGCCATTTAGTTCTCTTCTTGGGCCATTTAGCACTACTTCCTTGATGGTCCATTCAGTCCTCGACTTGTTCGCGAACAACTCGGTCTAGTCCCCGACGATGGACCTGACCTACTCCGACAGAGAATTCCTCAGCGAGAGAAGTTCTCCCGAGATCGAGCCAATCAGCTAAGTGCCGAGGTCAGTTCAGCGATTCTGGTGAAGCAGGGTGTTCGGTGCATTGGTGCGTTTATGACCCGCGACTAGTGATGTCTCGTTGCTGTCTACTCAGTCTAGTCCCCAGCGGTGAATCTGGCTTGCGCTGACGGAGAGTTCCCTGGCGAAAAAAGTTCTCCCAATATCGATTCATCTTTGGTTTTCGCTATTTTTCTATCGGAACAACCGGTGCGGTGTCGTGGTCGGTCTGGCGAATCCGCACGGAGCGTGACGTCCGGTTCGATGGCGTTTCGACGACTCATACCAGCTGCTCTGTTGCAGTCTATTCGACTAGTCCTCGGCGGTGGGTCTAACTTATACCAGCGAAGAGTTCCCTGGCGGTGATTGCTCTCCCGAAACCGTTGTTCGATGTCCATTCCGCTGTAAGACGGTCATGATAGATATCACACTGGGTTGCTGCGGACCCCCACAGATAAACATCAATTTTGTATATTATCAATATGTTATTTTCAATTTGTTAGGAAACAAGATTTGAAATATCAATATGCACTCGGAAAATATATTTTTCTTCGCGGACTCCCAGCAATGACTTCGCCGCCCGCTAGGGGCCCGCGGAACCCAAGTTTAGGATCACTGATCTACATCATATCTCTGTTTACTGCGTTCCACGTCTCTATGTCGCTTGACATTATCCGGGTTGATGTCCGGTCCTCCCGTTTTAAGTAGCTCCCTACAGGTCACTTCAAACCTCGGGCATTCAAAGACTCTCCTCGGACATTCAAATACTTCAAACCTCGGACATTCGAAGACGCTCCATTCACAGTGTTGACGTTGCGTACCCACACCGATGAAGATACTCCTTAAGCAGCCGTGGCTCGCTAGGAGCTGTTTCAGGTGGAAGGTCTTTCCGTGCTTTCTATTGACCCACGTCGACAGGTTTGGATGAGCCGGTAGGTCCACTTTCCTTTCACCGTATTCTCATCATCTTCCTCACGTTTCTGACGTTTCATTGATTGTAGCACTTGATATCCTCCGTCAGGGTAATGCAGATGGGGATCATCTCGGCGTCAAGGCATACTGCCTCCGGTACGCAATTGCAACTCGTACGACCAGTCGAAGCGTCCTGTTCAGCTTTTCGCGGTTTCACTTGGTTTTCAGCGCCGCACCCCAACCAGGAGCCCCATATCGCAGTATCGATTACGAAACACTAGATAAAGAACCGAAATTTCGCATGTGCATTCAACGTGGTTGTTTAAGCTCAATCAGTTGTCGATTATCACTCCCAATTGCTTCAGTGCACGCTTCGATGCATTCACATGCCCTTCGATGGTGATCTGTATCCGCTGAACCGCTTTGCTTATTACGAAACAGCTTCATTCAGCAAACGAGTCGTTCGCTGTTATTTACGAATATCTTTATAATATTTACGAGCACCATTCGTCAAACCGTCTACGTCAAAAGAGCAATATGGAGCCATTGTTGCTATACGTCAGATAATTGTTGTTGTCTGACTGTTTAGTAGTCGTATCCGTGTCCGCCGGTTGCAGGAAGATTTCCTGAACCTCTTTCGCTTCCAGTTGATTCAGAATCTGGAGCAGTACAGAATCAGTTGAGCCGTCGCGAACTGCTCGTTGATATTGTATGAATAATTTTGAGTTTTTCTCTGCCGGAGCAATATCGGTGCTGTCAAACATCGATCCTAAAAGATCGAATGCGACCAACGAAATCGTTTGTAATATACATAAACGTTTATTAAAATAAACGAAACATTTCGAAAAATAATGTCGATAACTTTCGTTCAATGTAAACTAAATAAGTAAAATTTACGAAAACTTTCGTTCATCAAACGGCCATTTCTTCGTATCAATATAAAATCGATTTGGCCACATCGATTTTTTTAAATAAAAAAACGATGTTGTCAAACATCGATCACAAAAGATCGATTGAAAACAAAAAGAGGCTAATAAATACGAAAACTTTTCTAAGATAAACGAAAAGATTTCGTGCGACCAACGAAATCGTTCGTAATATACACAAACGTTTATTAAAATAAACAAAACATTTCATTTCGTTCACGAAAAATAATGTCGTTATCAACGATAACATTCGTGCAGTGTACATTAAATGTGTAAAATTTACGAAAGCTTTCGTTCACCATACGGCCATTCTTGTTCATGAAATGAACGAAACTTACTATTTACAATGCACGAAAAGACTTCGTTGCAGAAAACGACGAATGAATTCGTGCATTGGATGATTCATTATATCCACGAATTTATATTATCAGTGCATCGTACATCCCATTCCAAAGTGTTGGACAGAGAATGGAGCCCTGAGTAACACCCGCTGCGACTCGCATTGCCTTCTGCCCTTTTGTTCGTCTGGTACAGCAGTGCTTTACTTTGGAAGTAGCTCTTCAGGATCTGGCTCATTCTTTTATGCCACGCTGCGGCATTGGTCTATATGAGGCTGGATGGCCCGGTGACTTCCCTGACTTTGGCAGCAACATCAGTTTCTGCACCTTCCTCATTTCGGGGATTAGTATCGCCTAAAGACTTCAGCAGTAGCATCCTGAACATATCCGGATATGCCAGGATCGCAGCTTTTAGCGACACGGTTGGTATTCCATCCGGACCGGGGGTTTTCTTTGATTTTAGTCACATCGACGCGTCTTTGAGCTCGTCGTTAGTCACTTGCCATTCGACTGTGTTACCTCCTTCTTCTTCACCGTACGGTGTCGGTGACCAGGTTGCTGAATCGTGATTCGGGAAGAGACCCTCAACGATTATCTTTAGCTTACCCGGGCATATTTCAGCTGGAGTCGACGGACCCTCGTCTTCGTCATGTCGACTCAGTACGCATCCCCCAGGGATTGGCGTTTATTTCTCAGCACAGCTACTTATGGCCATTGGCTTGCTAAGCTTGATCTCCTGTTTTAAAGAGTCCCTACCTTCTAGATACGTCGCTTGCGCTCCTCTCTCACTCTCCGATCTTGCGCTCTGAGCCCGCCTTCTGGCTCTAAGACAAACAGCGTGTAGCGTACTGAGTTACTCATTTAACCAGAAAGCTGCACGCCGTCTACTGCATGGCCCTAGTTTTCGTGACATTGTAACGTCACAAGCCATCACAATCCTTCTTGTTAGGCGTCAGCCGTATCAACGTACTTGATTCCGTTGTTCGCCGAATTAATTCAACAAAGAGGTTTTCGTTAAAGGCTTTCGTCTTCCACTTTAGCTTGCTGCCCGTCCTTCTTCGTGCTGCAGCAGGGTTCCATTGGCCGATGCGGTAGCGAATCGCCTGGTGGTCGCTAAGGGGATACTTCTCGCACGCTCTCCAGTCCATGTTCGCCATCAGTCAAGGACAACAGAATGTGGCGAAATTTCTCTCGGTACCGATATCCGTTTCGTTTTTCGGGGGGGGGGGGGGGTTTCGTCCCTAACCCCCCCCCCGCTACTGCGCCACTGAAAGCAGTTGTCAGAAAATGGCGATTTGGTGTCCTACACATCATTCAATCATTTGGTAACTCATCAATAAGTTTACGCAACATCAACTTCTTTTGATGATTTTTCTTGGCTATATGTATAACCTAAATTTTGGTAATTACAATTACGATTGGGATGATATACTAAACGCAGCTACTGGAGTTACTGTCCAAAATTGGAATTCGTCGTTCTGATACGGTGGAATGTAATCAATTTAATGCAAAGCACCTTCTTTGGTAATCTTGAACGAAAAAATTGAGCTGCTTCATGGTGTTCAGTTATTTCCGATCAAATGAGAAAATGTGATATATGGAATCCATTTCCGTCGCAGTAGGATCAGCATCATTCCGAATTAAGTGTGATTCAAAATCAAGCAGATAATGGACGAACTGTGCAGCGATGGATGAAGCCTACCATCGATTTCCTGTTACGGGAGTATCTGGATTGCTTGATCTTATCCCTTCAAAAATCCTACCAGCATCCTTGAAAATGACATTTAAAGAGTTTGGATGCACATGACATTAAACAGCTACAGCGTTATGTATTTCTTTTCATGCATCCAAAAATTTACAGATATTACAGTTACGGTATAACAAGTTAGACGAAATATGCATTCGATGAACCGAACAAATATTTCTGCAGACGTTCTAGAAACATCTCGTATTTTAAATAGCGTTTGCGTTAAGCATGATATCACTACAAACCATCCCAAGTTTTGATCCAAACACTCATCGATTTTTTTAAGAATTTACCGCCATTTCAATTACTAATTTGATGGCAAGCCCTTTCATTCAATATATAACTATTAAAAGAACTGTTAAAAATCTGATCAATCGGCTCATCAGTTGCAGAGATATCATGCGTATCACTAACGCTACTGTAAGGAAATGCTTCGGTACAACGGCTGGGTAATTAATCCATTGTGCATGAAAATATCAGTATTTATAGCAGTGTTTTGAGTAAGGCTTGGACTATATACCTAAAAATCACGAAAACATATCAGCGAGCCTAAAGATATATAGTGCAAATCAGTTGGAAAAGCACAATCTGCAATCACTGCTCACTTCAAATATTTGCCGGTAAACATATTTCTTTCGCAGAACCTAAGCTTTTTGGAATAAATTAAATATCTTTTTTCCCGGAAATTGAATGCACCTCGTATTATATATTAAATTTATGCAAACAAAGTATTTAGCAATACCTAATCAAAAAACCTGTTTTAATCCACCTAGCGGTGCAATTGTGCCTTTCTCAAACATGAACACAAGAATTTTTGCGTTGTTTATATTCATTATAAGCTTCCAAATGTATATATTACATTTTTATTATACACGACATGACAACTATATACAAGAATAGAAATCATTATTCGAGTTCTAAAACTTTGTAAAAGAAAAAACAGCCACATTAATATTAAATTTAAAAAAAAAAAAAGATGGCCGCTTTTCCCGGGCATTTCCGGAACCGTCTATGGTGATCAATGTAGTCAACGAAAGTTTGGTTGGTCGTCGGTGACGTAGAACTGCAAATTGAAGTTGTTTGAGAGACATTTTAGCGAAATTTTTACCTTTTTTGCTTTCATCGGAGTATCGGTTTGAATCACAATTTGCTATGTGATCGCACGCCACAACCTGTAACTCCGGAACCGGAAGTCGGATCGGGATGAAATTAAATAGCCATTTACGGGGACGCAATACCTTTCATTTGAGGCCAAGTTTAGTCGAATCGGTCTAGTCATCTCCGAGAAACCGATGTGACTGTTATTCTGAATTTAGATACTTCCGCCGGGGCTTCCGGAACCGAGGATGGTGGCCAATGTGGCCAAATAGACTTTGAATGGATGTTAGTGACCTAATACTACAAATCCAAGCAGTTGTGGTCATATTTTGGAAAAATTTTCACCTTTATACATTCATTGCAGAATTTATTAAAATCGACATTTTCTGCGTGTTCGTACTCATCACCCTGTAATTCCGGAACCGGAAGTCGGATCCATTAGAAATTCAATAGCAGCCTATGGGAACGTTGCACCTTTCATTTGAGACTAAGTTTGTCAAAATCGGTTCAGCCATCTCTGAGAAAATTGTGTAAGTTTAAATGACACACACACACACATATACACACACAGACATTTGCCGATCTCGACGAACTGAATCGAATGGTGTATGACACTGGGCCCTCCGGGCCTCCGTTAAAAAGTCGGTTTTCAGAGCAATTGCAATACCTTTCTATTGAGAAAGGCAAAACGAAAGTTTTTTTGTGTTTTTGGACAATTTCCCAGTCCTGCATGATGTCCCGCAAGAAAAAGAGCTCTGATTAAGCCGGTGAGAATTATTGCAACCGAAACTTAGTTTGGCAATTCAAGATATTGGGTGTTCAGAAACAAGTTGTGACTTTTGCCTTTCTCATATAAAGAAAGGCTATGCAATCACTGTAAAAATCGACTTTTTAACGGAGGCCCGGAGGGCCCAGTGTCATACACCATTCGATTCAGTTCGTCGAGATCGGCAAATGTCTGTGTGTGTATATGTGTGTGTGTGTGTGTGTATGTGTGTGTCATTTAAACTTACACAATTTTCTCAGAGATGGCTGAACCGATTTTCGCAAACTTAGTTTCATATGAAAGGTATAACGCTCCCATAAGCTGCTATTGAATTTTTAGTTGATCCGACTTCCGGTTCCGGAGTTACGGGTTGAAGAGTGCGGTCACACAGCAAATTCCCATATAAACTGATACCACCATGATGTTCAAATGATGTAAAACATATTAAAATTGATGTAACATTACTCTAGTTTGCAGGTCTGGATCACTAATGATCAATCAAAGCAACTTTGACCACATTGGCCACCTATGACAGTTCATGACGCCCCCGGGAAACCCGCCAAGTTCCTAAGCTAATATCACACCCATTCCCCAACGAATTCTCTACCGATTTTTACAAACTTGATTTCAAATGAAAGATACAGTAATACCATTGACTGCTGCTGAATTTCATTCTGTTTGACTCTTGCTTCCGGAGTTACAGGGGTGTTAGTAAGGATACACTGGAATTTCCCATATAAATCGGTACAATCGTAATACCTCAGAGGCTAAAAACTATTGAAATGGTCACCAAATTACTTCTAATCGCAGATCTAGATCGCTGATTGCCAATCAAATATTCTTTGAATATATTGTCCACTATCGACGATTCCGGAAGTCCGTAATTCCGGGCATATTCCCCAAATAAAGTCACATTGGTTCTTCGGTGATGACTGAACCGATTTTCTCAAACCAAGTCTCAAATGGAAGGCAAAATATGCAGCTGAGTATTGCATCAGAGCCCCTCCGCCCCCCGCCTTGCCCTTACATCTCTCTCCTTCATCACTACCGTCCCCTTGGACCACCCTCACGCCCGCATTTCTTTCATCCACCCCGTATACCAAAATAAGATGAAGGATTTCTGACGCATCTTCCACTCACACTCTACTAACCCCCCATTCCCTCCACTTTTAAACCCATTCCACCAACATTTCAAAATATTATCACATGAAGATAACATTGAACTCATGCTGATTAAGCTAATTTTCTGATAAGAAACCTGTAGAGTACGGTTAGTAAGATAATTTTTAATTATCTTTTTTATGTAAATTGGAAAATTGAAATCCCACATTTTGACAATTAAACCCTTGTGCCAAACACTGTCGAAAACTTTTTCGATGTCTAGAAGAGCAACTCCAGTGGAATAGCCCTCGAGATATTTGCCTTTACCATGTTAGTTACTCTCACAAGTTAATGATGTCCTCTACGAAATCCAAACTGCACGTGAAGGAAAATAGAATTGTCTAATATGTGGCATCGTTCTAGTTAGGGTGAATTTTTCAAATACCTTACTAATAGAAGAAAGTAAACCAATTGGTCGATAGTTAGATGCTTCATCTGGATTTTCATCTGGCTTCAGAACAGGAATTTTTCCATCTTTCAGGAAACTATGCTAATTGAAAACTTTTGTTGAATATTTTGACCAAGAAGGTTTTTGGTCAGGAAGGTTTTCAAGAAGATTTTCAAAAATTCCATCATAACCTTGAGCTTTCATATTTTTTAACTTTTTCATGATGGATTTGATCTCATCATAATTTGTTCCAACAATCTCGTCTAGAGACAATACTTGATTTGTAACATTTTCATATTTTTGTAAGACTTCGTTTTCAATAGGACTCACAACGTCGAGATTAAAATTATGGTCGCTCTCAAACTGCTGAGCAAGTTTTCGAGCATTTTTCTCGTTTGTAAGAAGTATGTAACCTTCAGGCCCGTAGCCAGGAGTTTATTTCGGGAGGGGCTTAAAAAATTATTGTATAAAGCTTTTTTATTTCGATTATACAGGTTTTAACCTTATGGTTATTCGCCTCTTTTTGGGTTAGAAAATTTCTTTAGAAAAATTTCTAACCCTACATGTGCGGGATTGATGAACGAACCGTGATGAGCTGCGTAAAAGGTAATCAATTTACCAACTACGCTTTACCCGCCCCTGCATAAAGCTTTTAGTTCTAATTACTTCATATTGTCACTAGAAACTAAACGAAATTTTGAAAAGTTCTTAATGAAAACAAAGCCAAATCTAAGACAATCCATGTTCTTTGTCACAAGAAAGGCTATAGTACATCAACGAATTATTGATGTTTAATTTGATTTTTATTATTTATTTTTATTTACAAGTTACAATTTACTCTCGTTGCAACAATGGATATTCTAGAGTTCTCAGTATTTATGCGCTAACCGAATATGACAATCCTTGACGGTGCTGGAAAACGCAAGGTGTTCTAAGCTACACGTTTAAAAGGTGTAGATGACGCTAAATCGAAATGAGTAGAAAAATATCCATAAAATGTTCGATCGAAGAGAATGTCGAAATTTGCACAAAATCTTCTGATTTAGCAAACGAATTGTAGATGGTTCAACTTCTATTTTCTTGATCTGGCGTCCTGTAACTATTACCAGTTCTAATGCATCATGCTAACATAATTTTTTGGCATACCCCAGTTAGGAAGGAGGATCTTTGGTGATCAATAGGATCAAAATATATGGGCCATTCCACGTCTGATTTACAATCAAAATTTGAATTCCTTCCATTTTTTTTCTTGCATTCATTAGTTAAAGTAATTGACACGTATTTTTTATTTTGGCTAAATATGATTTTTTTTTTCAAGTTATTAGTTTTTGAACTTTTGAAGTTTATAACATTGAACATTTTTCAATCACTTATAACTCGGAAACGATTCGATATATGGAAAAAAATATTAAATAAAAAAGTTGTGAGCTTACTGATAAAAATAGCAATTTCTTTTTGTTATATAACTTATGAAATTTGCAATTGTTTGAACCAAATTTAATTTTTTGAAGCTGGACCAATTTTTTACTTATTATTTTCTTTAAATATTAAAAATCATGTTAAAATAATTGTGCAAAAATTTGGGAGTGGATATCAAAATACTTTGCAAGATATTACAATTATAAACTTAAAACAAGGCAATTTTACACCAAACGCCTAGTGATAGGCCTATTGTAATTGAAATATCTCGTAAAATACTTCGAATTTCTTTCTGAAATTTGTACACAATCTTCTCGATATAATTATAAATTATTTGAAAAAGCTAAAAAGATTTTTTTGGCTCCACCCTGAAAAAAATTTGTTACTAATATTTGCATAATACATACATTATTTAACAAAAACAAATATTACAAAAAAAATCCGTCGAGATCTTCCGAAAACGCAGCTTTTATTATTTAATGCTTTTTTCCAGAAATCTAATAGTTTCTCAGTTATGAGGGAATGAAAAATGTCCAATTCTATTAAATTTATAAAACTTTTAAAAATCACTATATTATTAAAAGTCGATATTTGTATGTATGTGATTTATGGACTCCCAAACGGCTTAACCAATTGCCGTAAAAATTTATGCATAGTAGGAATTTGTTATGGAGCGTGTTTGTGTGCTATTGGTGGGGATTTTCTGCCTACAAGAAGGCGCTTCGGAACAAATTATGGTTTCCTCCTATTTCGTTGAAAGTCGCATCAACGTGCGATGGGTATTAGCTAGTACTTTATAAAGTTCAAAAACTCATAACTTGACAAAAAAAGTCAAATTCAGCCAAAGTAAAAAAATCGTGTCTATAATTTTCAGCTAAAGAGTGCAAAAAAATTGAAGGGAACTAAAATTATAGTTGTAAATCGTGGAATGACTCGCATTCTGCAAATTTAAGACTTTTTTGGGGGTATTCTCATGTCAAAAGCAAATATTTTCTAAAGTCCCCCGAAATCAAATTTATTTTGATTACATAACTATAATAAGAAGATTATGTGAAAAATTCAGAATGGAACTCGAAGTGTTACGAGACATTTCAGTTATAACAGGCCTTTCGCTGGGCGTTTAGTGTAAAATTGCCATGTTTTATGTTTATAATTGTAATATCTCGCAAAGAATTCCACTGCCAAATTTTTACACAATCTTTTTAACACGATTTTAATACTTAAATAAAATAATAAATAAAAAATTTGGTCCAGCCTTAAAAAAATTCAATTTGTTTCAAGTAATTGCAAATTTCATAAGTTATATAACAAAAAAATTGTGATTTTTTTTGGTAAGCTTTTTTTAAAAACGCAACTTTTTTATTTAATATTTTTTTCCATATATCGAGTCGTTTCCGAGTTATCAGTGATTGAAAAATGTTCAATTTTATAGACTTCAAAAGTTCAAAAGCGAATAACTTGAAAAAAATATAATATTTAGCCAAACCAGAAAATACGTGTCAATTATTTTTAGCTAAAGAATGTAAGAAAACAGTTTGGAAGATGCTTGACGTTTATATTAAGCGCACATTGCTCTAATCTATTACAGAAATTCAATTTGCGTATGATTTAACTAACTTTCTTTATTCAGGCCAATATCTAGCATAAAATGAGTTTTGTTAGATACCATTACTAGCGATAAATGTTAATTTTGGGACAGTTTTTGTACTCAGTTTTCTATGAAACTTCTAATTTTTTATTATACAATTCGTTTACTTGAGTCGGTTCAATGCATTAGTTAAATGAAGCCTTGAGTCTTTAATATATTTCCACGATGTAAACAATGAAAATGATAAAACGCTAATGGTTGTCCAACAGATCTCGTGCGATTGACCTGTTTACTGATTGAGAAATATTTTTCATAACCAACCGCGTCTTGGTGGTCGTTCATATCTATCTTGTACACTTCCGTATTATTATCGTGGTAACTGCTATGGACATGGCAGTTCGCGAATATCTGATTTAATTTTTGTTTTGTCCCCTTCCTCAATGATGATGCTGACTGTTAATTTTGAGATACTAGACGCAGTTTTTGCCGTCAATATTATATGAACAGCAGCCATAAATTTGGCAATTGTTTGTTTTTCAGGTAATCGTATTGGAGACTATGGATGTGCAAAGATGTAACATGTATGATGATATTATCGCATTGCGTTTTGTGCGTGCAGGGTCAGCTAGGACGAAATCCTAGCTGACCCTACCCGTCTAATTCCTAGATGAGTCCTTTATAATAAATTACATTTTTTCCAAATGTGACAGGAATCTTTTAATGGCCACGGTTCAAAGAAGTTAAGTTTGTTTATTGGGGCTTTAACCTCCTGGTCGTTCGCCCGCGGTTCAAGTAAGAGGTATCAAATCTTGTAGACGAACATTGATTTTCTCATCATCCATATATATGAGAATCAACCACGTATTACAAGTTGCAAAATGACTGGTTTCGCCTAGGCTAATTTGTTGAGTAACATAAGTACTGAATGCCTGACAAGGTAGAACTCGTTAAAGGCGATGTTCGTAAGCATAACCTCTATTTTCACCTTCAGCAAATATTCCCCATCATGAAATTCGGTTATGCAAAAATTCCAGAAGTCAATAGCCTCCACGTTTGGCTGGAGCACCACTTCTTGCTTCTACGATTCAATCATCCGACGGATCACCCCAGCAAGAATTAAAGTAACAGTTTCTTTTGTTCTTCCGACGAGTCACACAATATGAAAGGAAGTGTGTTATCAGACTCGGCATACTGAGTAGATATCGTGACCGATGTCTTCGGTGGCTCGAAATAGCAATCTTCCTCACCATTCTCCCATTAATTTGTTGAAACCAAACAAGATACAATTTTTTTACGAGTTACCGAAAAACATGTTGCTTCTTAAATTTATTTTTGAAAAGTTTCGGGGGGGGCTTTAGCCCCCTAGCCCCCCCTCTGGCTACGTGCCTGGTAACCTTCCTTCAAAGCTGGAATTAGTTTCTGAGGTTTCTTAAGAACCTTAGAAAGTTTCCAGAAAGGTTTAGAATATTGATTGATTTGTTTGACGTCTTTCGCGAAATTTTCATTTCTTAAGAGTGTGAATCTATGCTTGATTTCTTTTTGTAGATCCTGATAGCTGCATTTCATAGCTGAATGACGAGAACGTTGATATTGACGTCTTCGAACACTCTTCCCACGAATCAGAAGCTGAAGATCGTCGTTAATAATACTACCAAAATTGTAATGATTTAAAGCTTAGTAATGATTTTAAATAATCATTTAAACGTGCGGCGATGATTTTATTAAACTCACCGTCGCTCGTTTTTAATGAACAAGCATTCCAATTTAATAAATTTCAATGATTATTTAAAATCATTACTAAGCCTTAAATTCATTACAATTTTAGTAGCAAATTCCCACCCAGTTTGAAAAGCTTCAAACATGGAGGTAAAATTTAGCATTGCAGTCATCAATTGAACCATTGATTCTTGCAAAAAAATAAATGTTTCTTTCGTGACGCTATCTAGATCGGTTGGAACGAAGGAAGCGTCAGTCAAATTTCGTCCAAACTTTGACATTGCGCTAACCCTTTTCAAGACAGCCTTGAATTGTGTATCTGTATTGAAAACATCGGAATAAAATTTATATAGCTCTACAAAGTTTGTTTTGGCCAATCAAGTCCTCCGTTCTAACTTGACATTGTCCTCTTCGGCCAATCTTAAAAGAGGCTTTCACGTCCCGAAGGAATGTTGAAAGCTTAGATCGAATGGATTTGAAGTCGAATATCATCACTGTTATCGGCGGAGGGGATTGTTGTTTCTTCTCATTAGTTTTACGCACAATGCGAGAAAATTTACGAAGTTGTTCAGCTTCACATTCGGGTAAAATATCGAATGAGTTTCGACAATCAAATGGATTTTCGGTTGGGGGAATTACCCTTTTCTGCTTCTTTTTGATATTTGGCACAGGGCCTTTCTGGGAGAACCAATACATATTGGAAGAATTAAATATGCTTTTAGACTGAATTATTCTCCAGCAACGTTATAGTCTTGAAAAATACTGAGTGAGTAGAAAAAGTATTTTGTTTTGAAAAATCGAGCAAAAATATAGGTAGTCTTGAGAAAGACTGTTGCTGTTGAACAACTCTAGGTAAACCAGGAGCTCTCATGATTTGTTGCGTTGCGTTGCATTGTGACGACGATTTTGGCAGATTGTACACTGACCTCATCATGTTTGACTGCCGATTGTCTAATAAGAGTTGCTTAGGAAGTGGTAAGTAGAAATTCATACCAATCCGACCCATATTAAAACCTCAACAGCATGATAGCCATCATTGCCGGCCAGCCCCATCTCCATCGTTCACCGGGAAGGATAAAGGATAAGGTAACCGGAAAGTGTTGATTCTCCACCTACTTAACGGAAGGACGACGATTCATCAGGCTCTTCCATATGTGTCGCGGAGTTGGTAGTTTGGAAGGGTATAAGGTCTAGGATTTACTCCAAGCTAGCGATGCGACCTGTAAAACATAGTTTATTAGGTAGTTGTTTAGTTAGTCTTCGAGTACATGATCACTCAAAAAGAATGGATCTTGTTTAGTTTTTGGTTTTTTATAAGCTCTGGGTAGCCGGCTACCGAGAGTATCGTATGTTTTCTAATCAAAAGCAATTTGAACTCCACACAGCCGACCGTGGGAGAATTTGCCTAGAAAAGCTAATCTTATCTGCGTAATGGGATTACTACTTATTGTAACAGAGGAGCTCTCAAGATTTTTGTTGTATTTGGTGTTCCCTGAAAACTCTCCGGATGACTTACTGGTCGCTGGTTGTCTAAGACGATTTCGCTAGATTTTCAGAATGGTGTGCACGTCCACTCAGTGCACTAGCGCGAGTGACGGAAGGTTAAATTCCTCGATTTTCATTTTTGTGCAGGAATCAATATCCTGTAGTAAAAATCAAGGCATAACACACCTCAATGCCTATTCCTAGTTCTGTTAAGCAGTTTTCTCTCATTATTCATTTATCGGCGACTACCAAAATGGGATCGGATAGTATCCCTATATACCGAAACCTTTAATCATTTCCAATTTCCCCTAGAGAACCTCTGAACAGTACACCTACAACCAAACAATATTCACCCACAGAACGCCGCTCGCTTCCAACTGATATCAAATTCGTATCCAGCACAAATCGACTGCTCAAATGAATTAGCCCAGGCAAGACACCTTCTGCTCCTGGTACGGTTCGAAGTTTCGCCAAATTTTACGACCCAAGCAGATCGCAATCGAATTTCTCGACCAATCGGAGCCGCAAACCGACCGCGGCCAATCGCTATCAAAAAGCCATCAATCGTAAGGCACTTAAACGGATAAACCATACAAAGCCGTAAGCAATTGGGAGCTAAACTTCTTTGGTGCTAAATTAACACAGACTTTGGTGACAATTTTCAAGTTTTACTGCACTTTCGGGACGGCCAAATTAAACGATAATTGGTTTGGAATTCCTTCGGTGCTGCTGGGGGCGCAACTGCGATGGAATCATTGCCGAGAGATGAACGACCGTTGATTGAGAGGCGGTGCCGTTCCTCTGGGGCCACCGAATGGGTGTCATAAATGCCAAATTTGGTGTGTTTTGGGTATAATCTCCAATTATGAGGCTCAATTTCGATGAATTTATTCGATTTTTGCGGCGGAATTGAGTCATGATTTATTGACTTTCCCTAAGAAATGAATGAAAATGAAATGCCATCAAACATTTAATGGATTTTGGAAATGAATTTTGGGTGTGCGGAATGAACAAACCGCCGCTATTGAATTGATGACCGCATCGGGTGAAATACATTAATGACCCCAAATTGGACCCGAGAATCGCCGAGTTCCGTCCTCCCATTCGGCAGCACCTCACTTGACTTGGAAGCGAAATGGTTAATTATATGGTCTAAAAGTCCTGTGAACTAACTGAGGGAAGCGTCCAAAATAGCAGCCTACCGTTTCGAGAGGACGAAAGTAAGTAACCCATGAGCACTAAGATGGCTTTCCCGAGATATAAAATCATCCAATCAACCGGTTTTCGATTTAAAATATAATTAATAAAATCGAATTGGAGAAAATTATCTGACCTACGTGATTTCACGATGCGGTGCACTGTAGCATTCGGAACCGAGCTGCTCAGTAAATTTGGTTCTTCTTCATTAAGAAAGATGGTCAATGAAAATTTCCCCTTTAAGCACAGTTATTTTTATTTTTATTTAATACGTCGATTCATAAGAAAATAAGGTAAAATCATTGTCCAATTATCTGTTAATGTTGACAAACTAGCCCCAATAAAACGTTTCGTGCCATTGAAACATACGCGCCAGCACAGACCCCGATTGACTGTGAGTTCAGCTAGGGTATATCATTTGCTCGCTAATTTTCCTAACCAATCACATCCCGTCAGTCAGCCAGCAGCACACAGGCAAAGCAGGCCCCTTAAATGAGCGACTCCGCCGAGTGAGTCGCGATTGAAAGAACTGCAAATTAAGTCTACTTAAAAGCGGTTTGCTTTCTGTTTCTGCTCATTACAATCGCAGCTTTGCTAGTTCTTTTTTTTGCACCGCACTTGCCATGGTTTGAAACCAATCATTCAATTGTAGCGCACTGTGCTTAAAAAGTGTGAAAACAATCCGCCATTTGTAGCGTGTCATGGGAGTGGAGAGAGGGGACTGGTGATCTTTCCAATGATTGCTAATTGTCAATCGCGCCTTGTTAATGAGCGTACGAATACCGATTAAGTGCACCATCGAACTGCGGGGAGCCACGATTAGATCCAAGGCTTTTCGAGCCCGCAAATCATTACAGTTCAATTAAACTCACTTTTCGATTCGTCCCCAATTCGTCAAGTGCATTAAGACAACGTTTCATAAACGAGCCGGTCGGCCTATGTTTGTATTGCACTATTAGAAACAACGAACATGTTCCGTTCCAAATCTCCGCGCTTTCGTCGGTCAAACATTTTTGGAAAGGTCGTTTCCTTTTCAGCTGTCCGATCTGGATTTTCAAACGTCAAAGTACGCAAATTCATCGGCACACAAATCAATCTCGAAACGGCTAACAAAATGTAGGTATACACGTTCCGCCAGTCGGCTCGAGTTTTGGGCGGGCACTTGCCAAACGCCACGGAGAAGGACAACAGTTTGATATCGTGTGACAGAGTTTTGTTATTTTCCCAAACACCTCACTCTTCCCCCGGTCGGTGGGCAACTCCGTGCGCACGGGGTGCTAAGTTATGAAACGGATGTGTCAATTCAAATCACTCACAGTAACCTCCGGTACGAACTGGTTACCGCCGCACGTCGGTTTGGGTCAAAGCCTCTGCATATATTTTAGGTCGATTCCACCGAGTGAAGTTAGATCAATTCGGAGTCCACCAGACGACAACATCATGAGAGCGGACCGTGACAGGTGGGACAAATTACCCGAAAGCTGCTAATCAGTCGGAAACAATGCGAGACGGGAACATAGCCAAAGACAAAATTAGAGTGTCGAGGAATTCAATTAGGCTGACAATGAAGCCGCATCCAGCACGCGCATTTTGAAGAGTTAGCTTCGCTTTACGTTTTGTTGATTTTTAGCAAGGCAAAGAAGATTGTCGAAAATAGCAAAATGAATTTTTGTTATGGTAATTAGGGTTAACGTTCTTGAGTGGGACTATTTGTAGCTTTTTTTCTGTCGTATCGGCAACACATCACGATTTCGGCATAAAATTAGAAAAATATTTTAGAAAACACATATTAGATGAAAGGCGAAACTAATAATTTTTATATTTTGTGGATTGGTATTTTAACCCTAGAACATTGCACTGGGGTATAAATGTACCCCACGCCATCTTTTGAGCCGTGTGAAAACGAGAATTTGGCGTTTAGCGACCTGGGACTCTAGGCATAATTCAATTTAGAGTTCATAGTAAGAGTAGGAGAAGGTGCTAAATCCAGTTTGCTTTTGGCCTTCGTGAATGCAGGAATCAGAGTTACCGTGGGGTACATTTGTACCCCAGTATAGGAGGGCCCGGGGTTAGTTGGCGGAATCCCCTTTTCCCCGTTTCTAGTAGACATAAAGCGCTGTCTCTCGTAGTGAACCTCAAGTAATGTGAAACGCATTATCCAATGTGTTTTTGTTGTAAAACATTTTATTTTGTAGAAGCTGTGGGTGAATTTTCACGCACTATCGAATGATTATATTTTTCGATAGTGCGTGAAAAGAGCTTTCAGTATCCGTATAGATATTACACCTATCCATACACAAAAGTAATTTTTTAAATACTTTTTTATAAAAAGTGCGGTTGGGGTAAGTTGGCGGTGACGCACATGGGGCAAGTTGGCGGTACTATTTACAATGCAAAAATAGTCATCAAATATTTTCATTTCTAGAATTCACTCCAAAGTATGAGAAACTTTTTCTTGAGTCTCTCGTCAATGCAGGGGACAATTATTTCGACCAATCGCCTGAAGAATTTCGAAAATTTGCTTTTGAATATGGAGTACGCGTCGAAGTCAAAATGACGGGGTATTGAGACTGGAATATATTGAAATGTGTCGAATAATAAACAGTTTTATTGAAAAGATAATCGGCACATTTCATAAGGATCACTGATGTAATCGAATTTCCATTTGATTGCTTATTTTTTGGCATTCCACCATCTTACCCCATACATACCGCCAACTTACCCCGGGGCTGGGGTAAGTTGGCGGCTTTTCCGCGTCACATATTTTTGTCTCTAGAAATAAAGACAACGTATGAAACATTTTCATAAAATTCAGATATATTGCCAACAGTCTGCCCTTTCATACAACTTTTTCTATTTTGCAAGATCTACCAAAATCAAAGCGGTAAAAAATGAAAACTGAAAGCACCGCCAACTAGCCCCGGTCTCCCCTATAATTCATTTTTGCCAAAATTAAATGACTTAGCCTTACAATATGTTTAGCAAAGTTGTTGTACTTTGCAAGGCCCTTCTTTTTATTTTAAAAGATGCCAGGCTTCTAATTCTTGGAAATTTTAAAATTGAACTTTTTAACGGTTCGAGATAGAGCTTCATTGTCTTCGATGAAGTTGTTGAGCAGCATACTTTAGACAACTTTGCTGAAGACATACAAGCTCTAGCTTTTTAACTTTCCATTGTACGAAAAATCCAAATGTAAGCTTTAGGGTGTTCCTTAAAAAACTGTTTTATCTCAATAACTTTTGTAAATTTTATTTTACACGAAAGCTCCCTTTGGACAACTGGAAGAATATTTTAGGGCGCATAATTTGCTTTAAAATACCAACTACTAAAACTAAACAGTGAAACATTGGGTGTTCTAATGAACACCCACTTTCCTGGGTCGGTTGCGAAAGACGAGAATTCGACAGATCAGGATTGTGATGGACTCCGTCCTAACAGGACTTGTGAGGCATCACAGAAACAGGCCTGTCGGATTTTCACACCATCTCTAATTAAATGGGCTATCAACACCTTCGAACCCTACAAATCACCCGGCCCTGATAACATTCTTCCAATAGTTCTACAAAAATCAGCAGACATAATTCCTCTGGATCTACTAAACATCGTGAGATCCAGTCTTATGCTTGGGCACACACCTATAAGCTGGAGAGAAGTTAGGGTAATATTTATCAGTTATTTATTCGAAAACGAAGTAAAAAAAACTTGACACTGCCCAAGGCCTTTAGACCTATTAGTTTGACATCAACACTTCTGAAACTGATGGAAAAACTGCTGGACCACAATATTCGAACGTTCCGCTAAACAAGTACCAGTTTGCATATCAAAAGGGCAAATCTACGGAAACAGCCCTACATACCTTAGTGACACTTATTGAGAACACCCTCGATTTCAAGGAAATAGCAATTTGCGCTTTTTCTTGATGACGAGGGTGCTTTTGATACTACGTCCTACATATCAATTCACAAGGCCCGGACAAAAAAGGAGTGGAAAAATCGATATGGGACTGTATTCTTGCAATGCTCAGAAGTCGAGCAATCACAGTAACGTTGGGAGACACGAAAGCAACTATAACAGTCAATAAAGGCTGCTCCCAAGGAAGCGTGCCATCACCCCTGCTCTGGTCGCTAGTGGTGGACGATCTTCTCAATGATCTGTCTGAAATGGGTTTCGAGATTGTTGAATATGCAGATGACATTGTCCTAATTGTGAGGGGACAACATGAATCTGTACTATGCGGCGGATTTAATTAGCCCTGAACTTCATCATGACTTGGAGTTGTTTCAAAGAGGGACTCAAAGTGAACCCTGCCAAAACGGTTATTGTACCGTTTTACAATAGGAAAAAATCGAAGTTGGTTCCTCCAACACTCAGGAGAACTACAATTAACTACGCAGAAGAAGCGAAACACCTAGGTGTTATCCTAGACAAAGAACTGAATTGGAACTCGCACCCGACATATGCCGTTAATAAAGCAACAACAGTACTGTGGACGTGCAGTAAACTCGTCGGGAAAACTTGGGGTCTCAAACCGAGGTTGGCTTACTGGTCCTACATGACCATCGCCAGACCACGATTAACCTATTCCTCCATTGTGTGGTGGCCCAAAGTTAAGCAAAAGACCGCCCAAGCTAAACTAACTAAAGTTCAGAGGCTAGCCTGCCTCTCTATCACAGGCGCTATGAAATCAACACCCACTACAGCTATGGAAGCCATGCTTCATCTATCTTCATTGCACAAGCATGTTATGAGGGACGCTAGACTTTAGTCTTTTTTTTACAATGGAGAAGACCTTTACCTCCTAGCCCAGTACACGTGCTATTGGTAGGGTCCAATCTACCGCACGGGGTGCACTGGGGGCGTGTCCGGCTCGAATGGTGACGCTGCCATTAATACCGACTAAACTCCATTGGGCTCCGCCATCGTTCCTCCCAGGAACTACCTCTCGGTATTACTTCTGGGGGGATGGCTGTACTTAATGTACTCATTCACTCTCACTCACGCGTTCATACGTCCTGTATGAGGCTTACTTGGGTGCTCTCTCTATCGCACCTTGATTCACTCTCAAACACTCCCACATGAGGCTGACTTTTGTGCTCACCTTTTTCGTTCCTTGCGAGGTTGACTTGTGTGCTCACCTTTTTCATTCCTTGCTAGGCTTACTTTTGTGCTAGCCTCTACCATAGCATGTGAGGCTGACTTTTGTGTTCACCCTTAACATGCCGTGTGAGACTGACTTGGATGCTCACCCTTTCACTCCTTTGCCACGCCATAAGGCATCGATAGCTAAGTCCCAACATACTACGGTACGACCCTCCCGTTTTGGCATGAGGCAGTCGCCTATACACTCACTCTTCTGTCTTGCTTCTGGGTGGCTGGGTTTACCCCTTACGCGGTTGCCAGTCGCTGCGCCAAACCTGCCTCGGCATGAACAGACCATTCACTCCCTTTTTTGCACTTGGCCTTTTTTCGCTCCAGCTAACCAATCACTAGTTAGCCGTGCCCGTCGTCTGTTGCTCGGTTCGCCAGATTACCTGTAGCCTACTGGCAATCTGGATGGTAGCAGCCGAGACTGCGTTCCACTTCTCCACCGATTGACACATCCGCTGAATAAGGGTATCAGGGGTTGTGTCACAGCCACAGACGTCAAGCATTGCTCTTCTTTCGACGTCGAACCGATGACATACGAACAGTATGTGTTCGGCAGTTTCGTCTACACCTGGGCAGTCCGGGCAGACTGGGACCTCCGCGTGCCCGAACCTGTGGAGGTACTGTCGGAAACAGCCATGGCCTGACAGGATTTTTGTCAGGTGGAAGTGAACTTCCCCATCCTGCATCGTGTGATACCGTGCGGTAGGCAGATATCACTCTGAGGCACATCACGCGGTAGGTGCTCTCCACTTTCTGTAGGTAACTGGTTACCCTCAGTGCTCTTAACCATGACGGGCCGCCGTACCTGAGGATAGATACGGCAACGCCTGCCAGTAACCTACGTCTACTGGTGCACACCTTTGAGCTGTTGGACATCATTCTCGATAGAGTCGCAACAGCAGTCGACGCTCTCTTGCATGTATAGTCGACATGGCTGCCTAAGGTCAGTTTGTCGTCTATAATGACTCCGAGAGACTTCAGACTTCGCTGTGAAGTGATGGCGACTTCTCCCACATGGATAACTGCATGTTGTGCCGACTTGCGGTTGTTGACGATAACTACCTCCGTCTTATGATGAGCGAGCTCCAGGCCTCTCGCGCTCATCCATTCCTCCACCGTGTTGATCGCGTGTTTTGCGGTTAGTTCTACCTCAGGGATTGACTCCCCGTAGACCTCCAAGGTTACGTCGTCAGCAAAGCCGACGATTTTGACCCCAGGAGGGAACTTCTGTCTCAGAACCCCGTCATACATGAGGTTCCATAGCACCGGGCCTAGGATCGAGCCCTGTGGGAATCCGGCGGTAATCGGAACCCTTTTCTGACCGGCATCGGTCTCGTATAGCAGTACGCGGTTCTGGAAGTAACTTTCCAGGATCCGGTACAGACCCACCGGTAGGCTAAGCCGGTGTAACGAGAGCGCGATGGCATCCCAGCTTGCGCTGTTGAATGCGTTCTTCACGTCAAGTGTCACTAACGCTCAGTATCGAATGCCTCGCCTTTTTCGTTGGATCGCTATCTCGGCAGTATTTATCACTGAGTTGAGAGCGTCCACTGTGGACTTACCCTTCCGAAAGCCAAACTGGTTGCTAGACAGGCCGTCCGTACCTTCCGCGTACGGGGTTAACCTGTTGAGGATAATCCTCTCAAGCAGTTTGCCAGTCGTGTCGATCAGACAGGTTAGTCTGTACGCCTATGGGTCGTCTGGCGGCTTCCCGGGCTTCGGCAACAATTTCTGCTACCAGCGCATCCCCGCTTAGACTGTCGGTGTTGGCCTCCAGTCCCAGGGCCATGGCGAAAGCTTCGCTGTCGAAGTGATTGGACTTCCACCCGCGTACCTGACAGGGATCTCCCGCCCTCGGATGCTGCACACCATAGTTGATCCTAAAGCGGATTTCTAAGTGATCGCTATGGGTGTAGCCTTCGTCTACCCTCCATTCCATGCCTGGAGCCAGACTCGGGCTGGCAAATGTTACGTCAATCCACGCCTCCACTCCGTTTCTACGGAATGTACTAGCGTTGCCATTATTAACTAGCACAGTATCGAGTTTCGCAAGCGCCTCCATTAGCGCTTGCCCCTGCTATTTGTACAGCGGCTGCCCCATTCCACTGCCCAAACGTTAAAGTCTCCCGCTATGACTACCGGTTTCCGGCCCACTAGGTCTGACGAGAGCCTGTCGATCATCTGGTTGAACTGTTCTATTGGCCACCTTGGTGGAGCGTAGCAGCTGCAATAGAACACACCATTGATCTTGGCAATCGCAACACCCTCGGCGGAGGAGTGTATTGCCTCTTGGACCGGGAACCGTCCCGTTGTACAGATTGCCACCATTCCAGACCCGCCCGACACCCAATTGCCGTTGCCGGCAGGGATGTTGTACGGGTCTGATAGGAGGGCGACATCTGTCCTCGACTCCGAGACCGACTGCCACAGCAGCTGTTGCACAATGGTTAAGATTTAGCTGTGTAACGTTCACGGCTTCTTCTTATTTGCATCACCGAAGGGACACGAAGGTCCGCCCATAGCATGATTACGGGCTTGCTTCTTAGCGGTGCAGATAAGGCACTTGTGCGCCTTAGTGCAACCCCGCTCCTTATGCCCCTCCTCAACGCAGCGACGACATAGTTTGATCCTGTCTAAGCCCTTGCACTCGTAGGATTTGTGGCCGGACTCAAGGAACCGATAGCACCTATCCACTGAAGGCGGTTGGAGTATGCTAATTGGGCATACCGACCAGCCGATCTTCAGCTTACCTTTCTCGGATACCTTTTTGGCATCCGCCTTCAGTAGCCTGAGGTAGGCTACTAGGGTGCAAGAGGGTCCCCCCTAAAACGCACAGAGGCCCGCTCGATTGTCACGTCGCATTACTCCTACGCGATTGCAAGGAGCGGTAAGCTGCAGAGATCATCGTTTACGCCACTGGTAGCTACAGCGAGTACCAGCAGCGGCTTGGTACAGAGTGAGCCACGAGGAAACCAACGTGGGATGCGATTACCGAATCGAGTGCTCACCTCGAGATCAGCTAGCGACGCCACCCAGAATGACCTACATCTCGGGAAGTCGTACTTGACGGAGGTGAAGAAAAAGGTCGATGAACTCTACGAGTTCGTGAAGGATAAGCACAATGTGCACAACAAGGTGAAGTAGCTAGTGACGAGCATCAAATCGGCCATAACAGCTGCTGAACGCGAGCAGCAGGCGCTCTTGATGAGAGCCGAATCAGCCGAAAGAGCACTGATGGAAGCTGCAGAACACGCGATGGGAGTAACGGAGGTGACACCGAAGAATCACCACAATATTCGCTCGGTGAAAAGAGCGAGGGACACGCCGTGGGAGCAAGAGGACCCGAAAAAGCAGAAGAGCGAGCTGGAAGGCTCTAGCGACCAGAAGAATGTTGAGAAAGACCGTGGTTGGCGCGTCGTAGAAAGCCAGCAGGCGAAGCGGAGGGAACGGAAACAAAAGGAAGAAAAGAAGAAGGAACAAGAGAAGAAAGAGAAACGGAACCCTTCTCGGGAGAGGTACAAGGGTGATGCACTAATCATCGAAGCGAACGATACGACGTCCTACGCCGCTTTTCTTAAGAAAGTGAGAGAAGTTGAAGGAGCTGAGAGAGAACGTCGTTGAAACGAGGCGCACTCAGAAAGGCGAGATGATCTTCGAGCTGAAGAAGGATCCTTCCGTCAAGAGCTCGACCTACCGCGAGCTCGTTGCTAAATCCTTGGGTAGCGAAGCGAACGTGAGAGCTCTGTCGCAGGAAACCGTAGTCGAATGCAAGAGTCTAGATGAGATAACGACCGTAGAAGAACTGAAGGGTGCACTGATAGAGCAGTGAAAACTGAACGTACCGGCGACTATCAGGATTTGGAAATCGTACGGAGGAACTTAAATGGCGTCGATTCGACTACCAGTGGTCGTTGCCAACAAACTGGCGGAAACCAGCAAAATAAAATTCGGATTGTCGGTGTGCTCGTTGAGAGTCGCTCCGCGAGTAACCAAACAGATGGAGCGATGCTTCAGGTGCTTGGACCTCGGACATCAGGCGAGAAACTGCAAGGGTCCGGATAGGTCTGCACTGCTTAAAAAATTCGGAGGAAAGGGGCTGCAATCGAAGTAATGGGTCCTGTCCAAGAGGTGGTGCATAACACACACGAAGGCTTCGTGATCGCCAGGATCAACGGCGTATTCGTGTGTAGCTGCTACACTCCCCCCAGATAGACACCAGAGCAGTACAACCGGATGCTGGACGCACTAACCGACTCGTTAGTCGGACGAACGCCGATTGTTATAGAAGGCGACTTTAACGCTTGGGCCGTGGAGTGGAGTAGCAGGCTGACAAACACAAAAGGTTACAGCCTGTTAGAAGCACTGGCAAAGCTGAACGTAAGGCTGTGCAACGAAGGTTCCGCTAGCACATTCCGTAAAGATGGCCGGGAATCCATCATCTACGTAACATTCTGCCGTGCGTCGCTGATGGATAACATGAATTGGCGAGTTAGTGAGCAGTATACACATAGCGACCATCAGGCGATCCACTACACCATTGGTCGGCGGAATTGTACTGTAACGCGAAGAGTGAGGACTGGCGAGCGGAAGTGGAAAATAAAGGACTTCGCCAAGAACCTTTTTGTAAAAGTACTTCGTGCTGACCCTCACTCCAATTCCGTGCGCCGATGAGCTGTCGGAAACAGTGCGTTCACTCACTGAAAATTTTCGTGGAGGGTCTTTTCCCGAAGGACGACCCAACTGCATGGCCACCTATACCGTACGTTGATGCAGACGGTGAAAATGCCGGTGACAATCGAGTTTCCAACGACGAGCTCCTTATAGTGGCAAAAGGGCTGAAAGCGAAGAAAGCTCCCGGACCGGATGGTATCCCCAACGTGGCACTGAAGACTGCGATCCTGGCGTTTCCGGACATGTTCAGGATAGTCCTATAGAAATGCCTGAACGAAGGCTACTTTCCGGATAGATGGAAGATCCAAAAGCTGGTGTTGCTGCCAAAATCAGGCAAACCACCAGGAGATCTAGCATGGTATCCAACTATATGCCTGCTGGATACTTTGGGTAAACTTCTGGAAAGGGTCACCCTCAACAGGCTGACGACCTACGCTGAAAGTGAGAACGAACTATCGCAGAGGTAGTTCGAGTTCCGGAAAGGGCTATCGACAGTGGACGCCATTCGCACAGTCATTGAGAGCCCAGAGAAAGCGTGGAAGCAAAAGAGAAGAAGAAATCGCTACTGCGCCGTGGTTACGATCGACGTGAAGAACGCGTTCAACAGTGCCAGCTAGGGGGCTATCGCCACAGCGCTGCACAGAATGCGGGTCCCGGACTATCTGTGCAAGGTTCTGAAAAGTTACTTCCAGAACCGAGTACTGGTCTACGAAACGAAAATGGGAAAAAGGTGGATTAGAGTGACGGCGTGAGTTCCATCAAGGCTACATACTCGGCCCAACACTCTGGAATATAATGTACAACGGAGTGTTAATACTGTAACTCCCCAGGGGAGTTGAGATCGTTGGCTTTGCAGATGATGTTGTCCTGACGATAATCGGCGAGGCTCTTGAGGAGGTGGAGATGTTGACGGCAGAGACAATAGGCATCATGGAAACTTTGATGGCTGACGTGAAGTTGCAGCTGGCTCACCACAAGACCTAGATAGTGCTGGTCAGCAACTGTAAAAAAATCAGCGTGTCGAGATCAGCGTCGGGGGATAATCCATCCCATCGAAGCGTGTGCGAAAGCACCTGGATGTGAGAAGACTGCGAAGACTACTAACGCATTGGCAAGCATCATGCCGAATCACGGAGGAGCAAGAGGCAGTCTCCTGGCGGGAGCTGAACTCAAAGCGGAACCGGACGAAGTTTCGCCTAGTGGCTGTTCATGTCGCGAGTGCGTACAGAACGATATCGTAGCAGGCGGTATGCGTAATTGCCGGGATGATTCCTATCTGCATCACCCTGGCTGAGGACATGGACTGCAACCACCGATTCATCCCAAATTTGTCGTAAGTAACCTGCATCGGTTTGGAAATGTTTTGTCTCTTCTTTGTCCGGACTGTCTAAACGTACAAGAGACACCGGAACACGTGGTCTTCAGATGTCCTAGGTTCGAAGAAGTTCGAAGGAGTATACCTAGCGTGACAGTAGACAATATCGCCGAAGAGATGTGTCACGTTGAGCCTATATGGAATACGGTCAACAGTGTCGTGGCGAATATACTCTCCAAGATACAGACGCAGTGGCGAAGGGGCCAACAAAGCAGCTCCGTCGACTAGAAAGCTGCTTTGAAACATGTGGTCTGGTTCGGAAAAAAAACTCCGCCGCACTGGAGCTCTCTGCCGGAGTAGAATAGATCCACCGTCGGAGACCAATTGAGTAGTACGCGACGCAGTACCGGGTTCGGGTTATCGGAGCGCCAGAGATCCGAACACCAGGCTTCACCGGAATCGCCGGACTAACCTCGATATCCTACCGGGTCGCTCATGAATAGGCTAGATCCACCGCCGGGGACTAATTCGAGTAGATCGCGTCGAACAGCCAGCAGCGGGTCGATGGTCACTTGTGCGAGTCGCTTCGGTTGTTGCTTTAATGAAAGCGAATGCTTAAATATATTGATTTTGCTTATGTTTTCAAAATACGAGCTACGGGCGGATGAGTGAGAGTAACGAGACAACCCTATTTTTAACCGCAAGAACTGTCGGGACCCAACGATCCTCTATATCGCCAATAAGTGTGGTCTTTTGAATACATAGCGACTGCGCTCGTTGTCTGGATCATTTGCCAAGGAAAATCGAGTTTCGAGAAAATGGTTCAATTAATGAAATGCTGCTTAATATACAGCAAAACTTGAATGAATTTCAAGAAAGCAACTTGCGAAGTTTTCATTTTCCTGTGGATTTTAAGGCAGCGTACTATTCACTGAATTAAAACGAACAGATAACACATAAACAAAGCTTTACGAAAAATGTGATAATGCTAGTTTGTGTAATGTAGGATGGGTCAAAATCAAGTTGGAAGCTGGAAAGACATTCGATTCGTTTTTATTTGGAACTCACGGAGGTTTGGATTTTGTTTCATAGTTTTTGACCTGGCGATGGTCATATTGTGCCCGGAAGCGTTCAAGGTGGCAACATGCAACGATATTAAGAATGATCTCAGCCTACTCCAGTAGCATTTTATAAGTAACCTTGGCTGGTCTTATTTCAACTAACAGTGAGGCACATCGAAATACACACGAAATCGGGCTGAAGAGTGACCTCTGTGCGAATTAAGCTTGAATTTGGTCAAAGCAAATAAACATTTTTCAGCTCATTTGGACAATAATTCAACTGACCGTTTACATCTCATCGTCAACAAGTGGCCACTCGACGGGCACAGGGACTAAGACGACTTGTCTTTTCTCTCTCTCCATCTCTCTTGGTATCTCTCACCCTCAAGTAGCTGGTCCCACAACTGACGCATCACTTCGGTAATTAAGAAGCGTGTGCTTAAAATCACACTCGACCCTCGTCGCCCGCCGGCCATCACTAGGTCTTCGTTCGAAAAGTGTGAGCAGATCCCTCCGAAAAAGCTAATACGCAACGGTGGCCGCGGACGGTGACTCTCGGCTAGTGCAAACGAAATCATCTCACCGCGTGCCGAGAAGTAAACGCTACCCGACGGTGCGGTGCGCCTCCAGCAAACTTAAAGTCAACATTTGAACGCGTCGTCACCCGTAACCCCTTCTCACTAGCCGTGTCATCGTATAGCGCGGGCTATTGTTTTATAAGTTTATAAAAGTGTGACGCCTTGATCTATTGCCGTATAATGATTTCATTTATCACGCCTGAAGAACCAAAGCAACCGATCGGGGCGAGGATCGCGAACTTTTTTTTATTATTTTTTTTTTTTTTTCATTAGACCCGTTTGGCTCGTCCGATCCGAGTGTGCCTGTGGTGGCGGCGGCGCGGTGGGTGCAAATGCGTAGATCACCAGAAAGCCAAACAACAAAACGTAACGAGTACGAATGTGAGGCAATAATCAAGCGAGACAAAAGCGACATTTATCAATTCCGCTGTAGCGTCCGTGATGCGAGGGTGAGAAGGTATACTCAACCCCATAATACCCTTTGTACCCCGTGCTTTGAGCCGCCATCGGATACTCGAGTTCAGCCTAGACATTGCTGGGAGGTGGCGTTGAGTGCCGAAAGGTCAACCATGCGCATAGCGCATTACTCATCGTCCCCGGCTGTATGCAAAGTACCGAAGGCATTACGTGCCCATTGCCATTGCAGGCACGTCCGAAAAGCTTTGAATGATAAATGTCTTCATTTTTATTCAAATTAGTTCAAAAACTCACATCTTAATGTCTATTCTGCGCACTTACTCAATTGGTGGCCGATGGCCATCAAACAGTTTCCCCTCGGCCCCGATTTCCCCCATTTCTTATCCTACACCATCATCTGCGAACAAAGCTCCACTCCTGGGGTCCTAACCGAAACGCGGTATGGTGTACTCGATTGTTCAAACGCGATGTAGCAGAAAAGTGAGTGAGAAAGCGAGGAAAGAACTGAATTGAAGAAGTGCACCTACTGCGTGAAAAGTAAAGTGTTTGGCTTTGACACTTGGCTATTTTCCACGAAACCAGTCGGTCACGGCACCACGCGGCGACGCCTTTGTCCGGTGTCGTTGCCTTGTTCGCAAGTCATTTTCGAGCCGAATGGAAACCAATATGTTCACACATAAATTACCGATTCAGAGTACTTACTGGAATAACCAGCAGTTGTTGTAGCGGTAGGCAGGTACGTGATTCGGGCGATGCTTTACGATGCGATGATGGGGGATTACTTCAAGTTAAATGGGCGGTTTTATTGATCGATTATGCTAGTCAAATTGGTCAATTCAGCACACAAAGAGGTTGCGTGAATTGAATTAATTAACTGATTGAGTGGGATCGGCGCGAAAGGTACAGTAAAGCTGTTATTGTTTATTTGGGATTTATTCCAGCTGAGACTTTTCAAAAGACATTTAACTCTAGAACGCCTTGCGGCTAAATTTACACGTTAAGGGGGGGGGGGGGGGGCGTCTGGTGTAGTGGGCAAAAAAAAAATCGACTTCAGTTTTATCCGCTTAATTTTTAGTATTGAACCTCTAGAACAGTTTCCTGCAATCGCGGTGGCCACGCTGAACTTCTTTTGTTTTAAGGGGTTATATACATAAGTTGGAAATCGAAAAAAAGATTATTGTATATTTTGAATGTACTTTTGAAAATATCTGTGCGAAATTTTTCGTCTAGGTCGGAAAACTAGATTTTAAATACAGCCGTTTGCAGTGCGATGGTTCTTCTACGAATGAAGTAGACACAAAACTTTGAACGTAATTATCTCGAAATGAACTTTTTGAAAAGCACCATTGCGGTGAACGTGATATCTCCAAAACTATTCATCCAATTCAAAAAAAATTTTTTTTTGCGCAATGAATGTATAAATAAATCTTAACATTACAAAAAAGATCCATTGTTATTTTGACTTAAAAATCGTAAACCAAAATAAGCTTCGGTTTGAGCACTTTACTCATAAGACGGAGGTAGTCAACAACCGCAAGTCGGCACAACATGCAGTTATCCGTGTGGGAGCAGTCGTGATCACCTCACAGCGGAGTCTGAAATCTCTCGGAGTCATTACCAGAGCAGAAGAAAATAACTGCGGAATACTAAATTTAGGTATCAATACCAACGACTGTTTACCACAATATGGTATCAATGAGCTCTAAATAAGAGGTAAAATACCAAACAAAAATAACACAGACATGTTCTACAAATAACTATTTCATAATGTTATTATAATACCTGAATAATTATAAAACATTTTTCAACCTTCCAATAATTAAATTCACTCTATGGAGGAATTCAATAAGGTATTGGTTTGGTATTTGTAAAAATAACTGGAATACATAAATAATACTAAAATAAAGTATTATACCTCATTGAGGTATTAAGCAGGTATCGAAAAATGTTTCTTCAATACCTGCTTAATACCTCAATGAGGTATAATAAACAATTAATACTAAGTTTTGGTATGAATACCAAAAAATAGTATGCTAGGGTTATTGTCCAGTTATTTTCTCCTGGTCGGGTATAGACGACAAGTTGACCTTCGGCAGCCATGTCGGCTATACATGCAAGAGGGCGTCGACTGCTGTTGCGGCTCTATCGAGGAAGATGTCCAACAGCTCAAAGGTGTGCGCCAGTAGACGTAGGCTACTAGCAGGCGTTGCCGTATCTATCCACAGGTACGGCGGCCCGTCATGGTCAAGAGCACTGAGGGTAACCAGTTACCCACAGAAACTGGAGAGCACCTACCGCGTGATGTGCCTCAGAGTGATATCTGCCTACCTCACGGTATCACACGGTGCATCCTGCGTGATAGCGAGCATGATGCCAGTCGGGCTGGTCATTCGGGAAGATGAGGAGTGCTTTGAGCTACGTGGAAATAAAGGAGCCCGCGAGCTCACCAGGGTGACTTCGGTCGCCAGATGGCAGCGTGAGTGGGATAACTCCTTGAAAGGTAGGTGGACCCACCGGCTGATACCTAACATATCGAGCTGGGTGGGAAGACCCCATGGGGGAATTTCACTTCCATCTGACACAATTCCTGTCAGGCCATAGCTGCTTCCGACAGTACCTCCACAGGTTCGGGCACGTGGAGGTCCCCGCCTGCCCTGACTGCCCAGGTGTAGACGAAACTGCCGAACACATACTGTTCGTATGTTCTCGTTTCGACGTCAAAAGAAGAGCTATGTTTGACGTCCGCGGCTGGGACACAACCCCTCATACCCTTATTCAGCGGATGTGTCAATCGGTGGAGAAGTGGAACGTAGTCTCGACTGCAACCACCCAGATTGCCTGTAGGCTACAGGGAATTTGGCGCACCGAGCAACAGACGACGGGCATGACTAACTAGTGATTGGTTAGTTGGAGCGAAAAAGGCCGAGCGCAAAAAAAGGGAGTGAATGGTCTGTTCATGCTGAGGCAGGTTTGGCGCAGCGACTGGCAACCGCATAAGGGGTAAACCCAGCCACCCCGAAGCAAGGCAGAAGAGCGAGTGTACAGGCGAATATGTGGACTGCCTCATGCCAAGATGGGAGGGTCGTAGCGTAGTATGTTGGGACTTAGCTATCGATGCCTCGTGGCGTGGCAGAGGAGCGAAAGGGTCAGCATCCCAGTCAGCCACACATGGTATGTATGGTATGAGGCTAGCACAAAAGTAAGCCTAGCAAGGAATGAAAAAGTGCGAGCACAAAAGTAAGCCTCATGTGGAGTGTTAGAAAAGTGAATCAAGGTGTGACAGAGAGAGCACCCAAGTAAGCCTCATACCAGGAGACCTGATCAAGCTGTACCAAACAACGATATTGCCGGTGATGGAGTGCGAGAGTTTCTGTTTCCGCTCCGAACATACATTTCATCAAACTAGAGCGAATCCAATATTGTTGTTTGCGTATTGCTTTGGGTTGCATGCACTCGACACATACGATGAGTTTAGAAGTGCTGGCGGGCGTCCTTCCGCTGAAAAATCGATTTTGGGACCTCTCATATCGATTGCTCATCCGATGCGATATCTTGAACCCGTTAGTAATTGCAAATTTCGAAAGGCTTGTCGAGCTCAATTCTCAAACCCGATTTATGTCCTTGTACTTCGATTACATGGCACATAATATCAATCCTTCTTCATATTATCCCAACCGTGTCAATCTCCTTCATGCTTCTGATTCAACTGTATTCTTCGACACATCCATGAAAGACGAGATTCGTGACATCCCGGATCACATACGTCCACAAGTGATCCCAAGCATCTTTCATAGTAAATTTCGAGAAGTCGACTGCAAAAAAAATTAAAGGGTTGTGTACAGGACACGACCACAGTGACATTAAAAATGTAGCTTTTTTCAAGAGCGTGCAAATGAATTTTATCTATCACACATATCGACTCACGTTCTGGTTCACTCGCCTGTTTTCATATGTTACAATTTGCTATATACCCTCCCCATCAAAACATAATTTATTGAAGGTCTTTTAACGGTAATCTATTAATTAATTAAGTATCTCACTAGGTGATTGACATTATTTGGCTGATCCATCTAGTAAAAATAGGCTGGTCTGTCCAGAAAATATATTCAAAAGAAAAGTTCCATATTGAGAGCTGTGATGAGGAAGCCCACGCCCTCCAATGGAAATATACAGATTCTCCATGAAATATCGTCGCTGTTGTGCTATTTTATGACAAACGCCATTTTGGGGTAAACTGGCTTAGATATGCCACATTACTCGTCTAACGAGTCTCTACAAGATGGCGTTTCCAGAATTTTGAAGTTTTGCTTAGTTACTGAAATATAACGAGAAAAGTGATTAGAAATTGTGAGCTTTTTTATTCAAATCATTATATCTTGGGATTGGCTCAAGTTATAATGATGTTTTAGTTGCTTTTATGTGTAAAAATGTCGTAGGATGACACGTGTGAGTACAACTTTTGTTTACAGTTTTAGTGAAAACTCGCAACATAGTCAACCGATCTTCGTAATATTCGTGAGATTAATACAGAATAGGTAGAAGCATCAGTTGTCTTCTCTGAACTGTTTCTACCATTTATAAATTTCATGATATTCAATCTCAAGCTTTAAAAATAGTTTTTCTCGAAATGTGCAAAATGGCGCTTGTCATAAGATAGCACAACAGCGACGATATGAAATTTCATTTTCCATTTAAATTTTCAATAATGTACTAATGAACTTAAGTAAACAATCTTAAGTTTAAGTATTTCTTGATCGATTGGTGGTGGAAAAAATGAAATTATTTGTTATATTACATTGTTATGCAACGTTCGCACTACCAGTTAAAACGGGTTTTTATGCTATCTTGGCGACATTTTTCTTGTTGCTAATTATTAAAACGTACTATAACTCTGTAGTGTAAACATTGTATTATTAAACCAATTCTGCAGCGTTTGATGTTATATAGGTGTTTTATGTGGTAATAAGACTGACATAATTATATCTTCAGTACAGCGGTTTGTTTCATAATTTAAAACAGATTTATTTTAAAATTTAAATTAGTATACCAAACCGTTCTATTTGTTGTATACTTTAAAACGCAATTAGAACTGTGTTTTAAATACATAGAGTAGGACAGATATTCTGACGGGATAAACTGGGAAAACAATTTTAAGTCCAGTAACGCTTAAGACATGGCTTGAATTTGAATCGAAAAAGAACACCCGCTTAAACTGCTGCTGGGACGGTTAGTTCTGTTTTAAAGTTTTCCGTTGTGTGCAGTACGAAACAAAAGTGTTTGAAATTAGAAAACAAAAAGTTCTGCTGGGAATGTGATTGTTTCCGATGCAATTACACTCAGATTTTTCACGTCCGTGTAAATGAAAACCGCGTAAATTTAAAAAAAAAAACGCGTTAATGAAAACCGCGTAAATTTCAAAATCTGCGTAAAAAAACCTGAGTGTACTCTCCTATATAAAATACTACGCTGCTGAACAGTGCAATAACTACAGAAGCACGTTGTCAGATGCCTTACTGATAAAAAACATATAACCGAAATATGAAACATGAAAACCAATAGGCTCTTTACCCTACGCAGCTACAAAGCGCCGTAAACATGGATTAACAAGTTACAACGCACACGCATGCATAAAAATAAATATATTTTTTTCAAACGCAACACTCTTAAGCAGCACACACCGTATTGAATTAAATCCAAATCACCCCGCCCACCCACTTTGCAAATCATTCTGTGACACCGTGCTGGTACTCGAAAAATCCGCACACGGCCACCGCTGCCGAAAATGCATAGCATCTACCGCTTATTGTAGTGCCCAGACGCTGCAGCCATGATCTTACCCGTTCGACATAAGAACAAAAACTAATTCAAACGGGTACGCGTCACCTCTATTTATAAACTAACCGTATATGGTTTAGTCACTTAGGTGCGAGTGTGTGCAAATGCCAACGTTACCGAAAATCGATAGCGCTTATTGCACGAGGGATTGCCCTTCCTATGATGATTCTCAGCGATAGACCGTTCCAACATCAAATTATGGTCTTGTCAAATTTTGGTCTTGTCAAACTGCAAATGACGTGAAAACCCAAGATGGTATCAGATAAGGTATAGGCATACGTAAAGGGAGAGTTTTGGTTTTACAATCAGCAACATCTATATTGCGTAAATACTGCTTTACTTCCAGAAAAAAAGTTGTTAAAATCGAAATTAGTTAAAACAATGTTTTGAATATAGAAACTAGTGCTTTCAGCCTTTTTGAGGTTCTCAAGGCATTTGCCACAAATAATATTGTCAAATCTGCCACTCTTCTTATTCTTATCCGGACACGCTCTTCTTCCCTTTGGGGCAGACCCTCGTTATTGCATCGCCCGGAGACGATGTTGCTCGTATGGGATAAGAGTAACAACTGATTTAAACGGACATGCGTTGCTTCTATTTATGACTTTTTGTGTTTCATTGAGCAACTAAGCTGCCCTCTCTTGACGGCTGTGTCAGAGAAATCTGCCTCACGAATGGTAATTTTCCCGTTTTTCGTGAACTTTTTAATTTTACCAATTTCCAAAAGTCTACTTTTATTGGGGAGATATTAAATTATTACCAATATTTAAGTTAGGTGTTTCTGAATCGGTTGGTGTATGAATGATTAAAATCCATCTAGTAATATCGGAGTTATAAGCGTGCAAACCTTACATAGTTTCGTTACATGGGAGATAGTTTAGATTTTAGAATGACACCTAGCCCCAGATAGTGGAGTAAGACATTTTCAATGTCAAAAGATTGGTGGGTAATGTCAGAGACATAACCGGAGTGAAATAGAATACACTTTAGGCTGTTAATCCAAATGCTATAGTTTTGATTATCTTCTGATAGGTTGTATTAAAACCAGTTATTCGGTTATTTCTAATGGAAACACCGAAATATCGGTACATGTGCATCGAAATCTTAAAGATTCGAACATATTTATCCTCATATGGTAACCCTGAAAGGAGCATTTAATGGAAGTGAAACAATTCATTTGGCAACAGTAGAGAATCGGGGCGAATGACCAGGAGGTTAAAGCCCCAATAAACAATAATAATAATAATAGTAGAGAATCGGTTATACTTGTTCCCTTATTTCGCTGTTTCCTTTAGATATACCGAAAAGACTTATTTTAATGAAACCTTTCACAAATTATTAAAAATTGCATCATTCGTATTAACAGCGTAAAGTGTATGCTACATTACGATAATGTCTCTGACATTACCTTCCTATTTTTCTAATCGAAAACAGAAAAATTGTTCTGAAAACCTAATAAATGCATAACCTAAAGCGCTTTAAAGCTACACTTTTGTGAAATCTCGACAAAAAACAAAACAAACAAAAACAAAACGAGCTTTCTGTCTCGTTGTGGTACTGAATTATGCCCCCTTGTTGTGGTGAAGTTTACCCACCGACAATCTGACATGACACTCTGTTTTTAGATTTGGTAAGAGATTATTAGATAGTTGACGCAAAAATCGGTAACTCGTACTGTCAAACGGACATTTGTATTTGACAGTACGAGCTACAAAATTTTGCCTCAACTCTCCAGTAATCCACAAAACTGTCATGTATCGTTCCTACATTAAAAGTCTGGTCAAGAGAAAATTGACAGCCATAGCTTCAAGAAATGTGGCTTAAAAAAGTTGAACTAAACTTGAAATTGTTGAAGCGCGTAATAATCTTAGCAATATATGCTCCGGTTTTGTTGAACAGTTGACAATTAGGGACCATTCATAAATTACGTAACACTTTTAGAGGAGAGGGGGTACGACAAGTTGTGACATGTTGTGACATAGGGGGGAGTGGGAGTTAGCTAAATACGTAACACGTTTTCACCGAACGAAAACAAAATTTTCTAGGAATTTGTTACGTAATAACGGAGTAGGGGACATGGAGAAATTTGTGACAATTTGTTATATGGGGGGAGGAAAGAGTCAATTTTGGGAAATTTTGTGTTACGTGATTTATGAATGGTCCCTTATCTAATATTTTGTAAAGATTGTCTGCATTTTCGGTGAAAAATCTTTGAAATTGGATCGTAAATCGTTTCGTTCTTGAACAACGAAAATAGAATGGGTTATCAAACAATGTGTTTGAAAAATGTTGTTTTTTTTCGATTTACTTTTCATGAAGTCAACCCATGCACAAAGTAAGTCAATACCACTGTACTTTCTACTAGAAACGTTTATATAAGATGCTCATTTGAATACAAAAAACTTATGCTCGTTTGAATATGTCAAACTCATCTAGTCTAGATTTTTACTAGAATACATTAGTGTTCTTTTATGAGAGACATGTTACACAATGATGTGTAACTCATTATACGGATACTGTTTCGACGTTTGCCAAAAATTTTCTCCGAAACCGTTCTAGTTATCATGTCGGTTTGTCGGTGATTTACCCCCGCACAAGTGCGTTTTGCCCTGACCATTTTATAAAGTGTAATTTATAATGATTTTGAAACATTGCATATCTTACATGTTTTTTCACCATTTTACAAAGCGTTATGATTGCGATTACAAGGGAAAATGTTGGTTGAATGATATTTATTTAATTCTCCTAATTAATGTTCTATATCCAAGCTATTATCCTATTTCCTTAAGCGCGTTCACCATATCTTTTCGTATATAATAATATGCTCAATCCTTAACGAAGCAGGTTTCTTAGAGCGGAATTTTCTCTATAACCCTGCAATTGTCACGTATGATAATCGACAACGAATGCAGTACCAGGACATTACTTTGAATGGACTTTTCACTTGTTGAGTCGCGATATATGCAAACAAAATAAGTAAAATGCTCCATGCGTCATCTAGCCGCATATAAACTAAACTTAAACATTGATGATTCATTAAACTTTTTCCCAGTTTGCCTCCAGAACGCTCGCCGTGGTGAATTTATCTGTACACGCACCTGACGCCACATATAATTTAAAGAGCAAGAAAGCGCGGTTCTCTCGCACCAAAAGAAAGAGCTTTCTGCTTTTTCTGTGGTGTGACATTAATTCATTATTGTATCTTCCGTGTGTATTACCTACGTATTACTTACCACCGAAAAATGCGAGATGACATGAAACGCAGTAGCTGCTACGCTTACAACGTCAGAACACAAACTAACGATTTTTTTCTTATGTTCCCTTTTTATACCTGTTGCTGTTCACTCGATGAAAAAGGGGCAGTTTTAACAACGCTCGCTGCTTGATCGAATTGTACCGATCATGGATCAGATAATTACTGCTTTCATAAAATCCATAATTTCCGTTATTTTTAGTAATTGTACATCCTACGGAATTGGGTACAAAATTGTTGTACATATTTCCAATCAGATAGCGAAATAATTTTAATTTTTCATTCAGTACAACGGCAGATATTCACGTTCAAATACTCGGGTAAAATTCCAACAGAAAATTTTGAAACGGGGCCCCTAGAATGAAACGTTAGAATTATTCTACTTCAAAAGTTTTTTATGGGGTTTTGAAAGCTGTTTTATGTTATTTCTTGTTGGTCGTAGACTCAAGATTTTATCAAAGTTACTTTCAATTCTAGCATTTTCGAAAAATCATCGAATTTCACCAAAACGAATTTCTGGCAACGCCACTGATTAAAGGTCAGCCTGTTAAGATGTGATATTTCTAATCGTTGGAAATTTAATATATATTACTGCAGCCTTTAAAGGGTTGGTTCTTCAGGCTCAATCTCAGGTTTCACACAAGGGCATCACTTAAGGCAATTGATCATTGGTTTGTTCGTCAAAGATCTATGCAATCATGGTGGAGAAACTAAACGTTACACTGTGTGGCGAGTACATCTCCGAGAAGACTACAAATGTTACCGAAGAAGTAAACAACCTAACAGTGGCCCTAAAGAACACAAAATGGTCGGAACTAGGGCCTTTTAGCTATACGACCAGGTGCTGTCGAAACTCGATGGATGTGTCTTGATCGACATTGAAACTTACGCGAAAGCCGATTTCAAGTAAATCCTGGTGAGGCGGTTTTGAGCAAATCAAAGAATGTTTTCGCGAAAAAAAATTTGAAAAAAATATGATTTGGCAAGAGAAGCTCTACGTGGAAAAGGTGACGAAGTTTAATTGCGTAATACAGAATGAAGAAACCTGCATCAAGAAGAACTTTTAACAACTTCATGGGCAGGAATACTATATGGCGATTGGAAGAGGAAATGTGGCAGAGATTTTCAAACACATTAGGCTGTCGAAGTTCGTAAAAAATTATCTCGTGTGGCTGGCCTTCTGTTTCAGTGGCTTGAAGAGCGTGATTTACATCGCAACTGAGACTATTAACTAGCAAATTTATTTGCAGGTACCTTGAAACAAACTTGTTGTACGTATGTTGTCTTTCCTCACGCAACACAATTATTCCCTTCTGTTTTGATCGGATTTGGCATGTTGCCATTCCCTATGGTGTCCAAGCACAAGAACCCTCCTAACACAATAGAAAAATTTTAGACAACTGTCAAACGGAACTTCAAAAAGACGCGAAAGACAGTTGTCAGCGAGATGCAATTCTTGGCACACTGGCATCCCACGTGATCAAGGGATTGTGCAAAAAATAAAAGAATGAAGTCAAATGAAAGACCTTCTAAATTGCAATCGCTAAAAAGGAAGCATTAGTGATTATTTTGTAAGAATTGAACTTGCAAAAGAATCATGAATTGAATTTTTAATAAAAAGTGTAAACTCATTTTAGACCAAATTTTGATCGTGCACAGTATTCAACGAACACGGCTCACTAAGCTAACGCATAGATACGTGTCAACGAAAACAAAGACCTCAAATAGTTTAAGCTATGCACGCATATACGCCTTTGAAATCACGCACTGATTGCTAACTACAGCATTTGAAATTGAATTTAAATAAAATTTGGATTTCAGGGTCTCTCAACGGCTTTCTAGATATAGATTATTTAGTAGTCCAAGATACAAATACCGAGCCCTGAATTATTAGATACCTGAAACTTGCAGTCTCTCAATTTTAGTGGCATATAAGTAAAACATAGGTTTAGCTTCCGTAAAAGACAGGGACGAGTTAGAACATTTTGCTGTTATTATATAAATATTAGGTCTGTCTCTCGTAGGGTTCGTCGCGGTTGCGGTAATTACCGCAACCGCGCGGTATTTACTACACCCGCACCGCAAAATCTGCGGTGCGGTGAGACACCTTTTCCCGCAGATGCGGTGCGGGAAAGAGATTTTACCGCGCGGTTTTACCGCAACCGCACCGCAAACAAAAATTGATAATGTGATAATTTTGATTATTCTAAATTGGTAAACAGACTGCTATTACGAAAGAAAATCTAGCTGTGTCCGAAATATGTTGACGCTATTATTTTTACGACATATTTTGGAATAGTTATTTTATACTTCTATTACTTAGAACTTCACAAACTAACCATTTCAAATACATAAAATGCAAGATCCAAATAGAGACAAAATTATTAGATCATTTAAAAACAACAAATTTGTACTCTTAAATCCAAATTAAAAATGCATCCTTCTCCCGAATTCTGTTGGAAATCGTAGAATTTTGAATCGTTTTCGATATCAATTTCAACTGTGAATTTTGACTAATTTAAAGGAATTAGAGATGAACTAATTATGCTGGGACTTAAACACAACCCAAAGAATATAATTATCTTCATCAAACCAAACGAATTTGCAGTAATTAGCAGTAAAGGATACAAATGTATGAAAGCGTCCAAAATAAGGTGGGGTCCAAATTAGGATGATTATTCTATCCTTCGTTCATCAACATTGTATTTCCATGTTCTTTGATTGCTGTGTAAAATCAATGTGAATCGTTCTGCAGTCAATTTATTGGACTCTTTCTCAAAAAGTATGCTACATAACTTTTTTTCGCGTACTTCTATTCAAATTTACTAAAATTTTCTACTAAATTAAGTCCTAATATTTTTCAGTTAAGACTATTTTGTAGCTCTTTTGAAGCTTTTTTTTTGCCAAATACCACATAGTTTGACTCCCGTTCACTTCAATTGAAGTTTTTGCCATTGGTTCTTTAGGAAAATATTAGAGGAAAATACATTAAATGCTAGAACTTTCGAACTAGTCTTCAGAAAATTATGCTTCATAAATTTTTAAAGGGAGCAATCTTAGTTTTTGAATGATAATGCATCTGTTTCTTGAAGAATGCGGAAGTTAGAGCTTTGGGATATTTTGTCCGTAAAACCCCCTATTTTTAAAAATCATTTCTGCTGTATGCTACAAATCATACATTTTTTGCAGTTTTTCTAATGTTCAATAATTCTGTTCCGGTTGAGACCGGACTCCTGATTAGATGTAATGTATAGAACAATTTTTTTCGTCAAATATGGCGTCGTTCTTGTTGATGGAATACATAGGGTTACCAAATGGATCGAGAGCAAAATAAGGACATCTTGAATCTTGACCGAGACTAACAAATTTTACTCATCTTTGAGCAAAATGTGATTTATTAAATGCTTTTTAGAAAAGATTCGCTATATGGTTTTTTTTCAGAACAGCGATTTTTTTGTTCTTTTGGAGCCCCAAATAACTGTGCACAATATAAAGTCGATTGGTTATCGCGTGGCATCCCGCATTACATTTGAAATTTTAATGGGTATTAGTACGAGGAAACCTACCACTTACTTTTCCATTATCAAAAACCAAAGTTTTTCCTAAAGTATACAACTTATTGCTTAAAGTATAGACCATGAAGTGAGTTTAAGCAATTTACCGAAGATAGGGAAAAATCCGCTGGAGCTGAATTTTGCTTTAACTCTCTCTCCAGCAGGTATAAAATTTCCTCATCTTTTATAACAACAGATAACAAACATCCAAATGATACATTTCGTCACTTTTAGCTACAATTAAAACTAATAGCATAATCCCAATAACTAGGAACTAGTACTAGACTATAGCTAACAAGATAATGAGCTCAGAAACGATTTCTTGACAGCATTACGGGACAAAGGTAGGTTCCATGGATCTCTCCATGGAAGTTGACGAAGCATGAAATGAAAAAAAATGTGCTGAATAGCTTCAACGCGTTGAATATCATTTTGGTTATAAGGAACCCAGACTTGCCGTATTCGAGTGTAGAACGGAACAAAACATAATAGAGTGCTTTTAAACAATGTATATTGGTAAAGTTTTTAATGACTCTAAAACGAATTTTAGAAGCTAAGAGGCCTTAGAAATAATGTGCTCAATGTGGTGCTTGAAGTTTACTCGGGATCTAAGTAGACTCCCAAATCTTTAACATACGTTTGAGAAAGATTTGTAAAATATTGTAGTCGAAACTAACTTTCGAGTGTTTGAGAGTAAAGGATATAACCGAACACTTGGAAGCATTTAACATCGTCTTATTGGCGTAGCACCAATTGGTGAATACATCCAACTGGGACTGCAAGAATTCTGCGTCTTTCGCATTCATGATAAGATGAAGTAGTTTGAGGTCATCAGAAAATGAAAGTTTTCATGTACTTCAGCAAATGGTTTAGGTCATTTAAATTGAGCAAATACATGAATAGTCCGAGATGACTACCCTGAGAAATAGAACCCTTTGCTAGCAAAAGATAGTTGGTCAAAATTCGAATTAGAGGACAAAATCGTGTTTTCTTCCAACACTCAATAAGATAAGAAACATGTTTTAGTTTGAAGGATTACTTTAACCAATAAACTGAATCAATGCTATTGAATCATTAATCTGACCATAACAAATCAAATGTACAGTACATTTGATTTGTTATGGTCAGATTAAGTGACTAACTAAAATAGCGATTTTGTTTTGTTCGATTGAATGAACTTAATCTGATTGATTTCAATTATACCACTACCTAAAATTAAGGATATGTCCTTTAAAATAAGGACGGTTAACCCTAGAAATACAATATGTTTTTATTTCACTGTATTGGAATATATGCGCTACTATATAGAAGTACTGGTATTTCGACTTTAATTTTTTTTGGTGAAATTCCTTTAAAAATAAGGTAGTTTACTACGTAAATGCGAAAATCATCCATTTCATTTTCATATGTCAAAAACATTGAAAATATGAAAATTTTAAAAAAAAATAAGCAACTTCACTTCTTATTACATTTTTATTCCACATTTTTCAATTAACTGAAGGGTTGCTAAAATAAAAGTTTTCCTATTACTGCAGTAGAACGTTCTTCAAGATAATGTTTGCCTTAAAATGTATGGAATTTTATTAATAGAAAATGCAAATACATTCTGAGGAGTCTCTTAAAGTTAAGTTTCGTTTGAATAAGAATAACATTTTATTATATATGGTTACACAAATGTACAATTTTTAACACTATTTTTAAAAATATAAAAAAATTGCCGCATTACCGCGCGGTACGGTGCGGTAAATAAAGTGCGGTTGCGGTAAGCGGTAAGGTTTTATTATTTTGTTGCGGTTGCGGTGCGGACAATCCATTTACCGTCCACATCCGTACCGTGACGAACCCTACCGCCAACAACGTCCAGGTGGTGTCTAAGGACATGAACCCTCTCAACACACCATCAAGCCGAACCTCAAGAAGACGCGAAAGACTGTTTTCAGCGTGAAGCAGTTCTAGTTCCCGCACGAGGAAAGTGACCAAGGCGATTGTGCAAAACTTAATGGAAGAAGTCAAACGAAAGGTCTAGCAAATCGCATTCGTTAAAACGGAAGCATAAGTGAATATTTTTATTTATTTTGTAAGAATTAAACTTGCAATTTTTAATAAAAAGACTGATTTACAAATTTAGATTTTTGTTAGACCAATTTTTAATCGTGCACAGTATCCAACGAACACGGCTCACTTAAGCTAACGCATAGACACTTGTCAACGAAAATAAAGGGCTCAAACAGTTTCATCTGTGGACCTACATATGCCTATGAGATCACGCACTGATGATTGCTAGCTACAGCCCTTTAAATAAAATTTAAATAAACCTTGGGCCCGGACCTCGACTACGGATTTCTAGATATACCGGAAGCACTTCAATTCAAGTGGAATATAAATAAAACGTAAGTTTCGTCTCCGCAAGAGACAGGTATGCTTTGGAACATTTTGCTGATATTATTTAATTATTTTTTATTTTTATTTCGCAGGTGAGTGGTCTGTCTCTCGAATTCTACTAGTGCCTCGATAAAACTCGACGAACTCTTTAGCAATAACATCAAATTTACATGAATACCAGATTTTTTTCAGATAGTAACCAACTTTTCTAGATTTGAATTCAAAATACTTGACAGCGCTGGAAATTAACTTCAATATCTTATTGATATTCTTCGCTGTGATTGTAAAAAAGATACCAGATTACGCACAAATATTTTTATTGATTTATTTATACCTTCTAAAAGTCTTAATCGTATCAAACTGAGTTGCTTTCACTCACACCATTATCTAATAAGCTTCAAGCCAAAAGGAGTTTTATTTTCATTAAAAATATTTTTAACGAACATTCCAAATTCAGAATAATTTAATTGGAAAACAGAACACCAGTTAAGATAAAAATAAAAATGACAACTCTTGACCTTCTGACAGCGCATTACTATCATCAACGTCAAAACATAGGTAAGCGCGCATACGATCGTCGCAACAGTTTAGCATACATATACATACCGGTCACTCTGCTATCAATATCTCGGTAGCCGTGTACTCCGCAATCCACAATCCGATCGATAATTTAATTCTGCGATTAAAGTATATCTGTTCGCTTATTTTTTTTCTTATTCCACTATCTCTCCCCCTTTTTTAACTTCGCGATATCTTCTGGTCGGTCCTTTGCACGGATCGTTTCACTCACGTCCGCCCCAACCGAGCACAGAAATCCAACAAATGATCTTTAAAATTATTAACGACTCTCGGCTTCCTCGGCACCTTGCTGCAATCTTCCGCCGAGGTTCGGTCGCTGCCTCGAAACCGCGCGATCCTCCGGGCGACAGAAACCGGGAACACCGAACTAACTATGCCTGAATAAAGTGCGGGGAACCCTCGGCGGTGAAAAAAGCTCCGAGATTAAGCGAGATAATCGTATGCGCTGTTTATTAAAATTTTGCAACTTATAACCACTTTTCTGCTGCACTTTAGCAGATCCCGATCGACATGCACTTTCAAGACCTGGGTCCAGTTATCGTTCACCTCCGCACCGCGAAACCGCCCGACCACTGCATGAAAAACACTTTCCTTCTTCGTGTTTTTGTTTTCTTCCCTCGTATGGCTACTGCCCAAGCTGGCCACCGATCAACCGATGTACTGCAACAACAACCGCACACTGTACTTAAGTATGTAAATTATTAATTCTTCAGCCGTGTTTTGCTTTCTTCTATCAACGATCGGACGTATGTTCAACGACGACGGCAACTCGTAGTACCACCGCAATCGCCGCATCCGATACGATCTGGACCACCGCCGAAATCTTTCTTCTCCCTTCGATTCACCGCTTTACGCTTCGCGCATCATCGATCCACCAATTTGCTAGGATCTTCAACTAAACAATCAACAACACTGCGCACCCGCACGGGCACCCCCTTCGGTCTATTTGGAGAGGCGCCAACCAACCGAGCACTCGTCGTGTGCCCACTTGATCTCAAATTCACCGCGTGTGTGGGTGTTGTGTGTGTGGCACTTTCGGTTTCCTTCCTTTTGCTACCGCCCGCGTTGACCAGCGGATCACGAAAACCCTCGTCTGAATGGAGGTCCGGTCCACCTTCGCAAAAAACCACAAACAACCAAACGGCTCAGCTGATCGAGCTCGACTCAAACTCGGATGGGGAATGGATTCAACCGCTTTTTTCGATAATCGTCTTACCCGCGCGACAGACACAATCGTACTGAGACTCGCGAACAACGCAGGGCACCTAGTCGGAAACTAACTGGTGGGACTCTCGCTTTGCCCGGTCGCGCGCTCTGATGCGTGGTCCGGAACCTTCGCGCGATCTTCAGACATACGCGTGCGCCCCCACTGATTTCAGTTTTGACAGTTTTTTTTTCTACCCATTCAATCCATTCGTTCGCTCTTTGTTTCTCTCTCTCTCTCGCTCTGTAGACGATCAGCGCCTGGCACCGAAAGGTGCTGGGTCCCCGCTCCGAACCGAGGTGCTAAGCGCGAATGAGCGCGTAGGATTGTTTCTGCCCCCACGCGGATGCGAGCAACCCGATCGAGTTGGAGATTTGAAGAGGTGGACGATGCCGGCTGGTTCAACCGTTGCTCGATCGACCGGAATACAATGCCGCGACCGTGGTGTAACGCAAGCGAGAAACGAGCAAGAGAGTGAGTGTCCCACACCGCGGACCCCGTTTCAGAATGGTGGGGGCTACTGCGATGGGAGAACCGTTAATTGGTCGCAATATCGTCTCAGAGAGTTGAGTATTTAGGAGAGAAACGAACATACTTATAAAGACCGTGTACGGCCGTGGCACAGATGATCCTTTCAGTAATATTGAACACGAGATACTGGGATGAGCTGTCGGAGATAGTTGCTGATTTTGCATTCCTTCATTGATACTAATAACTACAATTGCTGAGTTTATGCATTTTAAAAAGATAGTGTAGTGACACACAGTTTAATTTGTTATTTGGCCTGATTCGTGGGTGGATGGCTTTAACTCGAGATTAACCTTAGAAAGAGATGAAAAAATACAATAACTTAGTGAATATTAGACCTAGTTGAAAAAATACATTTAAATCTCGGACTGTCGATAGTTTGTTTTCAGAAACCTGCTTTAGATAGAGATAAACACGTGATGTGGTGTGAACCTCGGTTTACGGCCAACATCACAGTGCACAGTGGTTTAAAACGGATTTATGGCAATGGGCCGCCGCTTCTTTTCACATAATTTTTTGTTGATTATTCCTCCTATAAGTGAGATGCAAAATTTATTTTATATAGTTAGAGATAGTGAGTGTATTCTGTAAAGTTGTAGTAAATTAGGTCATTAAACGAAAAAAAAAATCTTTTTTTCATTATATACATCGAAAAAGCAGATTTTCATGATAACAACAATGTTTTTTTCAACTCAGGAAACGTGAACATAAAATTTAAATTTAAAATACAGAACTATGTTGACAGCCTTTTTGACACTATCAGAAGCGTTGGACGTATCGAATTTCACGACAAATTATGCCCTGTAAGAAAAAATTAATACTTTTCCAGCAGTGTTATTTCTATTTGACATAAACACCATCCAATGTATTTAGTTTTTTTCATTTTGGGTATTGTCTTGATAGGCCGGATGTAAACAATCGCAGTTTTGCTATGTACGGTTGTCTATGTTTACATAAGATTTATTTTAAACAACAAAAAATCATTTTCACGAATTACAATGAAATTGTTTTTGAAATAAAGTTATATTATGTACTAGCTAATAGCCATCGCGCGTTGTTGGGACTTTTAACGAAATAGGAGGAAACCACAATTTGTTCCGAAGCGCCATCTGGCGGGCAGACAATCCCCAACCAATAGCACACAAACACGCTCCATAACAAATGCCTACTATGCAGGGTGTTTGATTCATGGTTAAGAATCTCTCCGAGGATGTAGACTCTCATACTTGGAGAAAAAAATTGTTCTACACACACCCTCAAATCTCAACCGTTACAGAGTTATTGAACTTTTTGTGTAAAAAACTTATTTGTCTTAAAATACCTCTAGCTTTAAAAGTATACTCTGTATTTTAAATGTTTTAGTTCCATTTGAAAGGTGAGAAAATTTCTTATTGAATGGTGTTCTCATATCTTTTAGCTAAGACTATCAGCACCGGTGCGTAAGCAAATGCGTGTGTATTTTGATTACGCTAAACGACAATAATATATTTAGACACCCGTTTTCGCACCGGTCGTTGGTAAATAGGTTACCAAAATAATAATCTGTTTTCACACCGGTAGTTGTTATTATAGTTACGTTACATTTTTTTGCAATCATGCAATAAAGTATTTTTTAATTTTTTTTTAATTATATGGATTTAATTCAGTGAAAAAATATAGCTAGAAAGAAAATACATTTATTTATTGAATTCAATAAAATCATTTCAGTAACAAATATCGTTCTCTTTGAATTATTGAAATGATTGCAAAATTATTCGAACTGGAAATGTTTATTGAGATTAAAAGTTAATTATTGTTTGAATGCAAAAAATGTTCGTACCATTAATTTTGCCGATTGAAGCAATAAACATTGTATAATTAAATTCAATAAACATTTTTTGTTCAAATATGTTTTTCTATGTAATAATAATTATGAGAATTTATAGAATTCTATGAACTAATGTTTGCCCGGCAGTTATTGTCTGAAGCACATACTACGACGGTTCCGAATCAGGAGTGCAATGAAGAAGATCTCATCCTAGATATTACGAACAGACTTGCGGCGGAAGAAGCTTTTTGACCATTCAACGATTGTTTTGCAGAACCAGTTTTCAAGAACGATTGGTTTCGAAGACTTTCGTTTTTTGTATTTCGAAGCCTTTGAAGAGGAGATAATACTATATTGAAAAGACAGAGAAAGCTGGGTTTTACTAAATTATGCGAAAGCCATCTGGCATACGTCCTTCGGACGCTACAGTCAAGTATATTCGCATGGGAGAAAATTTGCGCCTTAATCTATGTGAGAATCCTGCTATACCCCAGATAATAGATGTTTAGACAGATTTTTACATAAATTTTTAGCCCAAATGTCCGTCATCTGAGGTAATATTGCAGAGAGTATAGTTGGGTAAATATATCTGCGTTTTGTTAATGTTCAAAGGCGATTTTGAACCGCAGAATAGTGGGCTTATTCAGGAATACTTGGTATGCTAGACTGTACCCACTTGAAATGGAAACATTACTGTACAACTTGGGCAGAATAGTATACAGTAAAACAAAAATAATGAAGTGGTAGCATTTTTTGAGTGGCTCCAATAATGATATTAACTTGCTGAAGTAAACCGCATTGTTTTCCGAGGTTGATACACGGAGTACGTTGATATAGTCATCACATCTCGTCTAAATTAGAACTAGAATCAGGAATCAGTAACGGTTGGCTAAAATGGCACGTTCTCTGTGTAGATCCAAGCGTTGTGCTTAAAAGACAATTATCAATATTCACGTTGAGGGGAAGTTCCAAACCAATATTCACCAAATACATCTAGTGCTCGTGAACAAAAGGAGTATTGTCATCTCTTTCGTGACTGCTGTGAACTGCGCTGAGCCAACAATATTTTCTCCGGATATCAGTAAGCAACAACTAGCCGCTAGCCAACGCTACTATCGGCCAACAGACTTCCAGTAATCGGTATACGGACTTTGCGTACACCCAGTAAAGTTCAATCGGAAATGAGCCGGAATTCTGGCTGGTTTTAGTCCATATTCCGGCTCCATTGATAAAACCAATTCTAACTAGAATGTGTCACTGAAGCCGGAATGCGAATTAGAACCAACCAACATTCCGGCTGAGCTTAAGTTGTAGTATTCCGGCGCTGATAACACAACCAATTCCAATTAGAATCGGTTGTATCATTTGAGCTGGAATACTAACTACAACTACTGAACTACGACTACATCTACTTCAAGAAATAAAACTTAATGCGTACCCTGGGGCAAATTGGTACAGTGTATCAATTTAATCCAACATTTTGTCATCGATACGGTAAATCCAAAGATGGAATCAAATTATCACTTACTGTTTAAAATTATAAATTTGGTTCCAATTTATCAGTATGGCAAATGACAACACGGAATCTTGCTTTCAAACAATGATCCTGCGGGGTTGTGCAAAATTCCTAACCAGAGTTTAATATGGTGAACACTTGTGTCTCCAACTTTTAACTCAAACAATTTGAAGTTCTATTAGTGCTTCACCTGTTAAATGCATCGCTTTTTACGATGCGATAAGCTGAAGCGATAGTAGGTAGCGTAATGTAATGTTCAGATGTGCTCTTTTGAATATGGTCGATGTATTTCTCAAGTCAGTCTTCGAATTGTTAGGTCTGTTTGTCTGTGCTTAGACTGTGCCAAAGGATCCTCCGGCGTTTACCATGGCCTGACACAGGTCATAATCATAGGTAGATTAAACAGTCGAACGTTAGAACCTTTTTGAGCGTGACGTTTGCTGCTTACCAAATTGGTCACCAAATCCACATCCATGTATCAATAGTTTGGATAAATGTCTCGGAGTAAGTCAAAAACTATTGAAACGAATTAACAAAAGTAATTATGCTTGAATCATAGAATATTTCTACATTCTTCGACATGAAATTCTTGTAGTAAATTTGCAATAAAATTTCTTGCAATAATCAATTTTATTGTCCAACAATAAATTATATAGTTAATTAACATTTCGTGTTACTGTTTCTATGAGCAATATAAGAAATGTTTAAATGTATCAAAAATATAAATTTTTATAATGTTAAGTACTACCGTCCAACCCCGCCATCTCCTTTTTCACAAACTAGGTGAATTTTAAAATTTTATGGAGAAAGGTTAAAATTTATTGATTTTGTATTGTAATGACATATTAGACTGTAGTATAAATTATTGTTAAACTACTGTTTTAGTACAGTGAAAACAATGGCTTTTAGTCAACACATTATTAGGGTAGTGCATTCACTTTCATACATTTCACTATACACCACAACATAAAATTATCCTCGAAAATATGATGAACCACCGCCTGAAACTAGATGGTGATGATGTAACAGGTGTGATCTGTGTCCGTCCAAGTTCTTTTTAGGTATCCTTTTCTGAACCAAGCGCTGCAGAGTGTGTGGCAAACCATTATCGTTGTTATCTTCCACTTACTACTGGACCTGAATTAAAGACTTTTGCACAAGAAAAATTCACGCATTGTTTTTCTTCTTGAATCTTACTTTCCACAGTTCCATTTGTTCGCAGCGTTTCCTCATACATTCCATGCAGATTTTTGGTTTTTTGATTTGACCCATCAATCGGATCCTGGGACACATCATGTACAGCTTGACATAATGCTACATCTTCCAGTTCAATCCATGCTGCTTCGATTAGAGGAATTTTGGCAATTTTTATTTTGCGCGGATTTCACAATCAACACGGTTTTTGTTTTTGTACTTTTGAATGCAAAAGACTTAGAAGATTTTCGAAAAGATGGAAGAGACGGGTCTGGAAGACTCCTTATGGCCCGCACCCCAACAATATAGGTATTTTCGAAATGGACTTGAAGAGTAGCTGCCAGAAATTGATTTATACGCCATTTTGAAATCCAAGATGGCAACTTCCGGTTTAGCGAAATTTGCTATGACCCATTCAATATGGATATTTTCGGAATGGTCGTGAAGAGTAGGTGCCAGAAATTGATTTTTGGCGCCATTTTGAAATCAAAGAGAGCGACATCCGGTTTAGCGAAATTTACTATAACCCAATAAATATGGGTATTTTCATAATGGTCTTGACGAGTATGAGACAAAAGTCGATGTTTGACGCCACGTGAATTCTAAGATGGCTACTTTCAGGTTAGCCACATTCGCTATAACCTCGTCTGTATGGGTATTTTCGGAATGATCTTAACGAGTAGGCTCCAAAAATTGATTTTTGACGCCATTATGAAATCCAAGATGGCGGTAGAGCGAAATACGCTATAACAGGAATTGATTGCAATCAACAAAAATAGTACTCTAGCCGGCAGTGTTATTGCAATAAAAAACCACGTTACCTCTCTGCTCGACACAGCAATTAAGTCAACATCAGATAGTGTATACGAATCGTTAAAAACAGTTACTTCGGAATTATCCGCTGATTTGCGTGACATGAACGCGGAAATAAGTCAGCTTAGTCAGCTGTCTTTAGACACAGCCAACAGTAATCCTCCAAATTCCACCCTAGGATACGAGATTCTCGACGAGTTGAAGTCGGTCTCAGTTGCCCTCAATGAAAACAAAAGCACCAGGCAACTACGGTCGTCACATGAATCAACGTTGCTGCCAGAAATTCTCAACGAGGTTAAATCGATGTCAGCATATGTATATGCGAATAATAAGACCGCGCAATTGCTATCGCCGAATGACTCACGCCCCAGTTTGGAAATTGAATTAAATAACGCTATTAACTCAGGATGGCGTTTCTTGGGCACAAAAAAAGTATGGAAAGCTGACTGGAGTGAGTACGATGCGCGAGAAATAAATCGATTGAATCAACAAAAACAGGCGGATAAGGCTAGAAGGCGTAAAAAGAAACAAATATTTAGAAACCGGAATACTAATATTAAAAACAACAACAACAACAATATTTTTCCACCTGATCGGAGACCCCCTGCAACAATAAACGATCGTTATTATGGCCCGCCGGCCAATTTTTCCAACCGTAACTTTTTTAATCGTGCCAGTAGCTCCAGTCATAACCAAAACCGTCATCCAAATCATAGCTGCAACACGAATTTTCTACCACCGGATAGAGTGCTTCTTGCAGCAGCCAAGGATCGTTTTTCCGGCCTACCTACAAATTATATTCCATCGATTCAATTTACACGAGGCGAGATTTTGAATCCCTACCCAGCACGTGATACATCAAGATCTTCGCAACAATTAAATGCAGTAAATACGGAATGTTCGCCATCATCATCACCGTGTGAGGCATGCCGCTTTCAACATTCGTGTTTTCGGTAGTTTAGACACTTTCCTTAGAAGAAGAAAAAGACGAGTTTGCTGTTGAGCACAGTGTTTTCCAAGAATTAGATAATGATGGTAGACTTTCCAATACAAAAAAGACTGCGACAGAATTATTAATGTATTGTCAAAATTTTAATAGGATGAAAAGTCCAGCCAAAATGGCAGAAATTCATAAACGTATATTAGGTTCGTCATTTTTGGTTATATTAGGAACTGAAACTAGCTGGGACGATAGCGTAAAAAGTGAAGAAATTTTCGGCAGTGGTTTTAACGTATTCAGAGACGATCGAAATCTTCACGAATCTCAAAAGAAGTCTGGCGGGGGAGTCCTTGTGGGTATTTCGGCTCAATTTAATTCAGAAATTCTAGTCACAGTGAAGTTTAAGGAATTTGAACATGTGTGGGTTAAATCAAACATTGCCGGCGAAAGGCATGTTTTTGCCTCTGTATATTTCCCACCAGAGCATGCTAATATAACATCGTACGAAGCTTTTTTCCAAATTGCTGAACAAATTTTATCTGAACTCCCAGCCGAGGTTAAAGTTCACATTTACGGAGACTTTAACCAACGCAACGCAGATTTTATTCCGGACTCTGAAAACGAACATATTTTAATCCCAGTCGTGGGAGAAAACGAAACATTGCAGTATATTTTCGACAAAACTGCTAGCATAGGACTAAATCAAATAAATCACGTAAAAAATCGACAGAATTGCTATCTCGATCTTTTATTTACAAACATTCAGGAAGACTTCTGTGTATCTGAATCTCTAACTCCTTTGTGGAAAAATGAAGCATTTCATACTGCTATTGAATTTTCCTTATTCATCCATGAAATTCAAAAACCCAGCGATTGTGACTTTGAAGAAGTCTTTGAATACCATAAAGCCAATTATGACAATATCAGGCGGAAGCTAAGTAGTGTCGACTGGCAAAATAGCCTTAGAAATGAAGAAAATATTGTAACCGCAGTGGACGTATTTTACAAAATTATTTTCAAAATAATTTATGAAGAGGTGCCTATTAAGAAAAAAAGACGACACGGCAACTCGAAGCATCCCGTTTGGTATAATAGACAAATTAAGAGTTTGAAAAATAGGAAGCAAAAAGCCCATAAGCTATATAAGAAAAACCAAAATAATGAGGACTTGGAAAAATATTTCGACATTTGCGATAAACTAAATATGGCCATAGATTCTGCACTTGCGGATTATAATTCAAAAACGGAACAGCAGATCAAATCTTGTCCAAAGAATTTTTTCAACTACGTCAAAACTAAATTAAAATCAGACAATTTCCCATCAACAATGCACTTGGATGACAACGTACGTGATAACTCGGAAGAAATCTGCAACCTATTTGCAACATTCTTCCAAGAAATATATACGATTTTTTCTGAACAAGACCGTGATCGCGATTACTTCGATTTTCTTCCCGATTTTCCTTTGGATATTAGTGTCAATCATGTCATAGTGGAAGACATTTTCAATTCTCTAAAACATTTAGATGTATCAAAAGGTTCTGGCCCTGATGGAATCCCACCATTATTTATGAAAAACCTAGCAACCGAGTTAACTGCCCCATTGTTCTGGCTGTTTAATATGTCTTTGCAATCTGGACAGTTCCCTAAAATATGGAAAAAATCTTTTTTAGTGCCTATATATAAATCTGGCAAAAAATCTGACGTACGTAATTATCGTGGTATAGCCATAATCTCCTGTATTCCGAAACTTTTCGAATCAATCATTAACGAAAAAATATTTCTTCAAATAAAAAACAGAATTTCCAACCTCCAGCATGGCTTCTTCAAAGGTCGTTCGACCTCAACAAACTTACTAGAATTTATTAATTATACACTGATTGCAATGGATAATGGAAACTACGTGGAGGCACTTTATACAGACTTTAGTAAAGCATTTGATCGCATTGACATCCCAATGTTACTTTATAAATTGACAAAGATCGGCATTGAGCCTGGGCTACTTACATGGTTAGAATCATATCTCTCCGAACGTCAGCAAATAATTAAATTTAATGGAAAGCAATCTAATCCAATTAAAGTCACCTCAGGAGTTCCACAAGGCTCTCATTTAGGCCCTCTATTGTTTATTTTATACGTGAACGATATCTCCTTCATTCTCAAAAAACTGAAAATACTAATTTATGCGGACGATATGAAACTTTATTTGGAGATAAGAAATGCCGAGGATATTAATACATTTCAAAACGAAATACAAATTTTCCACATGTGGTGTCAAAAAAGCCTCTTACAACTAAACGTGAAAAAGTGTAATTCAATAACCTTTAGTAGAAAACGACAAACACCGAATGTTGAGATTACCTTAGGAAATCAGACTGTAGTAAAATGTGAAAGAATTAGGGATTTAGGTGTTATATTAGATTCAAAGTTAAATTTTATTGATCATTATAACACAATTATACACAAAGCTAACAACATGCTCAGTTTTATAAAACGCTTTAGCTATCATTTTGAAGATCCTTATACAATAAAAATATTATATATTGCATATGTTAGGTCGATATTGGAATATTGCAGTATTATTTGGTGCCCTTTTTCAAGCAGACATGAAGAACGAATAGAATCGGTACAAAAACAGTTTTTATTATTTGCCCTTCGTAAATTAGGATGGACAGCATTCCCTCTGCCATCTTATGAAGCACGCTGCTTGCTTATCAATATTCAAACATTAAAGGAGCGTCGCGAATTTGCAATGCTCTCATTCATTAATAATATCGTTTCGCATCGTATCGATTCAGCTGAAATTTTATCCAAATTGAACTTTTATGCACCTTCACGACAGCTACGAAATCGAAGTATATTTTCAATAACTCCTTTTCGCACAAACTATGCAAAATATAGCCCCGTAAATCGAATGATGTCTATTTATAATCACTATTGCGACTCAATTGATTTTACAATGTCTAAACTGAAACTAAAGCAATATTTTATACACAAAAGAAATTCTAACGCGTAAGAGGATGACTCAGTAAAAGCCGAAATTGCTTCATTTATACTAAATTCACGAAATATACACATTAGTAATTAAGGAAATCTGTAGTCTACATCGATTGACGAAATAAATAAATAAATAAAAAGTAAATAAATAAATAAATAAATAAATCCAATCAATATGTGTATTATTGGAAGTTGAAGTTGTAGTACAAATAGTTTTAATTAAACAGTTTAATTTACTTGAATTTTAGCAATGTGTTTAATTTGGATCAATTTAAACCTCCAACTCACACCACATACGTCTCTTTCTTCTCTCATTTCCATTCTCACTGCACTCTTTGAGTATGTTTTGGATGATCGCCCACATTTTTTATGCGGGAATTTCGGTGAACCGGTAGTCGCCATCTAGAATTTCAAAATGGCGTCAGACATGAATTTCTAGCACCGACTTGTTAGGACCATTCCGAAAATACGCATATTGATTGGGTTATAGCAAATTTCTCTAAATCGGAAATCGCTATCTAGGATTTCAAAATGGTGTCAAAATTGATTTCTGGTACCTAATCGTCCGAAAATACCCTTATTGTTGAGATGCGGGCCATATAGGAGTCTTCCACCTTTCCGAAAATCTTCTAAGTTTTTTGCGTTCAAAAGAACTTAAAGGAATATTTTTTGCAAAAACGGTGTTGATTGCGAAATTCGCGCAAAATAAAAACTGCCAAAATTCTTCTAAGTTCTTTGTAGAAATCTTTTTCATTTGCATTCAAAAGGACTATTTTTGCAAAATCCGAGCTAATTGCGAAATTCGTGCAAAAAAAAACTTCCAAAAATATTCTAAGTCTTTTGCTGAGGGTTTTTTACGCGGATTTTCGAATTACGCGATTTTTTTACACGGATTTTCGAATAAACGCGGTTTTTTTACGCGGATTATCTAATTAACGCGGTTTTATACGCTTTTTTTTAACGCGGTGCGTATCCCCCGCGTAAAAAACCTGGGTGTATTTTTTAAGCCAATACAAAGCAGAATGCCGTCAAATTACATATCCTTGGGCTATTTTTTGTTATCGCTACATTGTGATGTACTGACAGAAAATAAAATTTATTAGTCGAGAAGCGTCTCACTCTGCCCTTATTCTATGTCCATCTTCACCAATGCTACATGTAGGGTAATTTCGGGAGAGATGCCGCGTCGGGTGAGATGCCGCACTTTCTATACCTCGTATATAGGGTCACTTTTATACGGTAATATGATATTGTGAGTTTGTCTTTCGAAGGATTACCACACTGGAGATGTAAAATAATCCTTATTATAAACTCACAAATTGTTTATTAATGATTATGTGCGTCCAGTTGCATCATGGAGTGCCGAAAGTTTTTCAGTACCACAATAAAATTTCGATTTTTTTTAAATTGATCGATTTTTTTTGGTAAATCATGTATCGGTTGAATAGCTGGAACCTTTTAGAAGGCATTCTGATCATGAACACGGTCATCCATAATTTCAGAGGAAAATATCGTCGTGCGGCATCTCTCCCATACAATTGGGAGAGATGCCGCACCAAAATTGCGGGTGAGATGCCGCACTCGATGGCAGAGGATACGTAGCTAAAATGTATTTTTTTCACCTCGGAATGTAGTTAAATAATCATTTGCGTTAGGTATAGATTGTTAATAAGGCATATCCACAAACTAACGGACCTAACACAGTGACATATTGGAATATACGTTTATTTATCTATATATTTAAAAGGGGCGATATGTATCTAGGTATTAGTTACTTCGGTTTATTCTTTAAAGTTTCAGGCACTAATTTTAGTAAACGCATTGATTTGTAGTGATGTCAATCTTGGGATAAAAATGCAAATTTCGACCAATTGATGCTTTTTAAAATGAATCTTTCAAGAACAAATCAAAGTTATATAAATAAATTGTTGGAAGAAACAACCAAAAACTGCTTTCAAGGAACCCCTACCAATATATCGCTCGTACAAACATATAAATAAATAGTACACTTAATTAAGTTACTCCAGCTTAACCGTTACACAAGGTTACAAAAAAAAATATTTTAAAATGTTGAATAAAAAAAATGTTTCTAGAAATGGTATTACCCCCTTAAGAAAAATGAAGGTGCTGGCGGATTTATGAGTGTAATCAAACTTCATGAAACTAAGCTGAAGACCTCTAATCACAAAACCATCAACGATAGCTAAAAATACTTTTGTTCATCATTTTTCAGATTGTGACCATGGTGCGGCATCTCACCCGCACATGCGACATCTCTCCCGCAATGACCTTTTATTTTTTAAATGTTCATGGCAATTCGATGAATTTGTTTTCATGACAAAAACCATTTCACAGTATTTTCGAGACTTGTCGCAATTGATAAAAATGATTTTATCAAATATTGAATGGTTTACTTTGATACAGCATCGATTTTAAGAAATGTGCGCCATCTCTCCCCAAATTACCCTACATCTTACATACCCCAAGTGTCCGTCTTACCCACACCACTTTTGAAATGATTATTTCATAATTATTTTAAATATCTTTCTGCTTGAAATTTTATTAGTATAAGTTCTTATATTGATGCAACATGATCTCAAATCACGGTTTACGTGGAAATTGCGATCAATGCATCCATGGATGAGCCGAATTTTCTATTTAACCTTAAGGTATTCGTCTTAGGCACCATTCCCCTACACAGTTTAGGAATTCCACGCGCCCCCAACCTTAGGTAGAACTTCACCACGGGCGCCATTTGGTTTTTTTTCGCCTTGAAAAAAAAATTGTAAATGGCCACGAAAATATAAGCTATTGGAATCCTAAAACTGTTACCTTCTTTATTTTATCATTTGCCCACAATAAAATTCCAAATATTGCTTACTTTTTGGTCATTTAAATTAGAACCTCCGTTCTTTTCAAGGACGCTGTGATTTTCTCAACTCTTCGCTATGAACAGTGTTAGGAAATGAGTTTTCAAAATACGACACTTCTAAATGCTGCTACGTATATCGATGCTCTTGCTCGCTAATAAATCCAGCTAAATCGTAATAAATATTGTCAAACGTGTATAGAGTATCAAGAATAGAGAATGTGTGGAGTAAACTGGCGAATCGAAAACCATAAACAGTATTAAATGTGTTGAACAACACTTGAGTCACGAGCGGAATAAAAGTTAGACCAATTGAAAAAAAGATTTTCGAGAATCTACTATCCATCGTAATAATCAGTCCAGAGCTCCTAACTGAGCTGAGAAGTAAATTTGTTTAAAAATAGTCCGCAATCGCATGCAATCTAATCCAGTATTTCCGCCTTCCTGGCCCACTCCAATGCATACATTTTGTATGGTTAAAATGTTGAACGTCCAATGTTTTCATTGTTGATACTGCTTCCAGAAGATACTACCAGCTACCGTGGTTGCCTTTTCACTGATAAAAAAACCCTTAACTCTAAATGGATACTTCGTGACAGTTAAGATCAATCTACGGATCATTCTACCAGACGCGAAACCACAGAAGGTGCCAGTCACGCAAAGCGCAATTGTTCAACCCAGAATCCAATTTATTTCATGATTAAGTCATAATCATTAATTTTGCTGCCACCCCCACTCTCAATTCCGAACAGCCCACGATCAAACGTACCTACCGTAAACAAATCCAAATCACTACATGGTAACCTTAGCTCACTACAAAACCGAACTGCGAAACCTGGCCAAGTCTGGCGGACGATAATTAAGTGGTCCCCAAAATTGCAACATTTCTCCGATTCCTGTACGATGTAGATCTCGGGCGCGGTGTAACCATAAGTTCCGCTTGTCAAAAATCTGACCTTTAACCGTAAGAAGCTGTGGAAATAAACGAACCGATCATGGCCGGGACGATTTTCGCGCAAATTCGTACGTGCCTCAAGAAGTAAAAAAGGATAATTCCAGCTTTAGGTTGTTGGTTTGGCCGGTAGAGTATTGAAAAATGGTTCTCGTTTGCCGAAAAATCCACTTGCATTGTTTATCGCTTACCGGGTCCATTAAAGCATGGTTTTGAGGCCACCGTTTTTTTTCTTTCTCGTCTCCCCAACTGCTCCTGCATCGGGTGCCGCCTTAACGCATAAAGCATTCCTTTTCGAATATGTCCACGCATACCATCTGGAGCACACGGCATGAAGCTGGTGGAGGCACTTCAACTCAAATTCACCGGAGCATTCCGGGTCGTGATGGAGTGGTGCATTATGGTGCAGGGCACTTGATGACGCTAGTTTGTTTACGCCTGTATTCGCGAGTCTCGGAGCAGTGATGCTACGTCCAGCAATCATGATGAATATAGAAATATATATTTGTGCGTAGTAATTTTCCGCAAATAAAAACGATTGCATTATGATGTTCGATGAGTAGTACCAACTTGTTCGTGTATGAAGACTCTTATAACTATTACTATTTTAGGTATAAAAGTGAACAGCCGAGCGCAATCACAACTGCAACATAAACTCCGAGGTACGCTATCCCTCAAGCAGAGTACTAGAAAAAAACCCTAAAGTACTCAAATCTTCATAGGATGGTCTTTGACAGCCGGCAGATATCCATCTAGATTTCATTAGATATTAAGGGGGGAGGGGGGTTGTAAATGTTTCAGCGTGAAAAAAATACTCTTTTTTTGCATTTTTTTTAGAACTTTACGTTAAGCGAATTGATCAAAACTTTTGTACGTTAGAGTGTATCATTTCAATAACATGCTGTAATTTTTCTATGCAAAAATTTGGCAAACGAATCGGTGACGAAACTTTTTGTAACAAGGGGTGGGCGCAGCGTAGTTGGTAAATCGATTACCTTGTACGCAGCGCACCTGGGTTCGAGTCCCAAAACCCGCAAATAGGGTTAGAAATTATTCATAAGAGATTTTTAAAACCCGAAGAGGCGAATAACCTTAAGGTTAAAACCTTTATAATCTAAATAAAAAAACTTTTGTAGAACGTCTCTGAAAAAAAAAAACATGATTTGCGGTGTTACCTGCCATTCAAAAACTACTGAGCCGATTTTTCTCAAACTTTGCATACAAATTTTATGTAAAAAATACCTAACCTAACCTAACGTTGAGTTTTTGAGATAAATTTTCAATTAAGTGGGATTTCTTACTCATTTTAAATAAAAATTTCTAATTTTCACGAAAAATTCCGCCTTTTATAAGTAATCACCCCTTTAATGAAAAATTATTTCAAGAACTCAACGTAGGGGTTAGGAATTTTTAATATAGAATGTGTATGTAAAGTTTGAAAGAAATCGGTTAAGTAGTTTTTGAATGGCAGGTAACACCGCAAATTATGTTTCTTCCAGAGATGTTATACAAAACCCGTTTTAATCCACCTGGTGGTGTAATTGTGGCTTTCTTATTTATCCAAACTACGATTCCTTGGCTTTGTATGTTTAATATAATGGTGGAAATGTCTATTACATAATCAGTGCGATTTACACATACGTATAATGAATCGACAGCTTCGAACTTAAGTTGCTACGTGTCGACGCTGAAACACTTGAAATCAGCGGTCGATCCAGGAGGTTCGGGAGTTTGTATCCCACCAAAAATTTTCAACTTGTTAAGAAATTTTAAATTAGTTTCTTAACTCAAAATTATTTCAAACCAAATTTTTCACTGGTTTTTCAGACCCACTATGAAAATTTATTCTGGAGGAACTAGAAAATTTTATACGGGTAGGGAGGTGCATGATGAGGGAAGGGTGGTTTAGGAAAAGGTGGTGAGTAATGTGGGGGAGAGGAGGTACCCCTCACCGCATTCCCCTAATTACGCCCCTGTTAAAATACAGAAAACCTATATAAGTCCAAAAAAAATTGACCGGGATTAAGTTGACGATGTTCAGAGTGATTGCATAACCTTTCTATAGGAGAAAGGCAAACATGTGAATTTGCTGTGTGTCCGCACTCTTCAACCCGTAACTCCAAAACCGGTAGTAGGAATTTAATGAAATTCAATAGCAGCCTATGGGAACGTTGTACCTTTCATTTAAGACTAAGTTTAAAAAATCGGTGCAGCCATTCCTGAGTAACCGATGTGCTTATTTTTGGTCACATACATACATACATACATACACACACATATAGGGTTCGCAGTACCGCCCCTTTTTGGCTAGAACCGGTACTACGGTACTGAAGCCCTCAGTACCGGTAGTACCGGTGAAGTACCGGTACTCGAAATTTTTTTTTAAAAAATTCGAAAAAAAAACTTCAAAGGGAAATTGAATGCTTGAACTGATTACCTTATTCTCAGACGATTGATTTGTGCTGATCATAAAAACATGTTTTAATTGCTTCGGATTGGCATGACTCTTTGCAGCAGAAGATATTTTTCGTAAGCGGCACCTTCTTTTATTTCGAAATCTAGACCACTTTGAAATCAATAACTGTAAACGGTGCGACTTTCGTCGACTTCAACAGATGGTAAATGTAAGAAACCCTTTAACAATAGTAAATCAAAGCGAGAAGGGCAGTAAATCCGGGCTCGCATTTCCTCGCTTGCTTCTCTGTAAATTGGTTTCGACCTTTATGTCGTTTGTCTACTATTTTCTAATGCATACCAAGGCTCCTTGGTTTCTTGTAAACTATGGAGTTTTGCTGAATTTTCCGATCACCAGTAATTCAAAATCGCCCCATTTGAAGCTGTTCACCAAGTCTTGAATTGATAGCTACTAAATTGCTGTTCGTTCTTTTATAGATAAAGGTCTAAGAGCAAACCAAATACAGACATGAATTAGACCATAGTCTTATTACGCGCCACCCAGTGAATAATGAAAACCAATCAGAATGTCGCTAATAAAAAAATCATAGCAAATTTTTAGTCTCTTACGCTAGATGTGAATATTTTGAAATTTAGTACAAGATCGTTAAAATTTAATTTCGACAAAACATAGCAGAAATTTAAACATATCGTTCAGTACAACGGGAGCTAGTAATGTTTAACTTCTAGAATTATCATGATGATGGCCCCACCTCATTCCCCCACAAAGGTAAAAGTCATCTTGCAGACCGATATTCTGAAACAAGTCCTCTAGAGAGTTTACATATTTTTATAAAAAAATAGTATGGTACCGAAAATACCGGTAATATAGACACTCATAGTAATAGACCAGCGAAGCTACTTTTATCGAGCCAAACGAACTGTCAATATCCGGAGCCAAACGAGCATGACGTCATTCAATGCAAACAAGCAGAACAAGTATTGCGATTTTAGTTAAAAAAATATATTTTGTTATTCACAGTAGGCTTCACTTTTCGTGTTCGTATTAGTATTTCACAATGTTATTTAGAAAGATATTTATTGTGTTCAATATAACTACACAAAAAGCATTTTACTTATGCTCTTTTTCGTCAACTTTGTCTTTCTGAAGAAATTGGATTTGTTTCTTTCTTTTCTCAATTTCTTGTTGCTCAGTACCAAACATATAACTTCTCTTTTGATTCATATATTGAACCACTTGAAAAATTATTTTGATAAAAACAGATGATCGAATACAGTCGAGCACGTTCGAGCTTGCACATTTTTGGGTGATGCCAGTTTAACATGCTTGTTTTTCTAGTTGCCAGTTTTGCGATTTTTATATCCGCGAGTCTATTACTATGAGTGTTTATAACCGGTAATGGCTTTTGTTCAGTACCGGTATTACGGTACCAAAAATGGGTCGGTATTCCCAGGATTTTCGGTACCGGTATTACCGGTACCACAACCCTAAACATGGCGGCCTTTTGCACTTTTTCATTTGGCTTCAGGATGCAGCCATTTCTGCAACGACAGGTACTAACGTCTTAGACCGAACTAAACTTACGCCTAAAATCAAAGATAGTACCGTGAGGCGGTACCAACTAGCTTCAAGCTTACCGCTATAAATGTACTAAGAAAATAAATATTTTACATTAAGTAGTATAGTCTACAATTCGTGCAATCCCATAGGGCAGCCCCTTGTAGCTTTTAGTTGTGGAATTGAAAACTCTTTCATATAAATTTCAGTTACTTTGATTTTAAAATTGCTTAGGCGTTGGCATAGTTCATCCACTATTGGGTCATCTCTCCTACGCTGCAATATTCCAAATGTACTAATTGTTGTTGTTGTTGTTTATTGTTAGGTTTTAACCCCGAGGGTCATTCACCTAATTTTTCAAAATAATTACAATTATTTTACAAAAAAAAAATTATATTGATATTGTTTTTGCGTTCGTCACTGAAACTTCGGCCGGAAGAACTTCCATTAATCGATCTCCAGAAAGAGTGTCCCATGCTGTAAAAAAAAAGAAAGTAAACAACGGGTATGTTTCATGGAAAATAAAGCCGCGCTGGAGCTCGCTAGGAGATCGTTGGTGTGGTGATACAACTTTCAGATCTGTTTAAATAGGTCGGTGTCCTTCAGAAAGTTGAGAAGAGCTTGCTCTCGGGCTGGATCATTTGACAGAGCGTCTTCAATCGAATCGATGTCATGGGATCGGCGGAACTCCTCCAGTTCGCGGCATTCGATTAGTAGGTGTTCAACTGTGAGCCTGGAATGACAGGTATGACATGTCGGTGGATCCCCACCGGTCAGGAGGTGGGCGTGGGTTATTTTAGTGTGTCCGGTTCTAAGGCGGGAGAGTACACGTTGTTCAAGGCGGGATTCTCTGTCGGTCCATTTTCCAATGGTTGGTTTAATTTTGCGACAATGTCCTCTGATGGTTCGCCAGTAATGCGCGAAATGTTCTATCATTTTTTCGTCGATCAATCGGTGGATATCGGCTCCTGGGACCTCTTTTGTGAAATAAATTGTGCAGTTGCGGCCTTGGCATGCCGGCCGGTCGGCTTGGGTGTTGCCGTTAATCCCGCTATGTCAGGGGATCCAACATAACGTGGTTAGAGGATCCAAGGCGTCTTCAATTGCCTGGACGAAGGGATGACGGGATATCCCTTTGTCAAGTGCGTTGAGCACTGAAAGCGAGTCAGAAAAGATGACTACTGGAATATCAGGGGGCTTCTTGAGAGTAGCTAACAAGATAGCGGCTGCCTCAGCTGAAAAAACTGAGCAGCTCGCTGGAAGTTTGCGGGCGAGGTAAATATCAAGACCATGTACTCCGAAGCCGACTTGATCGTCCAATTTGGATCCGTCGGTGTACAGTTTAAGATGGTTGCCGTATTTGCTAGCTAGTTTGTTGAACTGCGCAAGAATTACGCCAGGTGGATCTCCAGCCTTGATCTTTTTAGTCAAGGAAAGGTTGATGTTTGGACCTCGATCGTACCAGCTTCGACGGAAAACTCGAGGCACATTGGCGATTTCTGGTAAGTCTTCTCCGGTGAACTGATTGTAAACGTTCCTGGCAGTGTTCAACAAGCAACAATCGTTTCCAGTGGTTTTCTCTACGAACGCAACAGCACGTTTGATGATGCTGGAGGCTACGAACCAGGGGAATGGAAGCAGGCCAGATTCGACGCACGAAGCTTCCGTAGGTGAACTGGGTAGGAGACTAGAAGCGGAACGGATGGATCCGTTGTATACCGGAGCAAGCGTGCGTACAAGCAAGTCGGAGGAAGACCTTGTGAGCTCGATTCCGTAAAGAATTTTGCTGGTTATTAAGCTCTGACTTATATTAAGGATTGTGTGTCGATTAGTCCTGCGGTGTCGGTTACTTATCGCACGAACCAATCTGCGACGACTTTTGCAGTCATTCTTAACCCTGCGAAAGTGTGGTCCGAAAGTGCCAGTACGGTCGATTGAAACACCTAGTATGACAGGTTCCTTTCGGTAGCGTAGCGTATAACCATTTAGTGTGACCGGTCGGTCAGTGGCACGATGATGTGTCCCACAGAGATGTGTAATTTCGCTTTTACTCGTCGATACGTTGAATCCATTCTGCTCGGCCCAGCGACCGATTGCATTAACTGCGGCTTGCAATTTTCGCCGAACCCGTTTAGGGTGGAGACCGGTTACCACTAATAGGATATCATCGGCATATACGAAGATATGTATCCCTTTTGGCAGATATCGGTAAATGGAGTTCATTGCAATGAGGAAGAGCGTTACCGACAAAACTGAGCCCTGGGGAACTCCGTTGTCTTCGGAGAAGAAATTGGAAAACGTACCACCGATGGCAACTCTGAATCGTCGGTTGGTTAGAAACTGTTGGATGTAAATACCTAAACTTCCTTGAATTCTCCAGTCACGAAGTTGTTCGAGGACGCCGTTTCGCCATACAGTATTGTATGCTTTAGCCAGGTCAATTGCTGCAATGTCTAAATGTTGTCCCTCGGCCCCGGGCTTGAGCGATTGTTTCTGCCAGTGAACCAAAGTAGATACCAGTACCTCTTCCTTGGCGAAACGCAAATTGTCTGTCATCTAGTAATTGTTTCTCCTCTAGGTAGGTAACTAGTCGGCGGTTGACCAATTTCTCGAGAACTTTACTGATGCAACTCAGGAGGCTAATGGGACGAAAGTCCTGGACCGATCGTCGTCCTGTGGTTCTTTTCGGTATGGGTATCACGAGTGCTTCCTTCCACGAGTCTGGGAAGCGTCCACTTTTCCAGATTTGGTTTAGGCTATCGAGAAGGGCACGTTTACCTCGAGCAGGAAGATGTCGCAACATGGGGTATCCGATTTCATCTAAGCCGGCGGATTTACCACGTGAACTGGCCAGTGCGTAGGCCAGTTCAGTTGGTGAAAATGGTTGGTTGTACTGAGTATTGTGATCTGGAGGAAACGTGATAGGAATGCTCGTTGTATTTACTTTACGCCGACGGAAGAGTTCACAATACGCGTTAACCGAGGATAGCGAAATATTTCCCAAGCTCATTGGCAATTTGCAGGGGGTCGTCAAGTGGGCCGTTCATGGTCAATATGTTGAAGCCGCTCTGTCTACGTTTCCCGCTAAAAGCGTTTACACGTCGCCATAACTCTGTAGTAGTCGAATCCGGATGGATCCCGTCCAGAAAGTCAGACCAACTTTTGTCTTTGGCTTCACGAATAGTTTTCCTACTTGCATTGCGGAGTTCTCGAAATGTTGCGGCGTATGTTTCCCTTTCTGGGTGATTAATTGGAGTTTTCTTTAATTTTCGCAGGGCCTTACGCCTATTTTTGAGAGCTGCATGTACTTCGGGACACCACCAGTGAACGGCCTTGCAGGAAGGTGTGCCGCTGGTCCTGGGAATGCTGTTTTCTACTGCTTTGACGATAATGTCGGATAGTTCCTCCGGAGAATAGACGTGGTCTCGGTGCGCAAGGTCTAAATAATTGCTTTCGAAGTCCTCCCAGTTGGCTCGATCATAGAGCCATCTTCTTCGACGCGTTGTAGGAGGAGGTTGTTTGCTGAGGGTTATCTGGATGGGATAATGGTCGCTGCCGTGGGTGTCTGCAGACACTTGCCAGCTGAGTAGACCAGCAATGTTACTGGAAGTGATAGTGAGGTCGATGGCTGATGATGCTCGAGCATTAGTGAAGGTCTCGCTACCATTGTTGAGAAAGATAGCATCAAATGATTCAGTTACGGAAGCTACATCGTTTCCTCTTTTGCTATCCACCTTGCTTCCCCAAGCAGTATGGTGCGTGTTGAAGTCTCCCATTATAAGAAATGGGCGTTCTAATTGGTTGTATAAATCACTGAGTTTCCCTTTTAGATTGCTTGTTGCGCCTGATGGAAGGTAAACGGAGACCATGGTGATCGGAAATGGATTATGTAGTCTGACTGCCAAGGCTAGTAGCGTAGTTTTCAATGGTACGACGGAGAAAATACAATCGGATCGAATGGCTAGTGCAATTGACTGGTAGATGTTAGCCCCTTGCTTGGCATACCAGATAAACTGCCCACCGAGCCAATCGTTAGGATCAAGATCATTCCGGATATGTGTCTCCTGTAGAGCCAAACATATGGGATCTAGTCGGTTGATAAGCAGTTGTAGATCGCCCAGTTGATTGCGGATTCCATTGATGTTCCATTGAATCGAAAGACATTGGCTGTTAGGAGAAACACGTCTTGAGGAACTGGCAGAAAACCCACCCGCAGTACCTATATCTGATGAGTTTGTTGGAGTAAAGGCTGGTATGGGGTCCGTGTTACGAATGGAGGATTTTGGTGCTGTCGGTGCCGGAGTAGTGTTTGTAGAACAGTTTAAACTGGGTTCGCGAAATCTCATTGGATGCCAGGAGCAGCCGGGTATAGGGCTTAGTTCTCTCGATAAAGTATTATTGTTGTTTGAAGCCATTTGATTTGGAATTGTGATTTAGTCCAGAGTATCGTCTTGTTGGCGTTCCAAGCACCACTGCGGGTTATATAACAGGGGAAAAACCGGTAGATCCTTCCGGGGATAGGCTTTTGTGCCCTTTTCCGTCCGGATTCCCACGTGGTCCGTCAAGATTATTGAGGAGGAACAGGCGTTACCGCCTTTGTGCGTCTCCAGTAGCAACACAATAGTTCCAGGGTGCCGCGAGGTGTTCGTCAGTTCCGGTAGGTTTATGGCGTCCGCACTGACGGGGCCACGGCTGCCCTGTTGGAGATGGTGCAATTCGCAAATTGTCATAGTCGCAAATGATCGTGACCAGCATTCAATGTTGTACTGTCGACCTTTTGCAATATCGGTAGGTCGAAGTTGTGTTATATGATAGGATTGGTCTTCCTTTAGAGTGGTTTCGTAGATAATTATAGTTTTTAATCTGGGATGAAGTACAACGAAATCCTTCCGGGGATAGGCCTTTCTGCCCTTTTCCGTCCGGCTTCCCACGTAGTCCTGCCAGATGACCGAGGAGGAACAGGCGTTACCGCCTTTGTGCGTCTCCGTTAGAAACACAATGCTTCTGGGGTGCCGCGGGTTGTCCGTCAGTTCCGGTGGGGGTGTAGCGTCCGCACTGACGGGGCCACGGCTGCCCCACAAGGAATTGTGCGGTTGGCCTTCTGCCATAGTCGCGACTGATTGTAACCAGCATGTATCGTAAGGTGGTAGGCCTTCTGATATGGCTGGATGTATTTGACGTTTATGCCTGGTTTGCGGTTGATTTATTGTCGTGAATGCTGTATTTTGTGCGCGGCTAGAGGCGAGAAACAGTACATGGAAAAGTAGGAATTTGGTTTGGGAAGTGGTGCATGGGTTATGTACAGGTGCCCCAACAACATCGAGATCATCGAAATTCGGCACTTTCGATGCCTGAGGGGATGGAGAGTTTGGAACAGTAGGATAAGCAGCTATTAGAGATATTATGTTGGTGATAGATGGTGAGAGTTTTTGGTCGTTTGCTTGCATTGTTTGCCGTCGCTTGAAGTTTAGTACGATATGGTAAGATCCGATTCTCCGTCAGCGATATCTTGGTTTGATCCATTGTCACTAGTGCTTTTAGTTAGGTTTTTTGGGTTAAACTCAGTTGTGACAGCGTTGCCGTGGTGTCCTAATTTTGGTTTCTTGGAACGACCCCTGGTGGTCGGCCCGGTTGGTATTGCAAAGGAGACTGGGGTTTGTTTTCGCAGTAAGCGGCTCGCTTCTTCTTCTTCAACATTTTCTATGCTGGCTGCCGAGGTAGAGGGTTTGTTCTTTTTGGTCCAGTTGGTCTGAGAGTTTACCACGTTTTCGCTCGCGCTATGCTTGCTGTCGATTTTGGAGATGGAACGTTCTCCGACAAGTTTTCTGTACGCTTCTTTATATCTTTTCAACTCGTCCGATAGGGCTTCTATTTGAGGGTTATTCTGCTGATTGGAAGCCATTTGTCGGCGGAGTGTTGCTACTTCTTGGCGCAAATCTTTTGTTTCGTTGTTAATTTTACGTGCCTTATTTAGTTCTTCTCGCAGTTCTTTTATTAGTTGGTCCTTCTCGTTGTCTTGGCAGCTCGTTTGATTGGCATATGTTGTTGGTTGTTTGTTTCTTTTCAATTCAGCCCTTGCTTCGCCAAAGGTGAGATTATTGTCGGTTTTCAACTTTATGATTGCTTCTTCTTTTTTATATACTGGGCAGTTTCGATCTGTGGGTCCGTGATCCCCCTCACAGTTACGGCAGTATTTAGGGTTCTCGCATGACTGAACCCCGGGTCGTTCATGGATCTGAGAACACGTGGCACAAATGGGAGTTTCTGAGCAGTTCTTTCTCGAGTGCCCGTACTTGGCACAGCCATAACATAGCAAGGGCGACTGATAATACCTGCGGACTGGGAGACGAATAAGGCCGTAGTAGACATGAGACGGGAGTAATTGATCTTTGAATGTGAGGACTGCGAGGGGAGTGTTCCGGGTTTCATTGCCGATTTTTTTTGTGATTCGGCGAACATTGTCCACGCCTTGGGAGGAGAGATTGTTTTTGAGATCTTCCGGGTTCAGGTCGACGGTGTCAACGTCGTAGACTACTCCTTGGCAAACGTTAAGTGTAGGATGTGGGATTACTTCAACTGGAGTGCCGTCAACAAGATTTTTTAAACCCAATAGCTTTGTGTAAATCGTTCTCGCGGATGTGCGGAGTACGTATCGGGTGCCTCTTCCTTCTTTAGAGGCTTTTATCACTGTCCTCGGGTCACAACCAAGAAACTGCTGTAGGGTTTGATTAATTATAAAGGGATTGGACGGAAGTTTTGCTTCGGTATGGGATGGTGATAGGACTGTACTATTGTCTACATTTGTCGTACTCACCGCTTGCAGAAGTAATGTTTGGTTAACGATTCTGTCCCCGTCTGGTTGCATCCAGAGTGGTAACGTTCTTGTTAGGGTTGTATCCCCCCAAGGGATCATTTGCCCGCAATGGGCGACACTTATGTGGTGACCAGTATATCCGACACTATCACTTAACCGTATGTACAGTCGTCAATAAACACGTACGGACACTATCTTCTTTATGATTAAATATCAGCTTCTATCGTACTGATTTGTTCTTCAAATTTGCGCACTCTTATTTCGTCTTCTACCCACAGTTGCACCGTCACAACACCGGTCAACAGCAGTGCTGCTGATTGTATCACTTAGACCGAGTGCGATTGCGCGCGTTTGTTTGTGAACACACTCGTTTACCACTGTTTTACTCCAAAATTTGCCACCTAAATGTCGATTTTCGGCGAACTTTCACACACTACCACTTCCTCGGTTAAACTTTGAGAATAGGCTCACTGTATAACACCCGCGAAATACCGTAGATATAGCGAGATGTAAATATGAGCGCGTTGATTACTGTTCCGTGCTGACACAGTGGGAGCAGTTGACTGAAATGTACTAATTGTGTAAGGGTGCTTTATTTATTATTGTATTTTCTTGGCAAAATGGTAAAAATTGGTTTCAGAGCACTCGATCTAACTCTGCATTATAGTCATGTTGAAAAGCTAGAAAGGCTGAAAAATTTCAGTAATGGCTGAGGTCAAGATTAGCGTTGCAGTAATTTCAGCTTCATCAGTTTATTTTAAATAACAGCTTGGCAGAGTGCTGAAACTGCTAATGAAATGGTACTCTAGGTGTATCCTAGCAGTGTTAAATGTTGCAAATCTAGCAACGTCACATAAATACAGTAATTTAACGCAATTGGATTAGAATGGCCAGCACCATCTCAGAACTTAATGGTTACTCTTTTAGCAATTTGAGCCTTTTATGGTTTCTACAAACTATCGAATTGAATGAATTTAAATTATCCATTTTATTGAATTAATGATTTAAAAACTATATTTCTAGTCATATATCAACCTTTTCAGTGTATAGGCTTGAACATTATGAATTTTCCAATACTTTTTCAATCCCGTTTCAGCCGTAAACGAAAATACACTCAAAAGGGCAAAATTGGAACCCAGCTAGGCGCCAGAAAGAGAAAGCCCAGCACAAGAAGAATAATCACCCAACACGCATCCTCCCGCAAGCGTACTACGTTGCCGATATCGACCCCCTGAAGCACCATTCGACCGCGAGGTCACATCGGCGGTTGCGGCGACCGGCACAAGCGACAAGCAGAAGCAACCGCGAAAAGGTTACGTAACGACACACTCTACTAAATGGCACTCTATTAATCAAGTGCAGATCAGCCAGCAATAAGCAGTACACAATAACCGAAAAACAGCGGATCGTGGAGGCGCGGGAAGGAGACAAAAAATGAACAGATAAACTGACATGCGAAATGGCACATCGTAATTGTGGTACATGCACTTTACGTGTGCACGCGTACTCACCGTCACCGGACCTGCGGCCGGCTGGTCGGCACCGGACCAAAGCGAACCGGAGAAGAGCCCTCACGATTGTTGGTGCTTGTAATTGATAATCTTCGGTCGGTCACTCGGTCGGATGCTGAAAAACTTGTCGGTGGTAAACAATTCGCGGGGCACTCGATTTGGCAATTAGGGATTTGTTTGCGATTTCACAGCGAGCCTATAGTATAGTACCTATAGTAAATAGGCAGGTAGCCGATAGCCAAGTGTTATTCTTTTTTTCTGCCGAACAGTGAAACCAAAGTGCGCCCCGGAGGCCCCTCGCGATGAGATCTGAGCTACCGACAGACGGGCGCAGTTGTTATTGTTATTAATAATCTGAAGCTGCGAACGAAAACAATGGAGCATAATCGGAGTGTTTCTGTTGGCTGGTTGGTTTGGTTCAGTTGCCGAACAGCGCAATCGATTGAGTTTCGCGCTGGTATTCTGACCTCAGTCGGGAGATCGTGCGGCAGAAGCGCCCGCGAATGCGTTCGATGGTGCGGATTCGATACTGCCTGACTAACGTGCACTGCTGTCGCCGCCGGTGGCTTGCTTGTTCTGAAGAACAATGTAATCAGGCGGACGGACCGAATAATGAAAAATTACGCACTTGTTTTATTCTAAATGAAAACTAAGCGAAATGGAAAATCACGGATGAAAGACTAGACAACATAGTGAAACAGCGAGCCCAGTTGGCTCTGAAGAACGCGCATAACTAACTGAGAATGAGTGGAATATTAAATTCGGCTTGAAACTACCGACAACTCATGACATGCTATTGGCAAGCATATTTGCATACAATACTGATGATTATCGTGATCTTGTTCACGCTACAATTGTTCTTTCAAAAGCAAAGGTGAAGCCGATTCTATTGACTACCGATTAGTTCAATCACCGACGCTACAACTCGCATGAGAAATAAATACTAGTGACAAATGGAAAAGTAAAGAGTAAAGAGTAAAGAGTAAAGAGTAAAGAGTAAAGAGTAAAGAGTAAAGAGTAAAGAGTAAAGAGTAAAGAGTAAAGAGTAAAGAGTAAAGAGTAAAGAGTAAAGAGTAAAGAGTAAAGAGTAAAGAGTAAAGAGTAAAGAGTAAAGAGTAAAGAGTAAAGAGTAAAGAGTAAAGAGTAAAGAGTAAAGAGTAAAGAGTAAAGAGTAAAGAGTAAAGAGTAAAGAGTAAAGAGTAAAGAGTAAAGAGTAAAGAGTAAAGAGTAAAGAGTAAAGAGTAAAGAGTAAAGAGTAAAGAGTAAAGAGTAAAGAGTAAAGAGTAAAGAGTAAAGAGTAAAGAGTAAAGAGTAAAGAGTAAAGAGTAAAGAGTAAAGAGTAAAGAGTAAAGAGTAAAGAGTAAAGAGTAAAGAGTAAAGAGTAAAGAGTAAAGAGTAAAGAGTAAAGAGTAAAGAGTAAAGAGTAAAGAGTAAAGAGTAAAGAGTAAAGAGTAAAGAGTAAAGAGTAAAGAGTAAAGAGTAAAGAGTAAAGAGTAAAGAGTAAAGAGTAAAGAGTAAAGAGTAAAGAGTAAAGAGTAAAGAGTAAAGAGTAAAGAGTAAAGAGTAAAGAGTAAAGAGTAAAGAGTAAAGAGTAAAGAGTAAAGAGTAAAGAGTAAAGAGTAAAGAGTAAAGAGTAAAGAGTAAAGAGTAAAGAGTAAAGAGTAAAGAGTAAAGAGTAAAGAGTAAAGAGTAAAGAGTAAAGAGTAAAGAGTAAAGAGTAAAGAGTAAAGAGTAAAGAGTAAAGAGTAAAGAGTAAAGAGTAAAGAGTAAAGAGTAAAGAGTAAAGAGTAAAGAGTAAAGAGTAAAGAGTAAAGAGTAAAGAGTAAAGAGTAAAGAGTAAAGAGTAAAGAGTAAAGAGTAAAGAGTAAAGAGTAAAGAGTAAAGAGTAAAGAGTAAAGAGTAAAGAGTAAAGAGTAAAGAGTAAAGAGTAAAGAGTAAAGAGTAAAGAGTAAAGAGTAAAGAGTAAAGAGTAAAGAGTAAAGAGTAAAGAGTAAAGAGTAAAGAGTAAAGAGTAAAGAGTAAAGAGTAAAGAGTAAAGAGTAAAGAGTAAAGAGTAAAGAGTAAAGAGTAAAGAGTAAAGAGTAAAGAGTAAAGAGTAAAGAGTAAAGAGTAAAGAGTAAAGAGTAAAGAGTAAAGAGTAAAGAGTAAAGAGTAAAGAGTAAAGAGTAAAGAGTAAAGAGTAAAGAGTAAAGAGTAAAGAGTAAAGAGTAAAGAGTAAAGAGTAAAGAGTAAAGAGTAAAGAGTAAAGAGTAAAGAGTAAAGAGTAAAGAGTAAAGAGTAAAGAGTAAAGAGTAAAGAGTAAAGAGTAAAGAGTAAAGAGTAAAGAGTAAAGAGTAAAGAGTAAAGAGTAAAGAGTAAAGAGTAAAGAGTAAAGAGTAAAGAGTAAAGAGTAAAGAGTAAAGAGTAAAGAGTAAAGAGTAAAGAGTAAAGAGTAAAGAGTAAAGAGTAAAGAGTAAAGAGTAAAGAGTAAAGAGTAAAGAGTAAAGAGTAAAGAGTAAAGAGTAAAGAGTAAAGAGTAAAGAGTAAAGAGTAAAGAGTAAAGAGTAAAGAGTAAAGAGTAAAGAGTAAAGAGTAAAGAGTAAAGAGTAAAGAGTAAAGAGTAAAGAGTAAAGAGTAAAGAGTAAAGAGTAAAGAGTAAAGAGTAAAGAGTAAAGAGTAAAGAGTAAAGAGTAAAGAGTAAAGAGTAAAGAGTAAAGAGTAAAGAGTAAAGAGTAAAGAGTAAAGAGTAAAGAGTAAAGAGTAAAGAGTAAAGAGTAAAGAGTAAAGAGTAAAGAGTAAAGAGTAAAGAGTAAAGAGTAAAGAGTAAAGAGTAAAGAGTAAAGAGTAAAGAGTAAAGAGTAAAGAGTAAAGAGTAAAGAGTAAAGAGTAAAGAGTAAAGAGTAAAGAGTAAAGAGTAAAGAGTAAAGAGTAAAGTGTAAAGTGTAAAGAGTAAAGAGTAAAGAGTAAAGAGTAAAGAGTAAAGAGTAAAGAGTAAAGAGTAAAGAGTAAAGAGTAAAGAGTAAAGAGTAAAGAGTAAAGAGTAAAGAGTAAAGAGTAAAGAGTAAAGAGTAAAGAGTAAAGAGTAAAGAGTAAAGAGTAAAGAGTAAAGAGTAAAGAGTAAAGAGTAAAGAGTAAAGAGTAAAGAGTAAAGAGTAAAGAGTAAAGAGTAGAGAGTAAAGAGTAAAGAGTAAAGAGTAAAGAGTAAAGAGTAAAGAGTAAAGAGTAAAGAGTAAAGAGTAAAGAGTAAAGAGTAAAGAGTAAAGAGTAAAGAGTAAAGAGTAAAGAGTAAAGAGTAAAGAGTAAAGAGTAAAGAGTAAAGAGTAAAGAGTAAAGAGTAAAGAGTAAAGAGTAAAGAGTAAAGAGTAAAGAGTAAAGAGTAAAGAGTAAAGAGTAAAGAGTAAAGAGTAAAGAGTAAAGAGTAAAGAGTAAAGAGTAAAGAGTAAAGAGTAAAGAGTAAAGAGTAAAGAGTAAAGAGTAAAGAGTAAAGAGTAAAGAGTAAAGAGTAAAGAGTAAAGAGTAAAGAGTAAAGAGTAAAGAGTAAAGAGTAAAGAGTAAAGAGTAAAGAGTAAAGAGTAAAGAGTAAAGAGTAAAGAGTAAAGAGTAAAGAGTAAAGAGTAAAGAGTAAAGAGTAAAGAGTAAAGAGTAAAGAGTAAAGAGTAAAGAGTAAAGAGTAAAGAGTAAAGAGTAAAGAGTAAAGAGTAAAGAGTAAAGAGTAAAGAGTAAAGAGTAAAGAGTAAAGAGTAAAGAGTAAAGAGTAAAGAGTAAAGAGTAAAGAGTAAAGAGTAAAGAGTAAAGAGTAAAGAGTAAAGAGTAAAGAGTAAAGAGTAAAGAGTAAAGAGTAAAGAGTAAAGAGTAAAGAGTAAAGAGTAAAGAGTAAAGAGTAAAGAGTAAAGAGTAAAGAGTAAAGAGTAAAGAGTAAAGAGTAAAGAGTAAAGAGTAAAGAGTAAAGAGTAAAGAGTAAAGAGTAAAGAGTAAAGAGTAAAGAGTAAAGAGTAAAGAGTAAAGAGTAAAGAGTAAAGAGTAAAGAGTAAAGAGTAAAGAGTAAAGAGTAAAGAGTAAAGAGTAAAGAGTAAAGAGTAAAGAGTAAAGAGTAAAGAGTAAAGAGTAAAGAGTAAAGAGTAAAGAGTAAAGAGTAAAGAGTAAAGAGTAAAGAGTAAAGAGTAAAGAGTAAAGAGTAAAGAGTAAAGAGTAAAGAGTAAAGAGTAAAGAGTAAAGAATAAAGAGTAAAGAGTAAAGAGTAAAGAGTAAAGAGTAAAGAGTAAAGAGTAAAGAGTAAAGAGTAAAGAGTAAAGAGTAAAGAGTAAAGAGTAAAGAGTAAAGAGTAAAGAGTAAAGAGTAAAGAGTAAAGAGTAAAGAGTAAAGAGTAAAGAGTAAAGAGTGAAGAGTAAAGAGTAAAGAGTAAAGAGTAAAGAGTAAAGAGTAAAGAGTAAAGAGTAAAGAGTGAAGAGTAAAGAGTAAAGAGTAAAGAGTAAAGAGTAAAGAGTAAAGAGTAAAGAGTGAAGAGTAAAGAGTAAAGAGTAAAGAGTAAAGAGTAAAGAGTAAAGAGTAAAGAGTAGAAACAAGAAACAAGAGACCAGAAACATATTTCCCAAAACAAAGAACGAGAAACAAGGAACGAGAAGCAAGGAACGAGAATCAAGGAACAAAGAGTTTTGATCAATGTCGATAACAGCAAAGGAAAGTAAGTAGGAATGAAAATTAAATAATAAACAGCTCAGCATAGTAACCTAACTATTCCTATACTGTCCGTTCCGCATTTACACTCTCAGTTTTACTTTTACTAGTGTTCAGAAAACCTCTATCGACTACGGATTGACCGTTCATAAAATTTCAGTTTTATCTCAATTTCCCTAACGACACATGTTAATTAGTTTACAAAGCCCCCCATAAATTTGCCCGTTCGATTTACCGCATTAACCCGGCAACGATTGCGACGTCAGCATCAGTTCGCGTTGCTCTGTTCGGCCAACCAGCCGAAAGCAATTAAGTCATAGACAAATTTGCAACAATTGATGTCGTCGTTATCGGCGTCGCCAGCGGAGAAGTTGTTTAGAAGGTTACACCACCGACTGGTTGATCGGCCGGCCGGCCGGCGTTGGCGCGGCGACGACAGCTGAGCATCAACTTGGGACTGGCGCAACAGTCAGCCGCTCAGCGAGCTAGACCCGACTGAGCTGCAAGGCGCTCCTTCCGACTGGATCATAATTTGCGCAAATTTATCACTTTGAATCGATCAAATTGACAGGCTGAAACGTCCCGTCTTAATGAAAAAGTTCGAGTGTAACCCCCGTGCCAGCACGCTTCTCGCGCATCGCGGCATTAGAACCGGTACAAATTGCAAGGGCAATATCAATAAAACTATTATTGTTATGATCAATTTATGCGACCATCAAGCCGACGGGGATGTTGATTTTGTTGCGCCTAGAATCGATAGACAGGATATGGGTGCAGTTCGTTGAGGCTGGTTGGATGGAGTTCGATGCTTGTGATGTTATGATTAGTGCCTTTCAACAGTTTCTGGACCGTCGGGATGGTCGTTGATTAAGCGACCGATTAATTTCTTGTAAATATTAAAGAGTACATGCACAACACTTTTACGTACAAGAAACATTATAAACCAATTCGCATACTTTAACTCTATTTGTAATACTGAAGATTTATTAATTTATTAATTTACGAAAATGTCCAAGCATTCGTAACCATAAGTAGAACAGCAGATAGCTCCATAAGACTTATGTTTACACAATTCTTCGTTCCTTTCATGGAAGCGAAATCCAAGACAGAGTGGACAATAACTATATTGTTGCAAACACGTTGTGGTAAGGACAAAATCCTCGTGCTACAATATTTCTGTTGCCAACATGAAACAATGAAGATAACTGGAGAAAAGATTCAATAGGATGTGAATAACAAAATTAAAGAAATCTAGTCATGAATGCCAATGGTCGTATTTTCGTATAAACTATGTTTAAAAATATTATGCAACATTACTAAAAAATATCAAAACCGTGTTTGGTCCTTTTTTATTCATTTCGTTTATTTGATAGGCACAAATGCGTTAGCTTGGCGTTGCCAAATTATTTTGTTTTTACATTTTGTATATTTTCAAACTAGGAGGTTACAATGTAGATTTTTTTTTTTATAAAAGAGAAAAATTTTACAGCTATCTAAAGACTAGAAATAAGATTCTATATACAAGAGAGGGGGCAAAAGATTTTTTTTATGAAAAATTTTAAAACAAGGAACTCAATAGTAATAGTTTTTTAGGAAATATTTACAGTTATCTTAAAACTAACAATATAGTTTGGTACACAAAAGGGGGAAAAATATTTATGAAAAATTTCACAGATGTGTTAAAACTAGGGATACAATTCTATTTACAAGATGGGGGACAATAGCTTTAACACAGAGGTAAAATTACAACTATCTTAAAACTAGGAATACGGAATACAAATTTGATTTTTTATCGGTTTCTTATACTTGGTCAAGATATTCAGAGGGGGGCTTATTTCCAAAATCGGTGTAGAACCAGTTGAATCAAGGACAGGGGGGAGAAGGCGTAGATGGTGACCGGGAGAGAAGAGCAAAACTTGCAACTTTCGGGCAAACGGGAGATCAGCGAAACAAATTAGCGCCTCAGTCTAGTGGGTCGGATTGGCGGATGGTATTCTTCGGACCCGCGGGGAATCCTTCAAAAGTCATCGGACCTCGAGTCGCTCTCGCTTCAGCTTCCGTAGTGGTAAGGGCGACGGCGGTTATATAGTGGCAGTCTGGAGCTGATCGGTTCCACAAGGCAGGAGGAAACTTCTAAAAACGAGAAATAAAAAGAAAGGGTCTAAATTGGGAGATTTATCGTTCTTATGAAAGTATAAATAAGGGACATATAGGGGAAATCACGATTTGCCAGCATATCTCGGACTGGGACATTGGGTGGTCTACCTCGGGCCCGAAGGGAATCCTTTAACTGAGACCTGGCGTCCAAATACCCGGCACATACCCAGACAACGTGCTCGATGTCGTGATAGCCCTCTTCCCAAACGCACAGACTACTCTCCGCAAACCCAATACGTCGCAAATGCGCATCCAAGGTGTAGTGGTTGGACATAAGTCGGGACATTACACGAATAAAATCCCAACCCACATCCATCCCCCTGAACCAAGGCTTCGTTGATACCTTTGGGATAATGGAATGTAGCCATCGTCCAAGTTCACCATTGCTCCACAAGGTTTGCCAACTGTTGAGTGTCCTCTGACGACAAATACTAAAAAAATCGTTGAAGCAGATTGGTCTTTCGTATATGTCACCATTTAATGCGCCCACCTTTGCTAATGAGTCGGCCTTTTCATTGCCCGGGATAGAACAATGAGAGGGGACCCAAACAAAGGTAATCTGATAAGATTTTTCAGATAACGTACACAAGGACTCCCGTATCTTCCCCAGAAAATACGGGAATTGCTTTTTAGGCTTCACCGCACGAAGAGCCTCGATAGAGCTGAGGCTGTCCGAAATGATGAAGTAGTGATCTGTGGGCAGAGTGTCGATGATCCCAAGGGTGTACTGAATTGCAGCTAACTCTGCGACGTAAACTGAAGCAGGATCATTGAGCTTGAATGAAGCCGTGATAGTATTACTGAAGATACAGAAGCCAGTGGACCCATCGAGATTTGATCCGTCAGTGTAAAACATTTTGTCACAGTCGACTTCTCGGAATTTATTATAAAATATATTGGGGATCACTTGCGGGCGTATATGGTCCGGGATTCCATGAATCTCTTCCTTCATGGATGTGTCGAAGAATACAGTAGACTCAGAAGTATCTAGGAAACGGACACGGTTGGGAGTATATGAAGAAGGAGTAATGCTCTGTGCCATGTAGTCGAAGTATAAGGACATAAATCGGGTTTGAGAATTAAGCTCGACGAGCATCTCAAAGTTTTCAATCACCAACGGGTTCAGAATGTCGCATCGGATGAGCAATCGATATGAGAGTTCCCAAAATCGATTTTTTTAGCGGAAGAACGCCCGCCAGCACTTCGAGACTCATCGTATGGGTCGAGTGCATGCAACCCAAGGCAATGCGCAAGCAACGATACTGGATTCTCTCCAGTTTGATGAAGTGTATGTTCGCAGCGGAGCGGAAACAGAAACACCTGATACGTCTGGTGCCTAGGCCCTACGTTGTGTTCAGCTTCTCTAGTCCGGAATTGGTTGGAACCCAAGAATTTACCTCGCAAGCAAGTACAATGCCTACTTTACGAAGGCGCAGAACGGTGGCAGAACGAGCGACGGCAGGAACGTAGGTAGCAGAGTTCGGATTCAATGGCAAATCAAAAAACTTATTAGTATATCTACCAGACCGACCGCTCACAGCGGTGGTTGGATAGCGAAAGAGAAAGAGTCACATTTTATTACACCTACATATACTAAACGTAAACATAATTACACTGGTTGATCTGACACTACAGATTCACTGCAATTCGCATGTTGTCATAGCGTTTGTCAATTGACAGTAACGCGTCGCTGCTATGGTGATTATGACGGTAGCAGCGGAAAGGGCGGCCATAAATGATGTGCCGCAACAACACCCGTACTCCATCACCGACAATATCGTTGTTTGGTATAACCTGATCAGGTCTCCACCATGTTCCAGTTGTTGTCCGGAGAAAATTAATCCTTTGTTGGCATTTCTATTCCGGATACCTAATGTGACATCCCCAGGTACCTTTAGAATCGAACCAGAGATATTCAAATGTGAAGCCCTGATTGATCGTTACACCGTTAATAGAAGCTGGAGTTGCGCCGGCTCATGCTTCCTAGAAAAAACAACCAACTCAGTTTTCTCCGTGGAGAACTCAATACCCAGCTGAAGAGCCCAAGCAGACAAATTGTCCAAGGTATTTTGTAATGGTCCTTGCAAGTTGGCAGCTTTGGGCCCTGTAACAGAGACCACCCCGTCGTCTGCAAGTTGCCTTAGCGTGCATGAATTGGCAAGACAATCGTCAATGTCATTCACGTAAAAATTTTAGAGCAGGGGACTTAGGCATGAGCCCTGGGGAAGACCCATGTAGCTAAATCGCGATGTTGTTAAATCGCCATGCGAAAAGTACATGTGCTTTTCAGACAACAGGTTTAGGAAAAAGTTATTTAAAATTGGTGAAAGACCATGCTGGTGCAGCTTCTCTGACAGAATATTGATAGAAACTAAATCAAAAGCCCCCTTAATATCCAAGAAGACTGATGCCATTTGTCTTTGTTAGGCCATTTGGATTTCTGTAGAAAGCAACGCAAGGCAATCGTTCGTCCCATTGCCTTTGCGGAAACCAAATCGTGTATCTGACAGTAAGCCATTTGCTTCAACCCAATTGTCGAGGCGAAACAAGATCATTTTCTCGAACAACTTTCGAATACAGGACAGCATTGCAATCGGTCGATACGAGTTGTGGTCGGAAGCTGGTTTTCCTGGTTTTTGGATGGCGATGACCTTCACTTGCCTCCAGTCATGAGGGACAATATTACCCTCAAGAAACTTGTTAAGTTCAACAAGCGCCTTTTTGCAGTGTCAGGCCGATTCTTCAACAAGTTGAATGTGATTCTGTCTAACCCTGGGGCGTTATTGTTGCATGACAAGAGAGCAAGTGAGAACTCCACCATCGAAAACAGTTTTTCGTTCGCGGTATAGTAAGGAGACGCGGCGCGGTACGTTTTCTGTACTAGGACAGAGTCCGGACAGATCTTCTTGGCGAAAGCGAATATCCAACGGTTTGAATATTTCACGTTCTCGTTGGTACTGTTTCGGTTACGCACACGTCGAGCCGTACCCCAAAGAGTGCTCATCGCTGTTACTCTCGTTAACCCGTCAACGAACCGGTGCCAATAACTGCGTTTTTTGGCTTTCATTAGACTCTTCATTCGCCTTTATAACGACGTGCACTGTTGATAGCTAGCGGGCAACCCGTCTTCCCGGAAGGCCTTATATGCAGTGGACTTTTCCGTGTACAGCTCTGAGTACTCTTTATCCCACCACATTGTGGGAGACCGTCCATGGGTATTCGCGCTGGGTACTGGTTTAGTCTGAGCTTGATTCGCACTGTCGAGAATCAAGCCGGCCAAAAACCTGTACTCTTCCTCCGGAGGAAGTTCTTGAGTTGATTCGATTTTAACGGATATCGCGGTCGCGTAACTCTTCCAATCAATGTTCCGTGTGAGGTCATACGAGACATTGATTGTTTCCGATGGTCTTGAACCGTTAGCAATTGAAATCACGATAGGTAAATGATCGCTACCGTGGGGATAAGGGATCACCTTCCACATGCAATCTAACTGCAGCGATGTCTAGCATAGCGATAAATCCAACGCGCTTGCGCGTGCTGGTGGTGTAGGAATCCGCGTCATTTCTCCCGTGTTTAAGATGGTCATGTTGAAATTGTCGCAAAGATCTTGGATTAATGTTGATCTATTATCATCATGAAGACAGCCCCATACCGTACCGTGCGAGTTAAAGTCTCCCAGAACTAGCCGGTAAGGATGCCGTGATATTACAAAGCGTTCGGTGCCCTACCGAGGCTCTAGGAGGAATGTAGATGGAAGCAATGCAAAGGTCTTTGCCTTTGATTAGAACTTGACAAGCGACAATTTCAATGCCTGGTGTCGAAGGGAGGTTAATTCGGTTGAAAGAATAGCACTTTTTAATCCCCAAAAGCACTCCTCCATAGGGGTTTTCTCGATCCAGACGAATTATATTAAAGTCGTGGAAGTTGAGATTTATATCGGAAGTTAACCAAATTTCACATAATGCGAAAGCATCACATTTTAAACTGTTTAGTAAAAATTTGAAGGAATCGATTTTCGGGAGGATACTTCTGCTGTTCCACTATAGAACAGTGATCGAATCGGTGACCTCGTTCGATGACTTAGCCATCGAAGGATACGATCGCTGCAAGGAGGGGCCATTTACAGTGGCGTAGCAGCGGGGGGGGGGGTTTGGGGACGAACCCCCCCCCCCCCCGAAATATTTTGAAGAAATTTGAAAAAATTAAATATGTTCTACAAAAATATACTTAATATTTTAAATGGAATTCTCAAAGTTTCATTTGCAAAAGTTATCTTGTGAGAATATTTCCTTGTAGTGAAAATTGGCGGCACACCGCGACACCTACCTGTCGGTTCGTTGTGGAGGCTAGCTCAACCGCCGAGAACTACAACGAATAAATGGCTCCTGGTATCGTGACAAAACTTTGGTTTGGCTTATTGGTTCACGAAACAGATATCGGTACCGAGAGAAATTTCGCCACATTCTGTAGTCCTTGACTGACGACGAACATGGACTGGAGAGTGTGTGAGAGAGGAGCGCAAGCGACGTTTCGAGAAGCTAGAAACTCTTTAAAACGGGAGATCAAGCTTAGCAAGCCAATAGCCATAAGTAGATGTGCTGAGAAATAGACGTCAATCGCTGGGGACATGTACTGAGTCGTCATGACTCATGACGAAGATGAGGGCCCGTCGACACCAGCTGAAATATGCCCGGGTAAGCTAAATATAATCGTTGAGGGTCTCTTCTCGAAGCACGATTCAACTACCTGGCCACCGACACCGTACGTCGAAGAAGAAGGAGGTAACACAACCGAGTGGCAAGTGACTAACGACGAGTTCAAAGAAGCGTCAATGTGACTAAAATCCAAAGAAAACCCCTGTTCCGGATGGAATACCAACCGTGGCGCTGAAAGCTGCGATCCTGGCATATCTGGACATGTTCAGGATGCTACTGCTGAAGTCTTTAGATGATGGAAATTTCCCCGAAATGAGGAAGGTACAGAAGCTGAGTTAGGGGAGTACCCGGGCCATCCAGCCTCGTACAGACCAATGCCGTAGCGCTGCACAGAAGAATGAGCCAGATCCTGAAGAGCTACTTCCAGAGTAGAGTACTACTGTACCAGACGAACAAAGGGCAGAGGGCAATGCGAGTCGCAGCGGGCGTTCGTCAGGGCTCCATTCTCTGTCCAACTCAATGAGATGTGCGATGGGGTCTTAAGATTACGGCTGTCCGGAAAAGCGAAAATCGTGTGTTTCGTGGACGATGTGTCACTAACGGTGATGAGTGAGACACTAAAAGAAATGGAGGTGTCGGAGACGGTGACAATAGATGCGATCGAGAGCTGTATGGACGCGATCAAGCTGCAAATAGCTCACCGCAAGACGGATATGTTGTTGGTCAGCAACTGCAAAGCGGTTCAGCAGATACAGATCACCGTCGACGGGCATGTGATTGCATCGAAGTGTGCACTGAAGCAATTGGGAGTGATAATCGACGACTGGTTGAGCTTTAACAACCACGTTGATTACACCTACGAAATGTCGGTCTATTATCTAGTGTTTCGTCATCGATACTGCGATATGGGGCTCCTGCCTGGGGTGCGGCGCTGAAAAAAAAGTAGAACAGCGAAAAGCTGAACAGGACGTTCCGGCTGGTGGTCGTATGAGTTGCGATTGCGTACCGGAGGCAGTATGCGTTATCGCCAATCTGCATCGCACTGGCGGAGGATATCAAGTGCTACAATCAACGAAATGTCAAAAACGAAAGGAAGATGATGAGAGTCGATTCGATGGTGATGTGGCAGCTGGAATGGGACAATACGGAGAAAGGAAAGTGGATCTACTGGCTCATCCAAACCTGTCGACGTGGGTCAATAAAAATCACGGAGAGATTACCTTCCGCCTGAAACAGCTCCTATCAAGCCACGGCTGCTTCAGGAAGCATTTTCATCGGTTCGGGTACACAACGTCACCACTGTGTCCGAAGTGTGAGAACGTCGAGGGGACACCGGAGCATATGGTCTTTTAATGTTAGAGGTTTGAAGTGACGTGCAGGGAGCTACTTAAAGCGGGAGGACCGGACATCAACCTGGATAATGTAGCTTACAGAATGACAAGCAACGTAAAGAGGTGTAACGCAGTAAACAGAGCTGTGATGTAGATCATGACCGTCTTATAGCGGAAACGGCGTGATGAACATCGAGCAACGGTTTCGCAGTCACCGCCAGGGAACTCTCCGCAGGAATAAGCTAGATCCACCGCCGAATACTAGTCGAGTAGACTGCAACAGATCACCGAGTATGAATCGTCGAAACGCCAGCGAACCGGACATCACGCTCCATCCGGAATCGCCAGACCACGGCACCCCACCGGTTGGTCCGATAGAAAAATAGCGAAAACCAAAGAAGAATCGATATTGGGAGAACTTTTTTCGTCAGGGAACTCTCCGTCAACGTAAGCTAGATTCACCGCTGGGACTAGACTGAGTAGACCGTAACGAGTCACCACCAGGCGTGGATCATCGGGGCACCAGTGAATCGGACGCCCTTTTTTTTTTTTTTTTTTTTTTTTTTTTTTTTTTTTTAACAATGGAGAAGACCTTTATGTCCTAGCCCAGTACACGTGCTAACGGTAGGGTCCAATCTACCACACGGGGTGCACTGGGGGCGTGTCGGACTCAAATGGTGACCAGCCATTAATACCGACTAAACTCCATTGGGCTCCGCCATCCATCCCCAGGAACTACCTTTCGGCATTACTTCTGGGGGGATGGCCGTACTTAGCGTACGCTCTCACTCGTGCCTTACATTATCGCACACTCACTCCCATCTTGGCATGGGTAGACCATACCTTCGTCTATCATCCGCCAATTCACTCGCTCTAACTCCTCGCCTGCTGCTCGGCGCTCCATGCTCTCTGCAGCCGGCAGGCAATCTGAGTGGTGGCAGTCGAAACTGCGTTCCACTTCTCTACCGCTTGGCACATCCCCTGTACAAGGGTATCAGGGGTTGTGTCCAAGCCGCAGACGCCTAGCATAGCGCCTCTTTCGACGTCGAAGCGGGGACATACGAATAGTACGTGCTCCGCAGTTTCGTCGACACCTGGGCAGTCTGGGCAGACTGGGGCCTCAGCGTGCCCAAACCTGTGGAGGTACTGTCGGAAACAGCCATGGCCTGACAGGAATTGTGTCAGATGGAAGTGAACTTCCCCATGGGGTCTTCCCACCCAGCTAGATATGTTGGGTATCAGCCGGTGGGTCCACCTACCTCTCGACGAGTTGTCCCATTCGCGTTGCCATCTGGCGACCGAGGTCACCCTGGCACGCTCACGGACTCCCCTATTGCCACGCAATTCGAAACAATCTTCGTCTTCCCGGATGACCAGCCCGACTGGCATCATACCCGCTATCACGCAGGATGCATCATGTGATACCGTGCGGTAGGCAGATATCACTCTGAGACACATCAAGCGATAGGTGCTCTCCAATTTGCGACGGTAACTGGTTACTCCCAGTGCCCTCGCCCAGGACGGTCCACCGTACCTAAGAATAGATACGGCGACACCGGCCAGTAGCCTGCGTCTACTGGCGCACACCTTGGAGCTGTTGGACATCATCCTCGATAATGCCGCAACAGCCACCGAAGCCTTCTTGCACGCATAGTCGACATGACTGCCGAAGGTCAGCTTGTCGTCTATGATGGCCCCAAGAATCTTCAGACTCCGCTTAGAAGTTATCTCAACTTCTCCCGCTTGGATAACTGCTTGTTGTGCCGACTTGCGGTTATTGACAACAACCACCTCCGTCTTGTGATGGGCGAGCTCTAGGCCTCTCGCGCTCATCCATTCCGCCACTATGCTTATCGCGTGTGTCGCCGTTAGTTCTACCTCTGAGATTGACTCCCCGTAGACCGCCAGGGTGACATCGTCGGCGAAACCGACGATTTTCACACCCGGAGGGAACTTTAGTCTCAGAACCCCGTCATACATAAGGTTCCATAGTACCGGGCCCAGGATTGAACCTTGCGGAACTCCTGCGGTAATAAGAACACTTTGCTGACCGGCATCGGTCTCGTATAATAGTACACGGTTCTGGAAGTAGCTTTCCAAGATCCGGTACAGGCCCACCGGCAGGCCAAGCCGGTGTAACGAGAGCGCGATGGCATCCCAGCTTGCGCTGTTGAATGCGTTCTTCACGTCAAGTGTCACTAACGCGCAATATCGAATGCCCCGCCTCTTCCGTTGGATCGCTATCTCGGCAGTCCTTACCACTGAGTTGATAGCGTCCACCGTGGACTTTCCCTTTCGAAAACCGAACTGATTACTTGACAGGCCGTCCATACCTTCTGCGTATGGAGTTAGCCTGTTGAGGATAATCCTCTCAAGCAATTTGCCCGTCGTGTCAATCAGACAGATTGGTCTGTACGCCGATGGGTCGCCAGGTGGCTTCCCGGCCTTCGGCAACAGTACCAGCTTCTGCCTTTTCCATCTATCCGGAAAACGGCACTCGTCAAGGCATCTCTGCATAGCCAACCTGAACATGTTCGGGTTCGCCATGATTGCTGACTTGAGAGCGCTGTTTGGAACTCCATCAGGCCCTGGAGCTTTATTCACCGCTAGAGAATTAGCAACTGCAAGTAGCTCTTCGTTCGTCACCGGGGCCACCATGTCGTCCGTACCCGCCGTGCCTTGCGGCGCTGGGGGCCAGGGACTTATGGTTCGGGACGGGAAGAGTACTTCGATAATTCTCGCCAACCGTTCTGGCGACCGTTCAGGAGGTGAGGAGCCCCCTTTGGTCTTTGTCATCACTATCCTGTAGGCATCGCCCCACGGATTCACGTTGGCCTCCTCGCACAATTTGTCAAAACACGCTCTCTTGCTGCGCTTGATGGCCTTGTTAAGGGCCGATTTCGCAGCACGAAACACTTCACGTCGTTCCACTCTACCCTCCTCAGTGCGGGCTCGCTGCATCCTACGTCTAGCTTGTAGGCAAGCTGACCGTAGGGCTGCGATCTCAGCACTCCACCAATATACCGAGCGTCTGCCATTTCTTGGCAGGGTCTTCCTCGGCATAGTGGCGTCGCACGCGCGTGATAGAACAGCTACCAGCGCATCCCCGCTTAGACTGTCGGTGTTGGCCTCCAGTCCCAGGGCCGCGGTGAAAACTTCGCTGTCGAAGTGATTGGTCTTCCACCCGCGTACCTGACAGGGATTACCCGCCCTAGAATGCTGCACACCAAAGTTGATCTTGAAGCGTATTGCTAGGTGATCACTATGGGTGTAGCCTTCGTCTACCCTCCAGTCCATGTCTGGGATCAGACTTGGACTGGCAAACGTTACGTCAATCCACGACTCGACCCCATTCCTACGGAATGTGCTAGCGGAACCATCATTGACTAGCACTGCGTCGAGTTTCGCAAGCGCCTCCAGAAGCGCTTGGCCCCTACCATTTGTATAGCGGCTGCCCCACTCCACCGCCCAAGCGTTGAAGTCACCCGCTATGACAAACGGCTTTCGTCCCACCATGTCAGACGAGAGCCTATCGATCATCTGGTTGAACTGTTCTATTGGCCACATAGGTGGGGCATAGCAGCTACAATAGAACACACCATTGATCTTGGCAATCGCGACACCCTCCGCAGAGGACTGTACTACCTCCTGGACCGGGAACCGACCCGTTGCACAGATTGCCGCCATTCCAGACCCGTCCGCCACCCAGTTGCCGTTGTCGGCAGGGACGTTGTACGGGTCGGATAGGAGGACGACATCTGTCCCCGACTCCAATACCGACTGCCACAGTAACTGCTGAGCAGGTGCGCAGTGGTTAAGATTCAGCTGTGTGACGATTGCCATTACTTCCTCTTTCCCGCCTCCCCGAAGGGACAAGCAGGTCCGCCCATAACATGGTTGCGGCCCTGCTTCTTGCTAGCGCAGATGAGACACTTGGGTGCCCTCTCGCATTTCAGCGCCTTGTGTCCCTCCTCGCCGCAGCGACGACACAACTTGCTCCTGTCTGGGCCCTTACAGTCGTATGACTTGTGGCCTGGCTCCAGACATTTAAAACATCGGTCCACTGAAGGCGGCTGGAGTATGCTAACTGGGCATACTGACCATCCGATCTTCAACTTCCCTTTGTCGGTTACTTTCTTGGCTTCCGCGGCCGGTAACTTGAAGTAAGCTACCTGCGTGCCAAGCAACCGCTCCCTGATACGTACAGAGTTCTGATCGATCTCGACGCCGCACTGCTGCTTAACGGCCGAGACGACGTCCTCTGCGTTTGTGATCTCGTCCAGTTGCTTACACTGGAGAGTCACTTCCGCTCCCAACGACCTCACCTGAGCGCCGTTTCCCAAGACCTCTTGGGCCAACCTCCTATACGTTGCTCCATTGGATTGTGATCCACGCTTCAGCACCAAGATCATTTCGCCATCTTTGGTGCGTCTGACGCTTCGCACATCCTGTCCTAAATTCGAGAGGCTTTCGGCCGCCCGCATCGATTTTAGGACATCCGCATAGCTGCCCCCGTTGGTTTTCACCAACAGGGCCTCACCTCTATCCCTCGCCTTCTTCTTAGCGGGTCGAGGTGCGTTGGACTTCCGCTCCCTGCTAACCACCTGCCATTCGCCATCTTGTACCGATGGCGCCGGCAGGCTGGTGCCAGGTCGCTCCGCAGTGCGCGCCCGATTGGCGGCTTTCGCCTTTTTAGGCTGGGAAGTCGCCTTCTCGGGACGCCGCCCTGCGGGATCCTTCGCACCCGGATCCGCACCACCCAAGCGACGTTTGGCTTTGTTGGTTGCCCGTCGTTTGGCATTGCTGCGCGTGCCTACATTAGGCCTAGGCCGCTTCGCAGTCTCCCCCTCCATTAAGCGTTTGGTGGCCGATAAGGCGAAATCTATCGCCTCCTGCGCCATCGTCGCTCCGCCATGGAAGGAGAAGGCCTCGGTTTGGATACCGCGGTCGGCCTTCTCTCTTTCCGTCCACCTCTTCATGTAGGCTACTTGTTCTTGTCTTGCGACTCGAACAGCCTGACGAAGCACCAGCAGGTTCTGTTTTAGATCCTTACTGATGTTACTCCTCCCGCTCGTGAATTCGATGATGCTATCCAGCTGCTTGGCAACTTCCTGCATCGCAGGTAGTGGTCCGCCAAGCGTGCTGGTAGTATCATCTCCTACCACCTCCATTTCACCATTGGTGCCGTTATTTGCGGCCACCTTCACTCCGCTGTCAGCCCCTGTTGGGGGAGACCTCGCCAGACCCCCTTTGGCAAAGGGGTTCAGCGCCGTAAACACTTCCGCCTCCTTATCGCATACTTTTTTATTGTTATTGCAAAGACTCATATTAAGACCCACGAGTTGCGCGAGAAAATAGGTCCGCCACGCCAGAGCTCCGCATTAGCGTGGTAAGAGACACTTACTGTGGGGGGTGCCCAGGTACCCCACAGGCTCCGTTAACGATCGGGCATCATTTTCACCCCCCCGATCATTCATCCCTCGGCACGGATCGCTTCACGCCTTGGAATTGGGGTTACCCCGTTTGGTGGGCCCATATCACCGGAACGGGTGGTCCGTAGCGCTATTGTATGCCGGCAACTACACGGCCCCCCTTCCCTGTCAGCATACGACCATAGTCCCAACGAGTTGGCTACCCGAACATTCCTATGGCTACTCGTATCCCAGCCGGTTCCGCGGGGAGGTAGAGATAGGAGTTCCTGGGCAAGAGGCTAAGGACCACTGTGGCTAACCACCGGGTCTGTATTGCGCATTGCCCAGGCATTTGCCGGCCTGAATCGGACGCCCTGCTTCACCGCAATCGCCAAACTGACATCGGCATCCAGCGGATTGGCTCGGTTTCGGGAGAACTTCTCTCGCCGGTGAACTCTCTGTTGGAGTAGGTCAGGTCCATCGTCGGAGACTAGACCGAGTAGTTCGCGAACATGTCGAGGAGCTGAATGGCTCATCAAGGAAGTAGTTCTAAATGGCCCAAGAAAAGGACTAAAGGGCTTAAAGGAGTTGCGGCGCTAAATAGCACCGGTCACGGAGCTAAAGGGCTCAAGAAGTTGTGGTAGTGAAACCAAATAAGAATCGGTATCGGGAGAACTTCTTTCGCCGGGGAACTCTCCGTCAGTGTACAGTCAGACTCACCGCCGGGAACTAAACTGCGTAGACCGCGACGAGACACCAACAGTCGTGCCGGGGCTCCAGCAACCCGGACGCCCTACTCTATTGTGTTACTTATCGCACCAGAGCCACGGGGACCGTTTGGGGTGGGCTCCGAAGGCCTCTTTTCTTGGCTAGCTCGAGTTTGAGGCACGGAGGCTTCAGGGTCGGCTCAATGTCACTCTATCTCAATCAGAAGACAAATACGGTCTTTTCACTTTTTTCAATTATTTATTGTAACTTACAATTTTTGTGTGTCAGTGTAGGTGTATGTATACGGCCGGCCGGTGAACGCTGGGACGAAGCGGGAAACGGTCGGCTGCTACTGCGATGGCTACGACGACGGGATATTGCTGCGATTGTCTGCTGTTGGTGTGGCGAAGGTACACGTGGGCTGTTGGGTGGCGTGGTCCGATGCAACCAGCGATGCCACTTTCTGGCGGGCGCGTCGATAGGCGATCACTGCGGTTGATCTTCGGTGATAGACCGGCGATTCAAGGACACTCTGGCACCGCGTGGCTGGACTCAGCTACCTGCTGATGACTCGGAGGTCTCGATGAAACCTCGTGGTTGGTTCAGTGTGCTCATGGGCACTTTTGACGGGCTTTTAGCGATATTGGTGCCACTATCAAGGGACACCACGCCTCGGACTATAGGCTACTCCGATGGCCTTAGAATCTAATTTAATGGGTCCTGCAAGCGGATAATATTGACGAGGGAGAGAAATCTTATGGGCTTGCTACTGGGACTGCTTTAATTTCGTTTCATACCTGATTCCTTCTCGGTATTTATTTAATTCACTTTCTATCACTCCTCTATTTGCTTCACTCTAACTTTACGTTATAAAAATATTTCCAACTGTCTATCTTTAACTTTGAAGTCTGCCTTTCTTGAAGTCTTTAGCAAAAGTGATTCGCATTCTTTCTATCCTAACCCAGTAGCTTCACTCTCACTCGCAATTTTCCTCTCCTGTTTGGCTTTATTTCCTGCTTTCCCATGGTTTTCCAATCCCGAGCGTTTCCTGTTTTCCTAACGTGTGTGTAATTTGATGTTTTATGTTCATGTGTTACATATTAAAGCTTAAGTGTTTACTTAGACCGTTTGAAAATAATTTACGTGTGCTTTATTTAAATTTTCCTCCTAATCACATTAAACTTTATATGAAATATTTAGATACAAAAATAGGCGTTATATATTTATTATCCAAGACACATATCTAATACTTTTGATAGTATATACTTCCTAACTGTTATACGCAGTATTATAGTGTATCTATTACTGCCTACGTTCGTGTTGAACAGCAGTATGGCAAACTCTCTTGCTCGTGTTTTGCTCTCATTTTTGCAACTGGTCTATGGGGTAAAAGGCCCAAATGGCTAGTTGGCTTGCTTTCGAACTTCTCTCACCGGAGAACTCTTCGTCGGAGTAGACTAGATCCATCGTCGGGGACTAAACCGAGTAGTTCGCGAACCAGTGGGAAGCTCAACGAGGAAGTGGTTCTAAATGGCACAAGGTAACTGAAGGGCTCAGTAAATAAGACAGTCTGAAGTTTGCCGCCCAGCAGATTGTCCTCGTAGGGGAAGAGCACTAATTCTAGACCCACAGCTAGCTTTCCTACTACTATACCGAAATTGCCACGTTGTGTGAATGGTCGAAAACTAGTAGTGTGTCGACGATGGGTGCTGTAACCCTACTGAAAGAACTAGTTGGATAGGAGTGCGTACTGTGCACAAAAAAAATCTCTTCCCGAATGCCGTAAAGTAATGCCGCCCCGGGCAGGAATCAGGTTCCGTTCAAGATTAGTTGTATTAGCGGGTCGGGTTGTTGGTTTTTGTACATTTTTTTTCTTTCTCAGAATATTATTGAAATTTTTTTCGCATAAATACAAAAAAAAATCATCGCATTTCAGGCCCGGTTCGGACACAACCCCATCGATTTCTACGGCCACACAAGGCACGTACGCTTTAAATTCCCGCGTAAAGCGCGTAGTGTGTCGACGATGGGTGCTGTAACCCTACTGAAAGAACTAGTTGGATAGGAGTGCGTACTGTGCACAAAAAAAATCTCTTCCCGAATGCCGTAAAGTAATGCCGCCCCGGGCAGGAATCAGGTTCCGTTCAAGATTAGTTGTATTAGCGGGTCGGGTTGTTGGTTTTTGTACATTTTTTTTCTTTCTCAGAATATTATTGAAATTTTTTTCGCATAAATACAAAAAAAAATCATCGCATTTCAGGCCCGGTTCGGACACAACCCCATCGATTTCTACGGCCACACAAGGCACGTACGCTTTAAATTCCCGCGCAAAGCGCTCACAGCAAGCAATCGCGTTTGCCTGGCCGAATTCACTAGAACACGTATCTTGTTTGCCAGAACACGTGTTATCTGAGCTACAGCCGGGTAGTTAGCTGTCAGACCCCGAGAAAGTTTCAATACATTAACCGGTTTCTCCCCGGTCCGAAAGTACACTACCCATGGCTCAGTGGAATCTAGAGGGTACTGTTTTATACGGGGGGCAATGCGCGTATTAGGGGAATCAGGGACTTCCATGAGAATATCAGATGGTATTTCGCCCTCGGCCATTTAAGCACGAGGGAAGAGCGTTGTATATACGGGAATGTGTCTTATTATTAGATTGCAAGGTAAAATAAAAAAAGAGAAAAGGAAAGGAGGAAAAAAAACAGACAAAACTTATCTGCAGTAACGTCGATTGTTCCGCACCAGCGAAAACAATACGCTGGACTTGCCACCGGCACCAGCAGAACGGCAGCCAACAAACAAACAAAGGCTGACCTTCACTCACTGAAACTTACACACCGAACATCATTGTGAACTATGCTATATTTCACCCTAAGGAAGAAAATTTGGTAAAAACCAAAATTTCTCACCAGGGTGAAAATTTGTTGGTACAACCAGTCTTTGTACAGCAGGGCACAAATCCTTATTTCATATTTAGCTGCGTTTCGGCTTCGCCTCATCAGAAACCGACACTAACTTGTTGTCGGAATAGATTAGCGCCGGTTTGACGCAAATCCCTTAAAACTAAAACACACTTTGTGTTTCAATCGAACGACTGATCAAACGTGATGTCCCGTTCGAGCAGAAGTTTTGTTTATGCCGATGAGACACAGTGAAGCCGAAACTTGTCTTGGCTTAGTAGGTCTATGCGAAAGCACTATGCTATATTTCGCATAGGCCTGCTAAGCCAAGACAAGTTTCGGCTTCACTGTGTCTCATCGGCATAAACAGAACTTCTGCTCGAACGGGACATCACGTTTGATCAGTCGTTCGATTGAAACACAAAGTGTGTTTTAGTTTTAAGGGATTTGCGTCAAGCCGGCGCTAATCTATTCCGACAACAAGTTAGTGTCGGTTTCTGATGAGGCGAAACCGAAACGCAACTAAGTATGGTCATTGTGAAGTATAACGATCTGCTCCGTTGAAAGGCTCGAAAACAACTGTAAGATAATGATATCACTGGATAAGGTATTTCTTCAGCTACATTCGACTTTTGCCAGATTTAAATTATGTAACATAAAACAAGAATTATGGCAAAAATTTCAAATTTTAAACTCGTTTTCCTCCGAATCAATATTTTGCCACTTAGTCCGGTCTGACTTAACACCGACCATATACAGGGTGTTTGGTTCATGGTTAAGAATCTCTCGGGGGGTGATAGATTGCCATATTTGGAGAAAAAAATTGTTCTACACATACCATCAAATCTCAACCGTTACAGAGTTATTGAACTTTTTGTGTAAAAACTTATTTGTCTTAAAATACCTCTAACTTTAAAAGTATACTTTGTATTTTAAATATTTTAGTTCCATTCGAAAGGTGAGAAAATTTCGCATTGAGTGTTTCAGCTAATGAGTTTAAGTAGCCTTTTCAAAGTAATTTAATGAAAATTAAACAATTTTGAACGATTTTTCGTTCATTTCTTGAAAATCCTTATAGTTAACCTCGTCATTTTAATAATTCAGATTGTTAGTCTTGATGAGCTGCTTAATTCGTTCTTTGATATGATACACTTACCTTTTCTTATTTTCATGATTTTGGGTTATTCAACTTTGATATTTTTATCTCATTTTCACTAGTACCAGCTCTAATTGAAAAAATATGGCACTTATTGTACTGTTTTTCCTTTTATTCGAAAGCCAGGAAAATTTTACAGTGAAAAATGTAGTAATACCTTTCAGTTAAGTGAATTTAGTATTCTTTTAAAAGTAAATTAGTTTAAAGTTAGTTCTATTATTAGCATTTTCGTTAATTTTCTTAAAATAGTAAATAATAAACATCACCATTATTATCATGGAAATAATGCATTTCAGCAAGTTCTACAGTTCTTTCTTTGACTCCATTCAATTATCTCTTTTGGTTTCGACGCAAAATCGTTTTTATCACATCGTTTCATATGGAAAAATAACGATTTCGAACCCACTATATTTGTGGCGAGCTCATACTGTGATAACTATTAAACAGCAGCAAAATGAAAAGAGATATAGACAAAGTGTCGAATAAAAAGTTATAGAGAACATTAAGGGGCATCAAATGAACAATAGTAACGATAAATTTTGTTGATTAATAATTAGAATAATTAAAAAACTCTCCAAAAACACAAATTTTGAGTTATTTCGTTAGTAAAAAATCATTTAGTACACTTAACTAAAAGATATTTGTACATACACTGATAGGAAATTTTCTCAGCTTTCCAATGGAATCTTGTAAATAACGATATAAAGCATATTTTTTAGATTAGAGTCTTTTAAGCACTTGCAAGTCGGTTACAGGAAAAGTATAGTTATGAAATTACAAAGAAATGAGAAGAGATAGAAATATGACGTCCAAGAACAAATTATGAATCGTCTCAAAACCCAACTTTTGGATAATGGATATTGCTATAATCATACTTCATTATTTCTAGAAAATTAGCAAAAACCTCCTCAAAAACACTAGCTTTTAACTACTTTACAACTAAAAGGTAATTAAAACTAATTACTTAAAAGATATGAGAACACCATTCAATAGGAAATTTTCTCACCTTTCGAATGGAACTAAAATATTTAAAATACAAAGTATACTTTTAAAGTTAGAGGTATTTTAAGACAAATAAGTTTTTTACACAAAAAGTTCAATAACTCTGTAACGGTTGAGATTTGATGGTATGTGTAGAACAATTTTTTTCTCCAAATATGGCAATCTATCACCCCCCGAGAGATTCTTAACCATGAACCAAACACCCTGTATTCTAAAAGTATATACGTTGAGAAAAATTTTCTCAAAATTTCATTAAGATCGGAGCACTACAACTTGAGTTACTGCTGTTGACTAGCTACACCGACCGATAAACTCAGATATCTTTGAATTATATTTTTTCGGAAAGTTCCAATATCTCAGGACCGGGGCAATAATAGGTTAATAAAAATTTTGTCTTGCGTTTTGTTATTTCCGCAAAAAGATACAAATACATTTTGCGGCATTGTAAAAAGTATGCTGGCTAGAAAACTTCACAACAAAGTTTAAAATTATCATCCCAGTTCACAAAACCCAGTAGTTCGAATAGTAAAATCGCAGATTCTCTCGCAAACATTTTACTGAGCATCCCTGTTTCCTGCGTAACTCTGCAAGTAATAAAACGAACCGATTTCAGTGTGGCCTTCAATAATCACATCTAATAGACCGGTGCCGAAGTCGACTCTACCAGGACCGTAAAACGAATAATCTGTTCGAATAAGCTTCCTGAAAGCGTTTCATTCAGTTTCAAGCACCCCGGAGCCCCAAGTCCGAGGCGAAACGCCTTGACAGATCCTCGTAACAGTTAATCATTTTCCAAAATCCCTTAGAGCGATATTACGACACCCATTCGCGCAGTTTCCTCGTTAGTTAACGATTATTATTTGTGCCGTTGTCTGTTTTTCCCATGAACGTTTTCATCGCCCACCCTTCCTTCGGCAAAACCGGCAGGATTACAGTGAAAGTAAATCACACTTTGACGGTCCGCAAACGATCGTTAGCCGTAGAGGCCATCTTCACCAGGGGAGACTGGCTGGTTTAGGTTGGCAGAGCGGCTACATTTTATCCTGCTTTGGTGCAACAAACGTGTGACTCAATCCGGCCTTGCCTTCTTGGGCGTTGCGTGCGCACAGCAAACCACCGTACCTACCTACCTGTCCCACACTAGACCATATTTTACACGCTTAAAACGCCTTTTAGAAAGCTTTTAAAGTGTTTCATCTTTTCTCTGGCTGAATAAATGTACACAATCTTTGTGCTCTTTTCATGACTCTGCGAACGCCTTCCGAGCTGGATTTAACGCCTGACGCAGACCTGGAAGACAGTCTGGTAGAATTTATTTGATCGGTTTTGCACCGGGGGTCCTAGAATGGTTGTGTGGCCCTGCTCTCGTCGTAACGAAGTACCATTGAAACGATCATAATCTGCAACTATTGAAGACCCCTTGACATCTGTTCGTCCACCACGAGAAGAAGCCCCGAAAACAACGAATAAACAACATCAAAAAACGATAACCCCTGCGGTAAGTCGCGTGGCGTGGGTGACTCCCACACGTCCCAAGGAAGAGGTGCTCATCATCGTCATCATCATCAGCATCATCTTCGCAGTCTTCAGTCGAACCGAGACTATAGAACATCTCATGCTGATGGCAGTGGGGAGTCATCTTCACCGGCGTGCTCCGAACAACAACACAAAAAACGTCACTTTTCTCATCCTTCAACCGCGCTAACTTCTAACCGGTAAATCATCATAATAAAATCGTATCGGAACGTAGGCTGCAGGAGCGGAATAATAATAATAATAATAACAATAACGGATGACTTGTTGCTTGTTGCCGTGCCTGATGAGGAAATGCACTTTTCTTTAGTTCGATCGTTCTAGGAACAGCCCATTTTTCGCATGGCGTCGTTGTAGTCGGCTTGTAGGAACATTGATACTACAAGTCTACCAGCATAATGCCCATTCAGGACACATCCACACGGGGCAGGTTTGGATTTGTTTTGCGTCATGCTTTTTAACTTGGAGTAAGCTGCTCGTGTCATTCAATGTAGACAATATGTAGTAAGATTATTCTCTGACAATGGGAAGCATTGTTTAGGTGTTACTCTTACTTTTCCATCCCAAACAGATCTGAGACTCGTTCAGCAACATGCAGCGGAAATCAGTCGACCTTACATACATGACTCCACCGAGTTTCAACTCCATGTCAAACAAACAAAAATATGATCGGGGCGTTTCACGCTGTTCCAACCGACTTGAAGCCCACACAGGGTGCGAAACAAAATTTCATATTTTAGTCATAAATCACATCACGAATTGTCGCTCGGCTTTTGACGATTTTCGCTTCGCTTCGGCACTAACCACTTATCAACCAAGGTTTAGCAGACCGTCGATCGGTGTTTGAAATGTATCTGATTTACTGCACCTCGACATGGTACATGCTTAACTCGCCACGAGTCCGATTTGACTGGTAGAGACCAGTATGCGCAGAGAGGGGTTCTAGAGTTGAATTAGATTTTGTAGGGGAATTATGGGTAAAATGGACACCCCGCGACTTTCTATAGAAATCAGTAGTCCCTATTCATATCGGCCTTTCATATGATCAACTGTCAATCATTTTTCATTGTTTTTACCTTTCTCATATAGAAAGGTTATGCAATCGCACCAAACATCGACTTTAGGACCGGATGGCCGAGTCTCATATACCGTTCGACTCACTTCGACGATATCGGAAAATGTCTAGGTATGCATGTGGCAAAAAATATCACCTCTGTTTCTTAGAGATGGTTGGACCGTTTTGCATAAACTTTGTCTCAAATGAAAGTAGTGCCAAACGATGCAATACATGTTGGATTGGCGTGCCTAGATCACTAATGACCAATTGAAGCAGCTTTGACCACACTGGCCGCCTATGACGGTTATTGGTGCCTGCCAAATTCCTAAGTTCCTAAGCTCCTACCGGTTTTTCCAAACCCAATTTCAAATGAAAAATATGACGCTTCCATTAACTGCTGCTGAATTTTATTGAAATCTAACTTTTGGTTCCGGAGTTATAGGTTGGTAAGTATAGCCAGACACAAATTTTCCATATAAACCGTTACAAACCTAATTTCTCAGAGGTTCAAAATCTACTGAAACGGACGCCAAATTACTTCGATTCGCAGATTTAGATAATTGACGGCCAATCAAAAATTCTTTGATGTTATTATTCACTATCCACAATTCCAGAAATCCTGGGCTTAGGGGATTTTTTAGAAATAAAGTCACATCAGTTATTCGCTGATGACCTAGGGCATTCGAAGACTTTGTGTTCCGATATCTCTCTCATCATCATGAATGTGTTTTTTTCTTTTTATAAGGGAGTAGAACAATTTTTTAAAAACACCCTGATCAGGAAAAAAATGTACAAGAACCAACAACTCAGTGGACTGGTTTGTGCAACGACCCGACCCGCTTAAATAAATACTCTTGCACGGAACCTGATTCCTCCCCGGAACTACCATAGGCCATTACTTCGAGGTGAGGACTTTTTTTATGTGCACAGCACACACTACAATCCAACTACTTAGTAGTTAGTTTTTTCAACAGGATGACAGCACACCTCCTCGACACTCTACCAGTTTTCGACCATCCACACAACGTGGTATATTCAGTATGGCAGTAGGACAGCTAGCGGTGGGTCAAGAATTAGTGCTGATCCCCTACGAGGGTGATCTGGCAGGCAAACTTTAAACTGTCTGATTTACTGAGTCCTACGGTTCCCTTGTAGTACCACTTAGTACCACTTTCTCGTTGAACTCCCGACTTGTCCGTGAACTACTCGGTCTAGTCCCGATCAGAATGAAATAACAAGATTATAACAGAAAACAATTTTTGTAACAGATTGTGTTATAAATTAGGTCTCGTTAGTAGTTAAAATAACAGAAATTTATAACAAGTAACAATGCGAGATATAATCTTGAAATATTTCTGTTATGTGTTTCTGATCGAGGTCCCCGACCATGGACCTAGCTTACTTCGACGGAGAGTTCCCTGGCGAGAGAAGTTCTCTCGAAACCGAGCTAACCAACCAGATGTCGGGGACGGTTCGGCGATTGCGCTGCAGTAGGGCATCCGGTTCGCTGGAGCCCAGACGACTTGCAACTGGTGGTGTCTCGTCGTGGTCTACTTAGTCTAGATCCCTGCGATGACTCTAGCTTATGGCGACGAGTTCTCCCGATACCGATTGTTTTGTAGTTTTCGCAATATTTATATCGAGCCAACCGGTTGGGTGCCGTGGTCGGTCCGGCGATTCCGGGTGGAGCGTGGCGTCCGGTTCGCTGGCACCCCGACGACCCATACCCGGTGCTCTGTCGCAGTCTACTCGACTAGTCGCCGGCGGTGGATCTAGCCTACTCCGGCGGAGAGCTTCCCGGCGGTGATTCTGTAGCATTTCCCTGCGCGTCGTTTTGAGCCTCGGATGCTACGGTGTCTCCTCGACATTCTCATACTCCTGACACTATGGTGACGTTGCGTGCCCGAACCTATTAAGATATTTCCTGAAGCAACCGTAGCCTGACAGGAGCTGTGTCAGGTGGGAGTTCACATCTCCGTGCTTTCTATTGACCCACGTCTACAGGTTTGTGATGAGCTGGTAGGTCCACTTTCCCTTCTCCGTATTGTCCCATTCCTACTGCCACCTCGCCATCGAATCGATTCTCACCATTTTCCTCACGTTTCTGGTGTTTCTCCGATTGTAGCACTCGATATCCTCCGCCAGGGTGATGCAGATGGAGATCATCCCAGCGATAACATATACTGCCTCCGAAGATATTGTCTGTACGTGCTCGACACTCATATGGCCATCAGCCAGAACGTCCTGTTCAGCTTTACGCGGTTTCGCTAGGTTTTCAGCCCCGCACCCCAGGCTGGTACCATCGGAGTGTCGATAACGGAATATTAGATAGCAGACGTCTCCTGCTGCTTCTTGAACCGCTAATGTTTAGCACGATCCTCGCTATCCCATTCGTTGTTTTAACCGACTCTTCGCAGGCGTAGTCGACGTGGTCGTTGAAGCTCAACCGGTCGTCGATTATCACTCCCAATTGCTTTAGTGCACGCTTCAGTGCAATCACGTGACCTTCGACGTCAATCTGCATCCGCTAAACCGCTATGCAGTTGCTGACCAACAACACTTCCTTCTTGTGATGAGCTATCTGCAGCTTGACCCCATTCATACAACTATCGATCGCGTCTATTGTCTCCGTCACCGACACCTCCACTTTTTCAAGTGTCTCATCCATCACCGTTAGTGATACGTTGTCCACGAAACCCACGATTTTCCTAGGCAACCGCAGTGTGAAGACCTCATCGTACATCCCGTTTTAAAGAGTTGGACCGACAATGGAGTCCTGAGGAACGCCCGCTGTGACTCGCATTGACTTCTGCCTTTTGCTCGTCTCGTACAGCAGCACTCTGCTCTGAAAGCAGCTCCTCAGGATCTGGCATAGATAGACAGGAACCCTCATTCTATGCAGCGCTGAAGCGATGGCTTCCCAGCTGGCAGTGTTGAACGCATTTTTCACATCTATCGTGACCACAGCGCAGTATCGATCTCCTCTTCGCTTCTGTTCAGATGCCTTCTTAGCGCTCCCGAGCATTGTCAGAATTGGCTTTTTTGCGGAATCCAACCTGCATCTTGGACAGTCTGCGCTCACCTTCCGTGAAATTCGTCAACCTGTTAAGGATGATCCTTTCCAGGAGTTTTCCAAGCGTATCCAGCAGGCATATGGGCCTGTACGAGGCCGCATTGTCCGGTGGCTTCCCTGGGTTTCGCAGCAGCAACAACTTCTGGACCTTCCACATTTCGGGGAAGTTGCCTTCATTTAGACACTTCTGCAGCACCATCCTGAACATTTCCGGATATGCCAGGATCGCAGCTTTCAGCACCTCGTTTGATATTCCATCCGGACCGAAGGTTTTCTTTGATTTCAATCGCTTCGATGCTACCGCAAGCTCATCGTTAGTCACTTGCCTATGTTTGCTCCTTCTTCTTCTTCTCCGTACGGTGTCGATGACCAGGTAGTTGGTTCGGGTATCTTTCCGAAGCCCTCAACGATTATCGTCAGTCACATTTCGACTGGCATCGACGGGCCCTTTATTTTTCCCATCACGACTCGGTACACGTCATTGGCGTCTACTTCTCTGCACAGCTCCTTGTGGCAATCTGCCTTGCTAAGCTTGAACTCCCGTTTTAAAATAGCTTTAGTTTTCCTAAAAGCTGCCTTGCGCTCCTCTCCATCTGACTCCGATACTGCTCTCTGAGCCCCCCTTCTGGCTCTGAGACAAGCAGCGCGTAGCGTACTAAGCGTCTCATTCCACCAGTAAGCTGGACGCCGTCTATTGCGTGGTTCCAGTTTTCGCGGTATTGTGGCGTCACAAGCCGCCACAATACTTCTTGTTAGATCACCGCATCTACGTTCTCGGTCCCACCGTTCGTCTGGAGTGCCTCAATGAAGAGGTCTTGAAGAGTGTTGAATGATTTCGTATTCCACTTTCGCTCGCCGGGCATATTTCTCCGTATTGCAGCAGGGTTCCTTTGTCCGATACGTTAGCGAATCGCCTGGTGGTCACGATGCGTATACTTCTAGCTTGCTCTCCAATCCATGTTCGCCGTTAGTGAAGGGCTACAGAATGTGATGTCAATGATAGACTCCCTCCCATCTCTTCGAAATGTGTTAACAGAGCGTTCATTGCACAATCGTACGTCTAACTTTGGTAGAGCTTCCTGCAGGATACACCCCCTTGTGTTGGTTGCTCTACGTCTCCACTCCACTGCAAAGTCGTTGAAATCGCCACCAATGGCCAGTCTTTCGGCCGATCAACTTCTTGGTTAACTGCTCCAGCATTAGACTGAACAGCACCGCTGTCCACCTTGGAGGAGCAAAACAGCTGCACACGAAGACGCCGTCGATTTTGGAGATCACAAAGCGTTCGACCACTTCTTGAATTAAAAATCTGCCCATAATTTGTATCACAGCCGTTCCCGATCTATTCGCCATCCAGTTACCGTTATCAGGGTGGACTTGATATGGTTCTGTAATCAAAACGACATCACGTATAGTTTCTGTCGTAAACTGCCACAGCCGTGTATGTGCGGTGTCACAGCGATTCAGATTTATCTGAGTTATTTCCAATACCGTTGGCCTGCTGTCGCCTTCTTGAAGGCAGGTCATTTGAAGTCAGCTGTCTGATGGTCGTTTCCGTTCGCTGGAGTGCAAAGCACGCACCTCGGCGTCTGCATACAGTCTTTCGCAAGATGGCTTGTCTCTCCGCATCTCCAGCATATTGTTGATTTATCCTTTCCAAGTCCCTGCGAATGTCCATAGTCCAAATACTTGAAGCATTCTCCGCTTGTTTATTTACTTGTAGGGCGAATCTCAATGGACATCTCGACCATCCAACCATAACTTTGCCTACCTCCAGCGCATTGTCGGCAGCGGTTACCAGTAAACGAATCATCACTGTCTGAGTTCTTCTGTATCCCTTCTTTAACCGGATCGTCATGGGCACCTCGCCCAGGTTACACTGCTGCTTCAGTGCACCTCTCAGCTCGTCTTCTGTCGTGATCTTATCAAAGTTCTTGCAGACAATCACCGTCTCCGGGCGTAAGACTTTAACTTCTGCCTTTTCACCCAGTGATTTAGTAATAATCTCCTGCATAGTCGAGCTTTTAAGCGTAGGATCCACCTTCAACTCGAAGAGCTTCTCACCTTTTAGGGTACGTCTGGTTTCTATCACGTTTTTTCCCCAATTCTCTCAACTACGGATGCTCTCTGGTCTTCTTACGTCATTGGCTTTGACGAGCATTGCTTCTCCTTTTGGCGCCTTCTGATGAGCCGGAGGCTTTCTTTTCCTTTTCTTCTCCATTTTCTCTCTAGCTTCCGGTTTCGCTGTGTCCCGTGCTTCTCCTTCTTACCTGCATCGGTACTCCAGCTTTCTCTCGGTTGAGTGGCATCCTTCCATTCGGCAGTTAGAGCATCCTCGTGCTTCTGTCCCTTAGGCCCGCCTGGTCTGCCAGCTCTTGGCGAGGTTCTTGCCCTCTTAGGAGTTCAACCAGCTTCTCCTTTCACTGCTCCCGGCGGAGGTGGAGGCTAAGAAGATAGTAGCCTTAGCCAATGTCAATGTTCGCTTAGCTAAATCAGCTTTCAGCGTTGCCGGGTCTCACGCCCTCACGACAGACAGTAGCGCCATTCGGATTCTGAAAACCATCTCCATGATGTCCTTAGGCACTTTGTTTCTTGCGTCCACAAACTTGTGGACTTTCTCCCCCAAGCACTTCGCTGCCACTACTTTTGGCTTCTGTGGAGTGTAACTCATCCCGCTCTGCTCCGGATGATGTTGGCGCTTATGCTGCTCCTGCTCTAGCTGAATAACTTCAGCTGCTGCTGGTGGTGGTGGTGGAGTTTCTTGTTTATTCTTCATTTTGTTGCACCTGGCCGCAATCTACACGCTTTGTACCTAGTAGCCTCTTGTACTGGTTATCTATGCAAACAAGGAGGCCATGCTAGGGTTGACACTGTTTTTCGTGGGGAGTAATGCTCAGAGCCAGATCGGCGTAAACTCGGAAATGGTGCATCCGAACCTAGTACCACCAACTAAATGGTAACTAGTTTTGAGCTTACCCGGAGAACTTCCAGGGTTTCGACGAGACGGAGATAACCGCAACTACTAGCTGTTAGTCTACTCGCCATTTCAAGTCGGTGTCATCCTTCCTTGTTCAGGGAGCAGAATAGCAGCAATTCGTGATTCTTGTCCTGCCCGTTCACGTGCGCCATGGCCAGTATGCCATAATCAGGATGTTACTGGCGTCGATCCTGATGTGCCGGTTGGCACTCCGGTTGCGCTAGGGTGCTTTTATTCATACTTAGTTGCGTTTCGGCTTCGCCTCATCAGAAACCGACACTAACTTATTGTCGGAATAGATTAGCGCCGAAAGCACTATGCTATATTTCGCATTATCCTGCTAAGCCAAGACAAGTTTCGGCTTCACTGTCTCATCGGCATAAACAGAACTTCTGCTCGAACGGGACATCACGTTTGATCAGTCGTTCGATTGAAACACAAAGTGTGTTTTAGTTTTAAGGGATTTGCGTCAAACCGGCGCTAATCTATTCCGGCAATAAGTTAGTGTCGGTTTCTGATGAGGCGAAGCCGAAACGCAACTAAGTATGAAATAAGGATTTGTGCCCTCCTGTACAAAGACTGGTTCTACCAACAAATTTTCACCCTGGTGAGAAATTTTGGTTTTTATCAAATTTTCCTCCTTAGGGTGAAATATAGCATAGTGCTTTTATTGCTAAGATCTTAGATTACTGCAATCTTAGGATCTTAGCAGAAGCGGCACAGACTCGCTACGTCGGAGCTGCGTTCGGAATTGGGGTATTTTTAGAGAGGTGTAGCAGAGCCCAACGCTGCCCCAACCACACCACATCATTTCAAGACTCCTCAACTCGTAGTAGGTGCGGGTTAGGAGGGGGCAGAAGTCGTTAAGCTCCTGAGCTCCAGTCCTTCCTGTCTCTACTGTTCCCATCATGTATGTTTGTATGTGTATATGTGTGTATTTTTTTTTCGGCGCGGATATGGTTTTTGGAATTTGACAGGGATGTAGCTAGGGGTGTACGAAGGTCAACTTTGTACAACCACTATTTCGCCAGGTATACCAAAATAAGCTGAGGGTGATTCGGTTGTTGGTTAGTCACCCCCTCACATACAAATCCCCGCATATCAAATTAAGTTAGCAGAAAGGCATCATTGAACTAATGCTGATTAATCTAATTAGAGAATTTTATTTTGTTTAAAGTGATTCACCGTCGACACGTAGCTCATCAAGTTCGTGGCTGGCGAGCTATTGTGTATAGGTTCAAAGGGTACTAAGAATGTAAGAGACATTTCCACAATTACATTGAACTAAACCAGCCATGGAGTCGTAGTTTGAAGAATTGAGAAAAGCACAATTGCACCATTAGGTGGTTTAAAACGGGTTTTTCTCCCTGTCATCATTGCCCACCCTCTCTCCCTGTTTCTGATACCCAGATGTTAGAATTAACCCTGCTGAATATCTTCTCATCCCTATTTTTTCTTAGTTTTAAATGCCATATTAAATAATCTCGTTAAAAAGACCATACTGTAGTACTACTCATATAAATAGATCTGATTGACCCCAATAATCTTTGTATACATCAATCACTCTAATATATCGAATGGTATCCTTAGTTTTAAGATGGTTGTTAAGTTTTTCCTCTTAGAATAATATAATTAACGGTCCAATACCATCAGAAACAATCACTCGTTAGAAAGGCGAATGAAGAGTCTAATGAAAGCCGAAAAATGCAGTTTTTGGCGCCGGTTCGTCAACGAGAGAATCAGCTATGAGCACTCTTTGGGGTACGGCTCGACGTGTGCGTAACCGTAACAGCGCCAACGAGCACGTGGAATATACAAACTGCTGGATTTTCGCTTTTGCCAAGAAGATCTGTCCGGTCTCTGTCCCGATACAGAAAACGCATCGCGCCGCGTCTCCTCGCAATACCGCGTATTAAATACCGTTTTCTATGGTGGAGTTCTCGCTTGCTCTCTTGTCATGCAACAATAACGCCCCAGGGTTAGACAGAATCAAATTCAACTTGCTGAAGAATCTGCCTGACACTGCAAAATTGTGCTTGTTGAACTTATTTAACATGTTTCTTGAGAGTAACATTGTCCCTCATTACTGGAGGCAAGTGAAGGGCATCACCATCCATAAATCAGGAAAACTAGCCTCCGACCACAACTCGTATCGACCGATTGCAATGCTGTCCTGTATTCAGAAGTTGTTCGAGAAAATGATCTTGTTTCGCCTCGACAGTTGGGTCGAAGCAAATGGCTTACTGTTAGATACACAACTTGGCTTCCGCGAAGGCAAAGGGACGAACGATTGCCTTGCGTTGCTTTCCACAGAAATCCAAATGGCATCATTATTCTTGGATATTAAGGGGATATTAATGGGACACAGTTTCTGTCAACGTTCTGTCAGAAAAGCTGCACCAGCATGGTCTTTCACCGATTTTAAATAACTTTTTGCTAAACCTGTTGTCTGAAAAGCACATGCACTTTTCGCATGGCGATTTAACAACATCGCGATTTAGCTACATGGGTCTTCCCCAGGGCTCATGTTCAAGTCCCCTGCTCTACAATTTTTACGTGAATGACATTGACGATTGTCTTGCCAATTCATGCACGCTAAGGCAACTTGCAGACGACGGGGTGGTCTCTGTAACAGGGCCCAAAGCTGTCGATTTGCAAGGACCATTAGAAGATACTTTGGACAATTTGTCTACTTGGGCTCTTCAGCTGGATCTCGAGTTCTTCACAGAGAAAACTGAGTTGATTATCTTTTCTAGGAGGTGTGAGCCGGCGCAACTCCAGCTCCAATTGATGGGTATAACGATCAATCAGGTTTTCACATTTAAATATCTCGGGGTCTGGTTCGACTCTAAAGGTACCTGGGGATGTCACATTAGGTATCTGAAACAAAAATGCCAACAAAGGATCAATTTTCTCTGGACAATAACTGGAACATGGTGGAGTGCCCACCGAGGAGACCTGATCAGGTTATACCAAACAACGATATTGTCGGTGATGGAGTACGGGTGATTCTGTTTCTTCTCTGCTGCGAACATACACTCCATCAAACTGGAGAGAATTCAGTATCGTTGCTTGCGCATTGCCGTAGGTTGCATGCACTCGACCCATACGATGAATCTCGAAGTGCATTCTACCTCTGAAAAATCGATTATGGGAATTCTCATATCGATTGCTCATCCGATGCGACATCTTGAAGCCGCTGGTGATTGAAAACTGCGAGAGGCTCGTCGAGCTTAATTCTCAAACCCGATTTATGTCCTTGTACTTTGACTACATGCCACAGTGCATCAATCCTTCTTCATATAATCCCAATCGTATCCCTTTCTTTGATACTTCTGATTCTACTGTATTCTTCGACACATCCATGAAGGAAGACACCCGTGGAGTCCCGGATCATATACGCCCACAAGTGATCCCTAATATATTTTATAATAAATTCCGAGAAGTCGACTGTGACAAAATGTTCTACACCGACGGATCAAACCTTGATGGATCCACTGGCTTCGGTATCTTCAATGATAAAGTCACCGCTTCATTCAAGCTCAATGATCCTGCTTCAGTTTACGTCGCCGAATTAGCCGCTATTCAGTATGCCCTTGGGATCATCGACACTTTGCCCACAGATCACTACTTCATCATTTCGAACAGCTTCAGCTCTATCGAGGCTCTTCGTGCGGTAAAGCCTAAAAAGCAATTCCCGTATTTTATATTGTTTCCATAATAATGTGAAATCTGTACATATATTACTATGATTCTTCCTCAGTTCAATTCTTTTCGCCTAAAACTACACATATTAAATCATCTCCGATATTCAAACCTCGATCTAAACATCCAAGACAGATATGAGTCAAAACGCTAAATATATGCATATTACTCACATTAACTTCCTGCCGCCTTCCTGTGCGGAACACACTCATCGCCTGTATCACTTTATGTCAGATGGCACTCGGAAATGACTAGTCTATAGGCATTTTCTCTCTCTCTCGTAGACGAACTGAGCCACCCATCGACAGAACAATAAATTAGACAACTAAAGCTGCCGGCCGAAGCACACGAAAATCAACTTTGTATAATGGAAAAGAAACGTCATCCGTGTTCCACCCGCGGTACAGGAAACACCTACACTTGATAGTTAGGTTGCTTTTTTTCATCTCCTCGCCATACCTAGTTGCCATGCTATTGAAGTAAATGTAGTACACAACCGTCAGCTTAAGGCGTTTTTGATTCATTTTTTACTGTCGATTTAACGTTTAACGATCCACGGCCGTCTTGGATGTTTTCGTTTCCTATAAGGTGGACTAGACAACAAGCAAGAATCGGGCACGGTTTGGTGGCCGACATTTCAATAATGGCGCCAAATTAGTTGAATTTATTTCATCTTCCTCGGTTTTTTTTTCTTTGAATCGTTTGCTGGATTGAGCTATACGTGGGAAGTCGGATTATACCCTCTAGAGTATTGCTGCCCCGGGTCGTATTTGGTCATATTTATCTGCGAGAAATGGATTTTTCGAGTCAATCCCCGATTTGAATGTTGAACAGCGCCCAATTGTTGGAAACCGCGATGTGTAATGGTAGCGTTTAGATAGCCGACCTGAGATTTGAGTCAGCCGAGCCGGGATCTCGTCTCTCTCGCGCGCCTTGATCGTTCATGATCGTGTTCGCCCACGCAAATTAAAGCCAAATTAATTGAGACGATAGCGACATGTTTTTTTTTATTTTACTTTGGTGTCAGGAGTCACGCGCCAGTTCATCCACCTACGCCAGACACTTGAAACCGGACAGTTTCCTAACTTCAGCCGTAAGTAAAACTCCCACCAGAGACTGCGTATAGTGTCACCCTCGGGGCAGTCGTGGGCAGCTGCAGATCAGCAATTGATAATTGGATTAAATCGATCCTTGTCGCAGGTGCATAACCAGAGCTCTCGACAGGTTTATTGAAACAGTTAAAACTTAAATAATGGATGAATAATTTGTTGACTCCATTTGTTGAATTTAATGACTTTTGATTTTTTTTATCAATACATATGTATACCTCCATTTCCGTCCAATGCCAATTTCAGCAACCCTAGCCTGTCCGGCCTAGATCTCATCTCGTGTCAAACAATAAACGTCCAACTTGATTGTTGTTACTGTATTTGCATTTGATCGCCTTTTTCATTGCAATCAACTTCTTCGTGGATCTATTCAAATTCTGATTAATTGATTTACATTCGTATTTCCGGTTCTTTGAAAACTAGAGTGAGTATCGACATATTATTTGATATTTGTATCATGTATTAGAATGTTTCTCAAAATAATAAGCAAACAGAAGCTAGTGGAACCTTGTCGTCGAATAATGTGATTAGATAAATTATATTACTCTTGTAAGAATGGCAACAAATATCATTTTAGTCTTTTAACACATAAATATTTGTCTCAGATAAAAAATGTCAGTTGTGGACAGAGTAGATCCATATTTAAGGGGTTACATCACTGTAGAATATTTGAAAAATAAATTTTTATTGGCCTAAAATGTACTGTCTCTTAAAAATGCTATCTCAAAATATGAAAAGCGACAGTGATATATAAAGGTTCAAATGTTCAATTCTAACGCTATGCCTCTTATATATACCCCAAGTGAATTAAAAAATTTAACCGTGTTTTTCTCGAAACCACTTTTTTGAATGATTTTTTTTGTCGTGACTAATAAGACGTGTTTTTCTTGAAACCACTTTTTTGAATGATTTTTTTTGTCGTGACTAATAAGACGAATTTCGCGACAGCTCGAACAAATGTTGGCAGCACCCTCTCAGATTTTGATGAAATTTTCTGAACATGAGAACTTTGTCACAAAAAGCCACTTTGCACTTTTCACCACTTTGTTTTTCCAAAAATGATCTAGACTGTCTTTTGAAAAGGGCCAAATATTTTTAACCATTTTTTTCAAATGGCTATAGTCTAAAAATGACAAATCCTACAAATCAATGTGTAGGAGTGATTTTCACAAAATTGGTCAATTTTTTGAATAAAAATATTGAAAAAATTCTTCATGGACTCCTACACTGAAAAAAATCGATTTTAAAAATTTAAAGTCGATTTACAAAAAAAACCATTTTTGATTTGGGTGAATTTTTGTTGCAAGATAGGTAATTATGTTCCCTACCTACCGTCAAAAATTCAAGTTGGGCACTTTCAAGGTAAAAAAAAAGTTATTTGAAAAAAAAAACTTTTCCTTGTTTAAACTGAATATTTGCCTTTCTCAATAGAAAGGTATTGCAATTGCTCTGAAAACCGACTTTTTAACGGAGGCCCGGAGGGCCGAGTGACATATACCATTCGATTCAGTTCGTCGAGTTCGGCAAATGTCTGTGTGTGTATGTATGTGTGTGTATGTATGTGTGTGTGTATGTGCGTCTGTGTGTGTGTACGCGAACACAATCTCACTCACTTTTCTCAGAGATGGATGAACCGATTTTTACAAACTTAGTCCCAAATGAAAGGTGCAACGTTCCCATAGGCTGCTATTGAATTTCTAATGGATCCGACTTCCGGTTCCGGAATTACAGGGTGATGAGTACGATCACGCAGAAAATGTCGATTTTAAGAAATTCTGCAATGAATGTATAATGGTGAAAATTTTTCCAAAATGTGACCACAACTGTTTTGATTTGTAGTACTAGGTCATTAACAGCCATTCAAAGTCTCTTTGGTCACATTGGCCACCATCATCGGTTCCGGAAGCCTCGGCGGAAGTATCCAAATTCAGACTAACAGTCACATCGGTTTCTCGGAGGTGGCTAGACCGAATCAACCAAACTTAGTCTCAAATGAAAGATGTTGCGTCCCCGTAAATGGCTATTAAATTTTATCCCCAACCGACTTCCGGTTCCGGAGTTACGGGTTATGGCGTGCGATCACATAGCAAATTGTGATTCAAACCGATACTCCGATGGAAGCAAAAAAGGTAAAAATTTCGCTAAAATGTCTCTCAAATAACTTAACTTTGCAGTTCTAGGTCACCGACGGCCAAACAAACTTTCGTTGACTACATTGACCACCATAGACGGTTCCGGAAGTGCCCGGGAAAAGCGGCCATCTTTCAAAATTTACGAACTCACATCAGTTTCCCTGAAATGGTTGGGCCGATTTTCACAAACTTAGTCCCAAATGATAGCTATAGTCTATAAAATTTCGTACGGATCGCTTATATGGGTCCGGAAAAATAGACTAAATCGTCCGGTCACATATGAAATTCCCATATAAGCCGGAACTCAAATTTTTTTCCAAAGGGGGGACCCCATGAAATTTCAGAAATCGAATTCGTATTTTTGATGCCAAACATCTTTAAAATGCATGAAACGTCGAGATTTTATGTTATCTCGAAAAAATTTTTTTTTATAAAAATCGACTTTTTGAGACTGCCGATTTCGCACCTTTTTGCCTTTCTCATATAGAAAGGTTATGCAATCACTCTGAAAAACGTCAACCTAATCCCGGCCCGGAGGGCCGAGTGTCATATCCCATTCGACTCAGTTCGTCGAGATCGGAAAAAGTCTGTATGTGTGTGTATGTATGTATGTGTGTGTGTATGTGTGTGTATGTGTGTGTGTATGTGTGTGTGTATGTGTGTGTGTGTATGTATGTGCGTATGTGTCAAATAATGTCACTCATTTTTCTCAGAGATGGCTGGACCGATTTGCCCAAACTTAGTCTCAAATGAAAGGTGCAACCTTCCCATCGGCTGCTATTGAATTTTGGATCGATCGGAATACTGGTTCCGGAATTACGGGTTTCAGAGTGCGGCCACACAGAAATTTCTCATATAAACTATAGGAAAAATTAAAAATAGAATTTTTATTTTTGATGTTAAATGTGCTCAAGGTGCATGAAACGTCGAGATTTGATGCAAACTCGAAAAAAAAATTGACCACGATTCACTTTTTTGGATTTTGGCACATTTTTGCCTTTCTCATATAGAAAGGTTATGCAATCACTCTGAAAAACGTCAACCTAATCCCGGCCAAAATTTTTTTTCGACTCTCATAAGGTTTCTGGATTTTAACAGGGGCGTAGTTGATTGTTTACGGAGAGGGGTTACCCCCCCCCCTCTACTGTTGACTTCCCTCCTTTAAAAATCTCCTTAAATCACCCCTCAGACCACCACCCCATCCAGCCCTCATACCCCTCCCTTTCAACCCCATCATCTTTAAACCACCACTATATCACAAAGCATACCAATTTAAGCTCGGGAGTCGTTCGTTCATGGGACTTTCGCCCTCCTCACATACCCACCCCCGCATGACAAAATGAGTTAGCAAGCAGATAACATTGATCTAATGCTGATTAGGCTAATGGAGTATTATATTTTTTTATTTCAAGTGTTTCACCGTCAACTCAAGTTCGTGGCTGGCATGCCATTGTGTATAAGTGCAAAGTGTACTAAGAATGTAATGGACATTTCCACAATTATGTTGAACATAAAAAGCCTCCGTGCCATAGTTTAGAGAAATGAGAAAGGCACAATTGCACCGCTAGGTGGATTAAAATAGGTTTTTTTTCAGTGTATTTTTATCGAAAAATAAACCAATGAAAGTCATAATCATCTCAGAATCCATTTTCCCAGCTGCTAGTTGCCTGATACATGCAAAACAGTATCAGTAACGAATTTGGTATATATTCATAACAAACTTGAATGAAGACTGTAAGACTGGAAGACAAGAAGACTGGAAGATTTGAAGACTGCAGTTCATTTGTTCATCTCAAAACTGATAAATTTAATGAAACAATTGACAAAGTTTTCTAAAATTTATTTTATGTCTGATGGAGCAGCAGCACAATACAAAAATAAGAAAAACTTTGCAAGCTTGTGTAGGTTCCAGTCAAACTATGAGTTAAGCGCAGAATGGCATTTTGTTGCAGCATCCCATGGAAAAGGACCCTGTGATGCTATTGGTGACACTCTCAAGCGAATGGCAAAAAGACCCAGTATTGCTCGCGACTATGGAAATACCATAACAAATTCAATACATATTGTTGTGGTGGTTATTTCTTTCTCTGATTCTTCCCCAGCACTAAGCAAGAAAATAAAAAAGTAATAATGGAATATTTGTTTAACGACATAAACACTTTTCAATGGGATACCTTTTAGTGATAAAAATGTCAAGAAAGTTTGAATTTACGAAAAGGAATAAAGCAATGATTTCATTACATCAAACTTATAATATTTTGGTAGCACATTTTTCAAGCATAAGTTTATAAAAATAAATTGATGATTGGCGGAGTTATGGCTTTTTCCCCGAAATGCTTTTTTATTTAAGAGGTTTGCGGTGATCACGATTTGAGACCAATAGATTATCTAAAATCCCAAAACTCAAAAAATTCCATTAGTATATGAGTATTCCTCGTACCTTAACGATGAGTTGAATAAATAATAATTTTTTCCTGCATTCGAGAACGTTTTTAGTAAAAAATCGCTGTTTTAGGCTCTAAAAATTGTATTAAAAAATTCTTATTGATGAAAAAAAATATTTATGAATAAAAAAGGAGCTTGAGCTTGAGCTTGTGCGACCACCCCTGGCTGCTACTCCGTTATCATCGATCGGGACTAGCTGAAGTTGCACAGGGAATCAGTAGATAATTATGCTTGGGATTAGCGAAATATCTTTCAATGTGCAACTCCTGGTAATTCTAAAGTGTTTCTGATCTATACCGGCGCCGGCCGGGCCCGAACATAGATCGCGGAAGGAAAGGGAAGGAATTGTTAGTCCGATACATGCTTTTGCTAGAGGCCGTATATACTACTGCGCACTCCACAAGTATCACGGGAGGAGGATATTTTTTTTTGTTAGTAGAGTATAGAAGTTGGATATACTTCTTCTTTACCGACGCCAGAGAGGTGATTCCACTACCTGGACTAGATATCGATCCACCAATTTCATGGACTGGGGACCAACGGCTTTACTTCCCTTCCGAAGGAAGACGTGACCACAGATTTTTTCACCTCAGAAAAATCTCAACGACCTCGGTTGGAATTGAACCCAGGTCAACTGGAATGAGTGGCGGTCACGCTTACCACCGGCGCCGTCAAGAATTTATGAATAAAAAAGAAATCGTTAAAGTACGAGGAAAATTAATTACGATCAATTGAAAAAAAAATCAAGAAAATTGATTGCGTAGTTTTTCGGCAATCTTGATCACGGAAAAACCATTTTTAGAAAAACGACATTTCGAGATAATCGAGTTTAAAATTTCAAATTACAACTGCTCTTGGTAGACGAAGCGCGCTTGGAAGCGCTGTAACTTTCGATCTATTTCTCGGATCTTTAAAATAATTGGGAAAGCATTCTCAAGGAGTTATACTTTCAGATAAAGTAATACAAAAAAATTCGATTTCATAAAAAATGAAAAAGTAGTTAACCCCTTAATAAAAATATGCTTAGTTGCTAAATTAGCCAATATCTTTTCACAAACTGAGTTTTATTGGATTCTGAGATGATTATGACTTTCATTGGTTTACTTTTCGATAAAAATACACTGAAAAAAAAATTCAGTTCAAACAAGGAAAAGTTTTTTTTCAAATAACTTTTTTCTTTAAAAGTGCCCAACTTGAATTTTTGACGGAAGGTAAAGAACATAATTATCTTTCTTGGAACAAAATTTCATCCAAATCAAAAATGTTTTTTTTTGACTAATTTTGTGAAAATCACTTCTACAACATTTTTTGTAGGATTTGTCATTTTTAGACTAATAACCTTTTTAAAAAAAGGGTAAAAAATGTTTGGCCCTTTTCAAAAGACAGTCAAGATCATTTTTGGAAAAAACAAAATATGCAAAGTGGCTTTTTGTGACAATATCTTCATGTACAGAAAGTTTCATTAGAATCTAAGAGGGTGCTGCCAACTCTGAATACGATTTGGCGCGAAATTCGTCATAACTAACCTTTCAGCACAAGGGGCCCTTTTCAAAATTTCGAAAGAAAAGTCGTGTAAGTTTTGAAAAAAGTCTTTTGTTGTGTTGAATGGAATCAAACAATTTCTTCGTCGTTTTGTCGAAAATATTTATAGCAATGTTATACTAAATTTGGGAATATGTAGGATATGCATTACCCAGGCCCCCTGGTGGTGGAGGAACGTTAAGTGGGAAGCTGAGCTGCAAGCAACCGGGCGGGTCATAGGTGGTGGATAATGTTTAGTCTCGATAGCAACTAGTTGTGATTCGCGACCTAAACCAGTAGCGGGGGCTGACTGCGGGTGTGGTAGGACGAGGTAGGGGGCCCTACACGTTCTAGGCCTAAATACCACATGCCCTAAAGCAGCCCTGACAAGGCGAGCCAGCGCCGCCTTTAAATAAGTGCTTAGCCCAAATCTCTCTCCTCCCGTGATCCTTCAGCGTTACTGCAAGGTTGGTGCAGGCCTAGCTAGCCGCCCATAAAAATAGCATGCTCAGGAAGTTCATCCAGAAATTTCGGATGGAGAAAATTGGCCCAGACGTACGCAACGGAAACGGACAAGAGACTGGAAACTTGGGACATGGAACTGCAGGTCGCTTAACTTTATCGGGAGCACTCGCATACTTTCCGATATAGTGAAAGACCGCAAGTTCGACATTGTGGAGCTGCAGGAGGTATGTACGGTGCGGGTCTTTCGCGGGAACCACACCATCTACCAGAGCTGCGGCAATACACACGAGCTGGGAACAGCTTTTATGGTGGTGGGGGAGATGCAAAAGCGTGTGATCGGATGGTGGCCGATCAGCGACAGAATGTGCAGGTTGAGGATCAAGGGCCGGTTCATCAACATCAGCATAATTAACGTGCATAGTCCCTACCTCGGAAGTAGCGATGACGACAAGGACGAATTCTACGCGCAGCTGGAGCGTGAATACAATCGCTGCCCAAGACATGATGTCAAGATCGTCATCGGCGACCTTAATGCTCGGGTTGGCCAGGAGGTGGAATACAGACCGGTAATTGGAAGGTTCAGCGCCCACCAGCAGACGAACGAGAAAAGCCTCAGACTAATCGATTTCGCTACCTCCAAGAACATGGCCATAAGGAGCACCTTCTTCCAGCACTGCCTCCTGCACCGATACACCTAGAGATCACCGCAACAAACAGATACGCAAATTGATCATGTTCTGATTGATGGACGGCACTTCACCGATATTATCGGCGTAAGGACCTATCGGGGCGCTAACATCGACTCGGACCACTATCTGGTGATGGTTAAACTGCGTCCAAAACTATCCGTAGTGAACAGTGTAAGATACCGGCGCCCGCCACGGTATAACCTGGATCGACTGAGGGAAACCAACGTCGCGACAACGTATGCGCAGCATCTTGAACCAACGCTGCCACTGGAGGAGGAGCTCATCGATGCTCCCCTTGAGGACTGCTGGACCAGGACTAAAGCAGCTATAAGCAGCACTGCGGAGAGCGTCCTGGGATACGTACAGAAGAGTCGACGGAACGATTGGTTCGATGGCGAGTGCCAAGAGACATTGGACGAGAAGAATGCAGCACGCGCAGCGATGTTGCTTCAAGCCACTCGTCAGAACGTGGAGTCATATCGACGGAAGCAAAAACAGCAGACTTGTCTTTTTCAGGACAAAAAGCGCTGCCTGGAAGAGTCTGAGAGAGAGGAGATGGAGCTGATGTATCGCTTTCAAGAAACGCGGGCGTTCTTCAAGAAGCTGAATGACTCTCGCAACGGTTTTGTGCCTCGGGCCGAAATGTGTAGAGATAAGGAAGGTGGCATCTTGACGGACGAACGTGAGGTGATCGAAGCGTGAAGGCAGTACTACAATGAACATCTGAATGGTGTGCAGGCGGACAATCGGGCGTTCGAGGAGGACGATTATGTCAGTATCCCAGCCGACGATGATGTACCGGCGCCAACTATGAATGAGGTTAACGAGGCTATTTAACAGCTCAAGAACAACAAGGCAGCTGGTAAGGATGGTCTAGGAGCGGAACTCTTCAAGGTGTGTCCGAAGAAACTGACGGAAAGCATGCACCGAATAATCGAAAGAATCTGGGACAGAAAACAGCTACCGGAGGAGTGGAAGGAAGAGGTCATCCTCCCGATATACAAGAAAGGCGACAAATTGGAGTGTGAAAACTACAGAGCGATCACAGTGCCAAATTCCGCTTACAAAGTGCTATCCCAGATTCTGTTCCGGCGGCTATCACCGTTGGTAAATGGATTTGTCGGGAGTTATCAGGCGGGTTTCATCAACGGCAGATCAACAAACTACCAAATCTTTACTATACGGCAAATCCTCCAAAAATGCCGTGAATACCAGGTCCCGACACATCACCTGTTCATCGACTTCAAAGCCGCATATGACACGGTGGACCGTGTAGAGCTATGGAAAATGATGGACGAGAACGGCTTCCCTGGGAAGCTGACAAGACTGATTAAGACTACGATGGATGGTGTAAGGTGTTGTGTTAAAATTTCGGGCGGCCTCTCGGGCCCGTTTGAAACACGCAGGGCACTAAGACAAGGCGATGGGTTGTCCTGCCTGCTGTTCAATATAGCGCTGGAAGGTGTAATACGAAAGGCGATGTTCAACATGTGGGGCACGATTTTCACGAGGTCCGGACCAAGGTGCTTAGAGTTATAAGGTGATTCGTCTTTGGCAGTAACTAGGTGAGGAGTGAGGTAAGCGTGCAGCAAGCTGCGGAGTAGAAAAATGACGGCGAACAACTTTTTTTACATATGAAATCCAAGCAAACATGCATGGGGATGTAGTAAATAATGTTGTTAGCTGTCGTTTCTAGAACCAACATGGCTGATCGGCGATTTCGAGGATCGTATCACCTGAGAATAAAAACTCCTTGGTCCGGACAGTTCGTGTGCTTCACTGACGACGTGGACATAATCGGTAGAAACGTGGAAACGGTAGCAGATCTGTATACCCGACTGATGCGCGAAGTAGCACGAATAGGACTGAAGATAAATGTGTCTAAGACGAAGCACCTGCTGGCTGGCGGAACCGATCGCGATAGGGAACGCTTGGGCAGTAGTATTACGATCGACGGCGGTGAGTTCGAGGTGGTTGACGACTTCATCTATCTAGGCTCATCGGTGACTGCAGACAATAACACCAGCCGGGAGATCAGAAAGCGTATTATCTCTGGAAGTTGTGCTTACTATGGGCTCCACAAAACTTTGAGATCCATGAAGCTTCACCACCGCACGAAATGCGCCATGTACAACACACTGATTAGACCGGTGGTTCTCTACGGGCACGAAACGTGGACAATGCTCGAGGAGGATCTGCAAGCACTCGAAGTCTTCGAAAGGAGAGAAGGATGAACCACGAACTTGCGCGACTCTATGGTGAGCCAAGTATCTGGAAAGTAGCTCAAGCTGGAAGGGTACGGTGGGCGGGGCATGTTGTGAGGATGCCGAACAACAACCCCACCTAGTTGGTTTTCACCTCCAACCCGGCAGGTACAAGACGGAGAGGAGCGCAGCGTTCCCGGTAGTTGGACCAAGTGAAGCAGTACGTGGCGAGTATTGGGCACCTGAGAGGTTGGAGACCAGCAGCAACTGACCAAGTGACGTGGCGGAATATTGTGGAACAGATTAAATCATGTTAATATGATGTATAATCAGGAAATATATGGGAAATGATTTAACGACGAAAAGCAGTGTTTTGAAAAGCTTCCAAAAACGGCTCGGAAAAGTGAAAATTTTCAGCCTATCTCGATCATACTCGTCATTATAATGCACCAACCATACACTGACGAAAAGGTATAAATATGGGTCCGCTAAGGATTCGTTTCTATTACCATTCGTTTTGAGCTGTTTGAAGCGAACAGAGCATCTCCTCAAAAGACTGCAATACCGGTTGGTGGGAGTAAGACGTGGTAATCGTTTTGGTTATGTTAGTATTAGTAGCCGAACGGAATTGAAGGCACAAGCCTCGAAAATGAGTAAGAGAGCGATGGTAGATATAGTATTCGTGCGACTATACAAAAATATCAGCGGTTTTTCTGATCATTCGTTCGACTGTCGTTGTACTACCAGCATCAGTATCAGTAGCAGAGCAGCATTTTTCATGCCATGATCCGAAGTAAACAGACCGCCCACAAGTCCACCGGAGGGAAAGCTCTCCATAAGCAGTTGGCAAATGTGCACAAGCTGCTGGTGGTGCTAAAAAGCCCCATCGCTACCGACCAGGAACTGTCGCCCTGTCCTTCCAGTGTCTGAACATTAAATAGTTTATGAAGCTCCCTGTTAATAGTAAATAAAATACCTCCTTATCAGTACTAACAAAAAAAAGTTAAAATCTTTTCCATTGCCAAATTATTTTTTTTTTCAAATTTGAAATATTCTTTTGTCTTTTTCCATTTGAAAATATTGTTCAAGGATTTTTTATTCTAACTCTAAGCACCTTGATATTGTTATTGGTGGGAAGCTGAAAATGCAAGTGTGACAACACTGACCACAGCATGGATGATGGGAGAAAAATGACATTTTCATTTCATATATACCTGGCGTGACAGTTGGCAATATCGTCGAAGAGATGTGCCACGACGAGCATACCAGAGGTGCTGTCAACAGAGCATTTACGAGTATAACCTCCGAGCTGCAGAGAAAGTGGCGAAGGGAACAACAAAGTAGCGCCACCGACTAGAAAGCCGCCGTAAAGCCATAAATCGGGTCTCGGGAGAAATTTCGCAAGCGTGGAACTTGCCGCCGGCGTAGATTAGGTCCGGCGCCGAGGACCAGTTGAGTAGTGCGCGACTTAGTACCGGGTCGTCGAGCCGCCAGCGAACCGGTGGTCAGATTCCACCAGAATCGCCGTACCGACCATGACATCCTACCGGGTTGTTCGTGAGTAAATTAGATCCACCGCCGGGGAATAAGACCAAGTAAACCGCATGCTACGGAATCGCTAGGCAGACTTCAGAACATACCGGTTGGTGCGTTTAATAGATTCGGTCCACTTTCAGGGACTAGATCGAGTAGATCGAGACGAAGCGGGAAGCGAAATGACTCACGGAAACGAACATCGGTATAGGGACAAATTTACCGCCGGGGAATAGGGATCTTTAATTTGGAAAAATTGTGCCAGTTTTTCATATGTATTGGTAGCGGGTGTCCTTACGAGTACACTCATATTATTCTTAAACCTTAATTATTCTTTTATGATTTTTAAATTTAAAAAAAACCAAATTAAACTCAACCAGCAAACTGACAGTTGTCCTACTAAATGACGTATCTGCAAATATCTCGTTCGCCTCATTGTTAACCGGGACAGCACCCCACACAGCATGATCTGGTACTTTGTCAATCTGCTAGCAACCTGCCATCCCAAGTTTCATCTGCAAACTATGGTAGATCTGATAAGGCAACCTATAGGGTCGTGCAAGTCGCATGGGTTTGGATGTGTTATTGTCCTAAAAGGAAACAAACTAAAAAATGTTTTTTTCGATAGTTTCGGGCCAAAAAATTGAAAAAGGACTGAGATATTAACTCACGGTACTAATCTGCATCAGAATATGCCTTAACCCGCACACCCCTAAAGATCCCTATTGAGAGAAGGGTAGATTCACCGTCGTGGACAGTCTAGTGACAAAAATGGGAGCTAATTGGCTCCATGGAACAGACACCGGTACCGAGAGAAATTCCGCTGCCAGGGATCTTTCAGTCGGAGTAGAATGAGTTCACTATCCGGGGGCTATCCGAGTAGATCAGGATAACGATGGTAGCTGAAGGACTCACTGAACCAGGAGTTACATGGTGACGTAATAGATGGAAACCGAAAGCAAGAGGAGAGTCGAGAGTTAAATGGCTCGAAGGTCAAGCCTGCTTATGGATCAAGTGAGGCTCCTAGATTGTTACGGAAAACTCGTGAGCAGAAAAAAGAAATGCGATAAAAGTACAACAAGACCTCCCCCCCGCTCCACGGAAGTAGTACTTTTATGTATTTCCGTGAGGAAGAAGGGCGAAAAAAGAATAAGGAGTGTTTTAGTGGTTAGGCACGAATGTGATTGATAAGCCCCACACAGCGCCAATATAGTACAGGCCAAGCTGTTTAACCTTTTTAAACTTTATATCAAAAAATAAAAAAGAGGTCAGCAGGGACAGGAGGGAGAGGGGCTTAGCAACCCCCGGTCTTACTACAAGTTATGGAGCTTTGCTAGGATATGGTGGAGTTAGGGCAGCGTTGAGCTCTGTTAAGCCTCTATAAAAGCCATAATTCCGGGCCTGTGTCGCTTTTGCTAAGATTGTTAGATTTTAGAAATCTGCCTCCGTCCTGTTAAAACCTTGGCAGATCTCCGAGTGGGTTCAAATCTCGTCATCAATAGTTTTTTTTTATAATTCGTTTTTTTAACACGGCTCATAGCGGTAACTTAACGGAGCCGTGGATCTTATATATATATATATATATATATATATATATATATATATATATATATATATATATATATATATATATATATATATATATATATATATATATATATATATATATATATATATATATATATATATATATATATATATATATATATATATATATATATATATATATATATATATATATATATATATATATATATATATATATATATATTAAAATGTATAAATAAAATAAACAAATATTATTACAATATTGGATCTCGTGCGCGCAACTTTTTATTGCGAGCGGAGACCTTCTTTCGCGTGGTTTGCTGGCAATCTGCATCTGGGGGGTCATTTAATTCTTTTTTGTTTTTCACGTCCAGGTCGAAACCTGCTTGGTGTACGCGATCAGATGTTTTTCCCTGTTTCTTGCACTTATTGTTGACCAGCGTAAATCCGTATGTTATTGTTATCCTTGCCAATGTTGCTTACAGTTGATTTTGCGGTACTGGATGCTTCTTTTGTGGTTGACATTATGGTCTGTGCAACTGCTGCCACAAATTTGGCCACCGTTTGTGGTTCAGGCATTGGTATTGAAAACTTTGTTTTGGGTTGGTTTGCCGTAAATGAGTTGGCAATCGATTGAGATGCGTCATCCTTTGCATCTTCCGCGCAAGGTTGTCCATGATGAGCTGTCTGATTACAATACTTGCACGTAGGAGTTTGGGTGCATAGCGTAGTTTGCATAATTGTAGTTCTGTGAGTTTTGAGTTTTATTGTCAAGTAGGAGGGTATAGGCCTTTCAACCCGCATCCTCACTACAAAAACGCGGTTAGGAGTACCCGGGAAGAAGTTTCTCCTAGTATCAGGTGTAACGGATTCTACTTCTCCGTATTGCGACATGCATTTTGCAATTGGCTCAGGAGGGGTACGAGGTGATAGGTCATATAACCTTACATCTATATAATCATTCTCAATAATATAATATATTATATAATATATAATTCCAATGTTGTCACTTTCAACCACGTGTTTTAAGTTGTTCTTCAAAACGAAACGCTCGGCTTGTGCTAACGTTTGAATGATATTAACACTGCACTGCGAAGATGATGATACTGAAGGTACAACACTTCCGTAAGTCGAAGTTGCATTCTTACCTTCAGAAGGTATTCCACTTTACTAAAACTCGGTCGTTTTAAACAAAATTTAAAGTCAACGACCGCAGCGTTGGGTCGGAGTAGAGTTTTTCCGTCAACTTTACTCATGATGACAAGAATAATCCGATGTTTCCTTTGTTCTCGAGACAATGCACACTAGATCGAGAGGCCTGTTGTTCACTTGGCTTGATTGTACGTCTGAATGCGGCAGAAGTAGAAAGTAGACTGACCATCAATAGATGGTGGTACTATGCTCGAATGGAACATTCCCATTTTACGCCGTTCCGGTTCGAAACACTACTCACCATGAAGGATTGTGTCAACCCTAGCATGGCCTCCCTGTTTGCATAGTTCACCATAGGATCACAAGAGGCTACTACTTACAACTACTTAGCGGTTCAGAGTTGGGACCCAATAAACCATTTTGTCTATAAAAGGAGTAATGTACACAAGGACATTAAGATACTGGTTCAAAAGATACAGGAAAACCTCGAATTGGCCGTCAAGGTATGGAGAACCTTGAAGCAGAAACCGGAATTAACCGAAAAGGAAATGTCGGCGGCTAAGAAGTCCTTGGAAATAAGGCAAACAGTGGCACCACCTAAAGTAAGAGAAGTTTATGAGGCGATAGACAAACCCCAGGGAACGGAAACCGTGCTCCTCTCTATGCCGAAGAGACCAAAAGCTTGCCCAGATTATGGTAAACAAGAAGGTTCCAAGAAACACAGGGAGGCTCCCGGCACCGTGGTATGCGTAGCGAACGAAGCAGTCACTAATGTGGGCAAAAACACCAAAAGGGAAGTCGACGGCAGCACAAGACGGATGGCGAACAACAAGTGTAAGTCCGAAGAGCGAAAGCTCTTTAAGAGACGAAACAAAGGTGCAGCACTCATAGTCAAAGCTAATGACGACTCGTACGAGAAGGTACTGCGCGCAATGCGGATAAAACCGATAATCAAGGATTTGGGAGAACAGACGTTAAGAAAATCAGGCGCACCCGGAGAAATGATCCTGGAATTGAAAAAGAAGCCGACGTCAAGCAACTCTGCTTCTAAAGAGATCATCAAAAAAAGCCCGAAGGCAACCTTCTAATGTAAGAATAAAGTATCCTCGGAAGAAGAGCTAGAAGAAGCACTGAAAGAACTGTGCGAGCTTGGAGAAGTGCAGATGACGATCGGAATGAGGAAGGGACCTTTCAGTACGCAAGCGGTTTTGGTTAGATTTCCAGACACTAAAAACCAAAAAGGTCAAAGGCTGGTCGGTATGTCCCATGAGTGTCTCTCTGTGACTGAAAGTGTGTTTCAAGTGTCAAGAGTTCACCTAGAAACTGCAGTGGACCTGACAGCAGCAAATTTTGCAGAAGGTGCGGGGAAGCAGGCCGCCAGACAAAAAACTGCCGACATGCTCCGAAATGTCTGATCTGTGCAAAATAAGAAGGTGACAGCCACATTACAGGAGGCTCACGATATCCGGCCTTCAAATAGGCGACTAAAACGAGGTCACAGTGGAGGTAACGCAAATCAACCTAAACCACTGCGACACAGCACAACACTGACTGCGGCCATCTGTAGCGGAGTCGAAGTAGGTAGGTGTAGGTATCACCTCGGAGCCATACTGTATCACGGACAGCGATGGAACCTGGACATCAGATACCGCAAAATCAGCGGCTAATTGGACGAAGGGAAAATTTCAATTTCAGAAAGTGGTTTATCGCGCAGATGAAGGCTTTGCTATCGTCAAAATCAATGGAGTCTTCTTCTGCAACTGCAACGCACCTCCGCGGTGGACAATCGATTGCTTTACAGAAATGCTCGACAAGCTGACAGAAGAGCTAATCGATCGGAGACCAGTCGTCATAGCCGGCGATTTCAATGCCAGCCCATCAGCTTCACCTACTCGAGGGGGAGTAGTCTACTCGAGATTTTTGTAAATCAGAACGTAGATGTTGCCAACGATGGTACAACCAGCTCATACCGCCGGGAAACTTGAGAATCAGTTATTGATATCACCTTCTGCAGCCCCGGGCTGGTAGGAAGTTTGAATTGGACAGTGTGCGAGAAATACACCCACAGCGACCACCAAGCGATCTGGCACACTAACTTTTGTCTTCTGCTGATGGGGATCGAGCTTAGGCAGCATAACTACGAATCACTCAAGTCCACCAACATGTCTCCCGGCCAGAACAGACTTATCCCTCTTTACGTGTCGGCTCTCACGAAAAAGACAAACCACTGCCACTGACTTGTAGTGTCAATTGATTTACAAAAGGTTTTATTTAATATAAATAAATTTAATTATTAATATAAATAATAAAACTTTTTATTAAACCGTTTCGATTTAGGTCGTTTAACCCTTTCATACCCAACATTTTTCTAGTGCATGAAGGGTTTCAAAACTATTTTTCCTTGAAAACGGTGGGGTCAAGAAACACGAAAAGCCCTTTTTCGTAAAGATTGGTGCTTTTCTCGCAGTGCTATGAGCTGCTCAATTTTTATCTTCCAATGCTCAATACAAATCTCCTATAATATTTTAAATTGTCTAATCACATGGTAAATGTAGCCAAACACAGTCTAAGTTGATAAGTATTATCAATTGTCAATAATATTGCAGCATAACGAAGATATATGAAAAATTCATTTTCCGTCGTCAACGTAAACTGTTCCTGGCAGCACTGCTCCATCAGAATCCAATCAGACTAATTGAAATAACTTCAGTTCTAGAGCTGCCCGACCAGGAGGAAATAACACAATTATAACTCATGCTGATATTTTGTTACGAAAAATTTCCTATCAAATTTTGTTATAAAGCAGAAACCGTTAGGTGTTAAAATAACAAAAATTCTAACAAAAAATTCTCTACGAATATCACATTTATAACAAACGTTGATAGCAATATAACACGATCATAACAACATGAGATAGCATAATTGACCCCAACATAGCTTGTATTACTTATTGTATAATATCAACGATTTTAGCGTACACGTCTAAAAATAGAATACGAGAAAAATAAAGCATACATTAAGGCGCTTTTTGCTTTGGGAGCAAAAAGCTTCCATGCATCAAAAGCTTTTATAGCATTGCCAAATGATTGCATACCTGCTGGCTGATTGTTATTGTGAATATATGACACGCAGATTATTATTTGTCGATATTGCCGCTTTGAACACCTGGGTATTCTGAGTTTGATGGGAAAGTTTCCTGCATGAACCAACGACGTTGTTTTCGACTGATGTTTAAAGTTAGCATAATATTCCACGCTTCCGTCAAGGGCAAAACGATTATAGATGTAGAAGACGTTTCCAGAACGCACACATTGAACTTTGCCCAAGCCTAAGTGCTCTTTGTTTTCCTGGTGTCATACGCTTTGTTTTTATTCAGTTTTACTCACCAATACAGCTGTCTATATGACGATAGACTGAATAGCTTTATAATATCTTTTCAGATTAGGAAAGAGGGGCTATTTTTAGATTCTAAATAGTGCGCTTTGGCGCTTCTCTTGTACGTTAACGTGTTTTACGTGGTTTTTAGAAATAATGTCGATGCGACATGGTAACATCGAGCGGATATTTTACGTACATTATTTTACGGAGAATACGAGAAATCTTATTTAGGATTCCGCATAGATTCAAAGCAACAAATGTGTTTTCAGGTTTCAAAATAAGTCTCTTTTGGGGATTTGTTATTGGCATTTTTGATATGGGGAAGACTAAACAAACCAGTACAATTATCTCGCACCCAATAAATTGCTAGAAATGTAAATCTTTCACAGAAGTTATATCTATCAACTGCGAATATAAAAGATTTATGAGAAAATTCGAGAAATTGTTGATGTTTGTTCGATGGGACGGACTCTTTAATATTTCATGTTTTTTCTGTTACACATTTTTTTCAAATTTAATTAAATTTTAAGGAGGAAATTAACAATATTTTTGCATTAAAGTTTTTAGATATTTTAAGGATTATCTAAAACGCATTCAAATCACTTGTCAGTTCAACCATTAAATATACTCAAGTAAACTCAAACACTTTTTATGCGGAGGATAAAATAAAAAAGTCGGTAGTTTAGAAATTTGAAAAAACGCACTAACTAGAAAGCCACAAACTGGATAAGGTTTAAGTGTTCATAAAAACCTGCATAAATTGGAGAAATCGCACTGAAAGTCTTACCGATCCTCAAAATAAACTACGAAAATTTTGGGTGACCCGAAAATTCGTTTTCGCAATATGCAGCATAGATTAGAGGAAAATTAATTATATACTCATTAGACTAAGCCATGAAAACTAGTTTTAAAATGCTTTTTGATTTCAATTCGCGTATCTTTATTTCATCTGGACTGCTTGATACTTCCTGCATATTCTTCGAAATAAGTTCTATAGGAAAATTATAATCTTTAGAAAAGTTCTTTGATAACTTCACGATTCCAAAGCTTGTTATGATAATGGCTTTAACATTTAAATCATACGCCTCCTACTCGAAGTTATGTGTCAGACGAGTGTCTCAGAAAATAGGCAATGTCATCTCTTAATCCAACTGTAACCAAGTAAGTCAATCAAACACCTCACTGACACGTTCTCCGACCAGGAGAGGATCCAGAAAAAAATTTCGAAGGGGTCCAAAATTCCGACTTTAAAATGTTCATTGTACAATACGTAATATGTAATATCCTCATTTAATTAATATCAGTTTTGGTAATCGAATCTGGTTTGCAAAGATTTTGAACTTAGAATGAATTTAAAAAAGAACCTTTTTGAAAATTATCAAGATGTTAAAAATTTTCGGGGGGGGGGGTCCGGACCCCCAAGACCCTCCCCCTGGATCCGCCACTGTCGCCGAACAATTGCATCTAAAACTTATCCATACTCAAAACGCGAAATTTTGAAAATCCAAATCAAAAAAATCAAAAACATAGAAAATTCGCTTTAAAAAGTTGAATTACGACGCATAAAAAGAGACCTCAGTGTATAAGCAAATATACTGTCATTTGTGTAACCGTTAGCGTTTAAAGATAATTGTGAAAGAATATATAACTTACTGTAACATCATCGTTGTATGCGTACATTAATATCATATTATTAATCCAATGATAGCACCAGAAAATATAATCTTGATATAAGCTTTCTTGCATTCATTCCATTCGGTATATCATAAAGATAACACAGAGAGTAATTTATATCAACATGAGATATAAATTTGATAGCTTTCTGTTATGATGTTCTGATCGGGTGGTCCTTGAAACTATTAATACTCAAATGAAAGGCAATAGTCACATTTATTAGCCTTACTTGTTTTTGTGAGCAAATTTTGCCTTAATCAAAAGTTATAGCTGTTTAAAAACGTTGTTGTCCACAAACAACATGGGCATGAATGGGTTAACTGCCTCGAATGAAATACTATCTTTCTTTCAAATCGAATCGTTACAATGGCTGACAGTAATTTCAGTTCTAGTGTATCAAAATACAAAAATAAATCTTCCAAAAACTGTAGAATGAGCACTATAAGGCACAGTTTCGCTCTAGACACTGAAAGTGATCATGCGTCGAAGTTCTGCTAGGCAGGTAATCAGAAATTTTATTAGACAGGTCAAGCTTCGGATAGATTACAAAATAATAGCGTATTCCACCTCTATCGTAAACCTTTTGGTCCTATATCTGACGTAATGTCATCAACGCAACCCTGCACCCCCGCCCAATGGTGAAGTGCTTGCATTTCGGCAAAGGTCGTCCACTTCTGCCACGGTGCAGCTGTATAACTATCCATCCAAACCCCCGCAGCAAACAAGCGGCGGACCATCGTTCGAAGGTACATACGTGATTGGTATCCTCTATATAATGCAACGGCCTACCTGCCCACCTACCGGCATATACTAGGCAGTCGCGTTCATTCATAATTTTGTAACACGCGCATTTCCAATGCTGTGCGCGTTGCAAATGTGTGGAACGGTACCTCGGGTCGGAGTAAATGGCAACCACCGGGGAAGGGGACCTATACGAGCGGATACGATTTACTCCTCCGCGCGGGTTTTATGAATGAAATCACTGCTCTAGAGTGTGTTAATACGGCTAATACAGGCGGAATCCGCCAGTTCACCTCCTAACCAGCCAGGCTGGACTAGCTTGCGGCTTTGTGTCGATATTGAATATTAATTTATTATTTATATACTATTTTTGACGTACCGAACGAACAAAAAACCATTATAATAATATATTCAAATGAGTACGCCACCGCACAGCGAGATCATTCTGTGGCTGAATGGATAGGCGGTAGCTTTTCTGTCGGGTTTCGGTTGAGGACAATTTCTAACCGGATAGTAATTTGCTTCTATAACCAGCGAGATGGCCATACATTTAGATTTGGTTCAAAAATGTACGTTTAAAATTGTCCAAGAAATTTGTTGTTTGTTTGTAAAAACATTTTCTTGCGATTAGACATCTATCACACTTTTGCAAAAATGATCAATGATTGATTCACGGTGTATTTATTAGAACAACTTTATGCAAAAAAATTCAACAACTCTGAAACTTCGGAATATGAAAGAAAGGACTTTCCCCTTTCATTTGAAACTAAGATCAAAATGATCCGGCAACTTTTTTTTGAAGTTTTTTTCGTAACAATATTGGTTTAACTACTCGAGCTAGTTCATATTTCTGTCCCTAGATGGTGCTTTAGACATTCGAAAACCAATAAATGTGAGAAATTGGAAAAAAAATTTAATTGTCTACAAGTTTGTTGACAATTAAAAATTGATCTGAAATCACGCGGAAAAGTTGTTTAAGATTTTAACGAAGTTATATCTACGATAGTTTCTCGCACTTATTTCTTTACCAAAAAATAATTGGGTTTAGTGACATGAAAATATTTGACGGGATTCATTGCAACTTCTTCGTTGACAATTCCTATTGACCTTCTGAAAATTAGGATGTTTGATAGAGACAGAAAACTATTTGTGATTTTGGTTCAAGTTTGTAATCTTTCCCGATAGGTTCGAAGGAACTACCATTCATCGGAAGGTATTTCTTGGTTACAAGGGTTTGCTTACATTTATGTTTTGGAAAGGACCATACGTCGCATAATTTAGATTATGATCGTTTAAGTCAGTTATTATAATTCTGTTCAAGACGAAATGTTGGGATAAACAGTTTATAATTGAACGCAAACCACAGAAGTAACTGTCCAAATTAGTGGTTAGCGTGAAACGTTATATTCAAAATTTCTCCGCAAAGTATATTGTGGCAGTTGGATTTTACGGCCATTTCCTATCAATTATGCGAGAAATCGTTAATAAATTGATCATAGATTAAGCAAAATGTATTACTTACAAAATATGATTTGAGTACAAGAAAAACTTTATATACATACAAATCCACGAATATATTCCAAAAAAAAAATTATCTTGATCCAAAAACTCAAAGTTTTTTGTTCACTGTTTGTCACATTGAGTTAATTTTGAAAAATATAATCAGCGTTTTTAACCAAGCATTGCAATGAAATTCGCGAAATATTGCAATGGTGTTAACAGTTTCATTGAGTTTGTTCAAATAAAAAGGTTAAACTTCAGGACAAGTGAATTTTATACGAAGTAGGAGGTTCGTGCAAGAATAGTTATCAGTCATCCCCGAGAACAATCAAAAAATGAAAAAGAAGGCATACATCATTGAAAAAGCTGTTTCTGCGGGAAGAATCACTCACCATCTTGGAAAAGAATATTATTATCATACTGGTTTGATCAACACTTATCTAAGATTTTTCATCCCAAAAATATTAATGGTGCCCTATATCAGGTGGAATCTGGAATTATAATTTTTAGCTAAAAGATGAGACTTTCCAAGCTCTTAAATTTCACTGAATGCATTGTTCAACTAAACACAGGTATTTGGCAAATGAAAAAAGTGCGTGTGAATTGACTTACAAGGGTTTCTGTGAAACTAACTTAGACTTCGTTACAATATTAAACAACTTGTCCAGATAATTTCAAATCGGTTTTTAGTTGTTAACAAAGTGCGAAAGGTTAGACAATTAAAATATCTATCAGATTCTCACTTTTAGTGTTGTTCGAAAGTATAAAGCACCATCTAGTGACAGAAATATGAACTAGTTCTATTGTAAAATTTATGTTTTCACGAAAAAACTTCAAAAAAAAAGTTGCTCTAGACCCCCCGACGGATATTTTTGATGTTCATTTCAAATGAAAGGGGAAAGCCCATTCTTTCAAATCCTAAAGTTTCAGAGATGCTGAATTTTTTTGCATAAAGTTGTTAAAAAAAGACACCGTGTGATTACATCAAATTGTGTTCTCGAAAATGGCTGGTCCGATTAGCACAAATCTAAGGACAAATGAATGGTGTTATATTATCATCAATCAAAATTATCGTTTGAGGTGAGAATGACCCAAAAACAATAACATTTATTATAAGGTAGTGATGAAATTAATTTTGTTTTTGAATATTTGCTTTTATTGTCTGGAAAACATTTGCATTTACATTCATAATCCTAGTTTTGAATCTAATTACCATCGGTCAATAAGTCTCCTTGCCAACATGTTGCTAACTTTCCAATCCCGTTGGTACCTATAGAATTTCTCATACTTGGAGGGCAAAAACTCGTCGATTACCACATGAAGGTGCAGGATGAGTTCAACGGTGTATAACCTTACATTGGCTTGATGGTATATAAGTTGACCTCTATTCAAGAACGCAAGACTTCTTTCCTTTGTTCATCATGCAATCTATCAAATGGTTGACAGTATATTCTCTAGTAATGATTTGGTTTTGTCCTATCATGTCATAGTTAACATTGTTTACGTCAAAATGTCAAAGCAGGAGAAACTAACCTAGTCGAGGTTAGCCGAAACTTAACGAAGGGAGATGCGAGTAGACCGAGTAGACTATCGTGTGATACAGTCGACCTCTGTTTGAGGAAACTGGAACTGCGTGCTTTTCTTCTAATACAGTAGTAGCTAGATTTAAAACTTGTACGTTGGAACATTCGTTTTACTGCCTTCATTGCGATTAGATCGGCTACTATCAAAAATATTCGGTGTTATTTGTAATTACGTGTTAAGTGTAGTAAAGTTAATTTAGACAGTCAATAAATCGTCTTGTGTTGAATAAAGCTATTTTAATGTGAAGTACTTGTCTCGAAGGCTTTATTCGTGTGATGCGTATCCGTTGAAACCATTCAACATTGATTCATCGCCATCGACACCAGCCATGGGAAAGAAGCTTAAGCCGAAAATACACGTTCGAGATAGCGTTGTGGATTTCCTGCAACGTGCAGCGAAATTTCTCAGCAGTATGGAAGCCCCAGACGAGAACCAAATCAAGTTCCGGTTGGAAAAACTCGAAGTGAAATGGAACGAATTCGAGGAGATACAGAGCGAGATTGAAGAAGCGGATGACCACGAATGAAACGTCGAAGCACATCGTCAGATCAGAGCAGATTTCGAGGAGCAATACTTCGTGGTAAGGGCAGGGTTGGTAAGCAAGCTTCCGCGTCAATTATCGGAGAATACAGCCGCTTCTTCTTCTTCTTCATTGCCTAGTTCAGATTCGAGCAGTGTTCATGCGTATGTTCGGTTGCCTCAAATAAACCTGCCCGAATTCGACGGAAATTTCGAAAAATGGCTTCCTTTCCACGATACATTTCGAGCCTTGATTGATTCTTCACCTGAGCTAAGCAACATACAAAAATTTCACTACTTACGGTCATCTTTGAGAGGCGAAGCGTTGAAACTTGTCGATTCATATCCAATGAGCGATGCTAACTATCGAGTAGCTTGGGATGGGTTAGTTGCGCGGTTCTCAAACAGCTATCTTCTGAAAAAGCGTCAATCCAGCACAAAGGCGCAGTTTCCGAAGAGAAGGCAAATTCCAGAAGCAGGAACCAACACTTAAACTCCGTCGAACACAGGGAGAAAGGGAACTATTCTTTTTCTACTTAATAAAAAACACTTCTTTTAATCACTTTGAATCACGCACTGCAAAAGGAGACTGACGTCTCGAATGCAGATGTTTTTATTTTCCTTTCTGCAAATGTTCGCTAAAATAGCGTAACTCTAATTAGGGCATAATTTTAGCGCTGTACTAAAATTATACCCGTTATTTGGGTACATGACACATCTAACCGCTTGAAACACTACCAGCAGCTGCAACAATTAATACAGAAGCACTGGATTAGATGGAGAAACGAATATCTAACAGAACTCAACATGCAAAGAAAAAAATCGCCGGCTACAATGCATGTACGTGTTGGTCAAATTGTGCTAGTGCACGACGAAAGCAAACCATCGATCGCCTGGCCGCTTGCTAGGATTGAAGCGATAACACCTGGACAAGACAATATCGTACGAGTAGCAACCGTCCGCACTAAAAGTGGAATTTACACCCGACCGGTCCGGAAATTATACCCTTTACCGTTTTGCAGTGAGGCAGACTTAAAACAAAATGAGCACAACACCGAAGCTGTAGTTACAGAAATATGTAGTTAAGGACTATTTGTTACACCTTGTCTTTTAATATAAATGTTGAATTTGAAGCAAAAACACATTTAGGTGGCCGGCTATGTTTACGTCAAAATGTCAAAGCAGGAGAAACTAATGCTGATTTCGTTTTTAGAACGGATTCGCTCTAGGTTCGCTCTGAGCTGTCACTTTTGTATGGATTTTGTAAATATTAGAGCGAACCTAGGGCGACTCTGATCTAAAACCGAAATCAGCATAACCTAGTCGAGGTTAGCCGAAACTTAACGAAGGGAGATGCGAGTAGACCGAGTAGACTATCGTGTGATACAGTCGACCTCTGTTTGAGGAAACTGGAACTGCGTGCTTTTCTTCTAATACAGTAGTGTAGTGTAGTAAAGTTAATTTAGATAGTCAATAAACCGTCTTGTGTTGAATAAAGCTATTTTAATGTGAAGTACTTGTCTCGAAGGCTTTATTCGTGTAATGCGTATCCGTTGAAACCACCAGCGAACAGTTATTGAGTAATCGGTCGTTGCTGCGAAATTTAAGGTGAAGGGAAAGCCAAATCATCCGTTAGGATACCAAGAGGACCGCCACGAAATCTCTAACGGTAGGATCCTACTGGGACACTAGTTTCGCAAAGGGACACAACAAACATAGTTTCACCGTTACCCAAAACTGGAAAAAACAAATATCCATTACAAATACCGGTTTTACGAGCAAGAAAAAGACATACCTCGTAATACCGGTACTATGCAAACCCATTGAGCTTGAGCTTGGGCTTGTGCGACCACCCCTGGCTGCTACTCCGTTATCGATCTGGACTAGCTGAAGTTGCACAGGGAATCATGCTTGGGAGTAGCAAAAACATCTTTCTATGTGCAACTCCTGGTAATCCTAAAGTGTTTATTGATCAATACCGGCGCCAGCCAGGCCCGAACGTAGATCGCGGAAGGAAAGGGAAGGAATGGTTAGTCCAATACTTGCTTTTGCTAGAGGCCGTATATACTACTGCGCACTCCACAAGTATCACGGTAGGAGGATTTTTTTAGTAGGTATAGAATTTGGATTTTACTTCTTCTTTACCGACGCCAGAGAGGTGAATCCATTATCTGGACTCGATATCGATCCATCAACTCATAGACCGGGGACCGGCTTTACTTCCCTTCCGAAGGAAGACGTGACCACAGATTTTTTTACCTCAGAAAAATCTCAACGACCTCGGCTGGAATTGAACCCAGGCCAACTGGAATGAGTGGCGGTCACGCTTACCACTCAACCACTGGCGCCGTTACCGGTACTGTGCAAACCCATTAAGCTCGAAACTATCTTGAAACTCTATCAAAAGATTCTGCAGTTTTAATTAAGAAAAGTCTACATTGAATATTTTGTCAAAAGGTTTTGTTACCATTTGGATCCTTTACCCCATACACCATCGCAAACGTAGTGAGCAAAATGCAAGTGAGAGAGCTTACATTACTGCTGTTCGATACCAACGTGAGTAATAAAGGATGTACAATAATATCGGTATAATAGTGTAGGAGGCATGACTGCAATCACAGATATATGGGTTGAATAAATTGTATATCCATTTTTATATAAATATTCTATATAATAGTTAATGTAATTAGGAGGAAAATTAAAAATAGGGCGCAAACGAATTTTATTTTTTTATTTATTCATTGAGATGAGAAAACATAAGCACTCTTTCTCAAATGGGCGCAAAACCTCCTCGTCTTTTCGTACCAACAGATATGAGATAATCCAAATGAGACGTAGTTACTTATAGCTATATAAATTACATCCTAAAATAACACATCTTATCTAATATTTTAATAACAATAAGCGTTACGAACTATATATTAAACTACGGGTCAAGATTTTAAAATAACACTGTATAGGCGTCTAAGGGAAACACAGGACAAGTTAAAGTCAAAGTCAAAGGACGTGTAACATTAGTTGAAAATTTTGCACATACTTGCCATCGGTTCGTTGAACCCATAACTTGTTCTAGCAATGAATGTAATGAGAAAAAAGAAGCCCCGGAGCGTCCTGTTAATGTTGAGTTGGCTAAGGAGGCTGGGACAGTCTATATTGTCCAAAAGTAAGTCAGTTATGAATATTGCTTTTGAGATGTTGCGCCGATCGCTGAGTGTTTCAATACCAATCAGATTGCAACGGAACTCGGGAGATTTATTGGATCTCTCCAAGGCAACTGACGCAGAGCGAAGCGAACAAATTTACGTTGTACTGCCTCAATGCGCTGCACTCCATTGTTGTAAAAAGGCGACCAAACGACTGCCGAATTCTCCAGTAACGAGCGAACAAGGACGACATAAAACGCCTTCAAGCAATGGACGTTTTTGAATGATTTAGTCATCCGGAATGTAAAGCCGAGCTGTTTGGATACCTTGGACACGATGTATTATATGTGATCACAGAACGACAGTTTACTATCTAGCATGACCCCGAGATCTTCGATGCAGGTTTACCGTTTCAAGTTAGATCCTAGCAGCGAATAATGATATATGAGCGACCGAAATTAAAAGTTGTAAGGATATAACATGCTTCGCAAAACCCGTTTCAAACATATTAGAATATAAAAATAAGTAAATGGTGGTAAATGCTTTGAATCAAGCAAGGCTGCGGGCCTTTTACGAAGGAGTACAGAGTATATGTACCAGCAAATCGCTTTGAAGTCTATGGGGTCGTCTCCGATTCGAGTTTGAATTGCGAGGATTGGTTGATAGTTTTAAAGACCCCATATTCCATCCAGTGAAGATATTGTAGTTCAAGTGTCCCGATAAATGTCTGAGTGTCAACTCAGACTCTTATAGGGTAACCTTCGCCGGGTCTGCTCTACCCAACTATCTCCTCTTTGACAAGGTTCGTCTACATGTTCGCCTTTTTGTTTCGCGAGTCATGAAATACACAAATTGCAAACAACTGGGACACACGGCTTCTCATTGTAGCAATAAGGCTCGTTGTGGGAAATGGGTGTGGGAATCTTGTGGATGATTCCTGTGTCTCTACTGTGAGGGAAATCCACATGATCTTCCGACATGTCCCGCATACAAACAGTGCGGGAAGAAATTTAAGTGTTCCCTTTAGGGACGTTCTAAGCGATCTTTTGCATAACTGCTACAGATAGCTACGCCATCGGAGCCTAGTAACATCTATACTAACTTGTCTGCTGACGAAGGCGACTGTGAACATCTTGTACGGTGCCTAGAAGCAATGGAAAAAGGAGGAACATTTCCTCCCCCAAGCTTCGTTGTAAAGGCCAGAAAGTGTTTCTTCGAGGTCTCCCAAAAATAACTACTGGAGGAAGTACTGGTGCATATCCTAAACAGGTAGCTCCCAGTCTCAAAAGCCTGAGCTCAGAAAAAGAGCTCCCAGCACTTCGTGAAACATCAGAAACCGCAAGTGGTGCCATGTTTCAGTCGGAGAAATGTTTACAGCTTATATTTCTGACCCTCTTGAAAGCATCTTGACAAATTTTCTCCCCGCAGTAAAAACATTTTTGATGCAGTTCACTGCGAAATGGCCGCTCCTTTCATGGCTAATTCATCGAACGAGATAACCGATCTAATCACTGTTTTGCTGTGGAATTGCAGAAGCATATTCTTAAAAAAAATTATAAATAATTTGAAATACGATGCATTATGCGAAACATTATTTATTTCAGAAATATGCTTTAACTTTCCCAATTTTAATATTATTCGCTTGGATCGTGAAGACTCTTACAAAGGAGTACTTCTGGGGATCAAAAAGTACTATTCTTTCAATCGCATCGACACCAGGTATTGAAACTGTCGTTTGCCAAACCAGAATTAAAGGAAAAGACCTTTGCATTGCTTCCGCCTATAGCCCCCTAGATCCTCATTGGTCCACCGACACGACGGCTTGGCAATATTGCGCAACTCCTCCTCGCACCGAGAAATTTAAGTGATTTAAGTGATTTAAACTCGCACGGTACGGTATGGAGTTGTCTTTATAATAATAATCGATCTACCTCACTCTACGAGCTTTGCGACAACTTCAATATGACCATTTTGAACACCGGTGAAATGACACGGACTCCGGCTCCCACAACGCACCCAAGCGCATAAGACTTGTCCCTCTGCTCAACATCGCTCCGGTTAGGTTGCATGTGGAAGGTAGTCTCTGATCCCTACGGCAGCGAACATCTGCCAATGGTAATTAATATTGCTAACGGTTCAGGGCCACCGAATACAATCAATGTATGACCTCTCACGAAATATTGATTGGAAGAGCTACGCGTCCGCGATATCCGACAAAATCTAGTCCACACAAGAGCTTCCTTCGGATTCTCGACATCGCGATTCAAATTTAGACTAAACGCGTACCAGACGCGAACTATCGCGAATGGCCTTTCAACCCATGGTGGGACAAAGAGTGCGCAGACGTGTACGTGGAGAAGCCGCGTCTAAGACCCTCCGGGATCACAGGTTATTCGCTAGCTGTCCACAGTATGCGACGTTAGACACGCGAATAAAAAGTTTGATGGAAGCCTAGAAACATAGCTATTGGCGCCGGTTCGTTGATGGCAAGATGGAGAGAAAGGTGAGAACATTTGACACTTTTGAGTGTTTTAGTATTATACTTGCAAAATTAAGCATGGCGGCTGGGGCCATTGAAGTAAATATAAATATCCGACCGAGCATCCTGATTCTTTTGCACACAATGAAAAGGGAAAAAAGTCCGAGCTTCACCTCGGATCTACCTACTAGAACACTTATGGGCACTTTTCACCTCAAAAAAAAACGATTAAATTAACAATGACCGAACCGAAATCAAAAAATCAAAATCAAAATCAAAAAACCTATTTTAATTCACCTAGCGGTGCAATTGTGCCTTTCTCAATCATGAATCACGAGAATGTGTGCGTTGTTTATATTCATTAAAAACTTTTAAATGCATATATTACATTTTATTATTATACATCACATGACAACCATATACAGGAAAATAAATCATTATTCGAGTTCTAAAATTTTGTAAAAGAAAAAACAGCCACGGTAATATTGAACTGAAAAACCTGTTTTAATCCACCTAGAGGTGCAATTGTGCCTTTCTCATTTCTCCAAACTATGATTTAATAGCTGGTTCGTACAATATAACTTTATGGAAATGTCTTTCATTCTTATTACACTTGGTAAGTATATATAAGAGCACCTTTTTGCATTCATCGCGGTATCGGTTTGAATCGGAGTTTTCTATGTGATAGACCTCCACAACCCGTAACTCCGGTGCTGGAAGTCGGAAGGAGATGGAATTTAATATCAGTTTCTGGGGACGCAACACCTTTCATTTGAGACTAAGTTGAGCAAATCTAGCCATTTTCGAGAAACCAATATAACCGTTATTCTGACTTTGGATGCTTCCGGATCCGTCGATGGTGGCCAGTGTGGCCAAAGAGACTTTGAATGACTGTTGGGGACCTAGATCTACAAATTCAACAGTTGTGTTTACATTTTGGAAAAAAAATTCACCTTTTTACATTCATCGCAGAATTCGTTAGAATCGGGATTTGCTGCGTGATCGTACGTATCACCCTGTAATTCAGGAACCAGAACTCGGATCCACACAAAATTCAACAGCAGCTGATGGACCTTTCATTTAAAATTAAGTTTGTCAAAATCGGTTCAGAAAATTCCGAGAAACCGATGTGGACAAATCAACAAATTTTGTTTTGTAACCATACTCTTCAACTCGTAATTCGGAACAAGATGTCGGTTGAAAATGAAATTCAATTGCAACCTATGGGAATATTATACCTTTCATTTGAATCTTAGTTTGTAAAAATCGGTTCAGCCATCTCCGAGTAACCGATGTGGACATTTTGTTAACAAATCCGCACATACACACACATACATACACACATACACATACACACATACATACATACATACACACATACATACACACAGATATTTTGCGATCTCGGCGAACTGAGTCGAATGTTATATGAGACTCGGCCCTCCGGGCCTCGGTTAGAAAGTCGGTTTTTGAAGCAATTGCATAACCTTTCTATATATGAAAGGCAAAAGAATAATATTTAATTAGCTTAATAAGCATGAGTTCAATGTTATCTTCATGTGATTATAATTTGCAAAGGTTGGTGGAATGCGTTTGAACGTGTAGGGAATGGGGGTTTAGTAGAGTGGGTGTGGAGGATGCGTCAGAAATCCTTCATCTTATTTCGGGGTGGATGAAGGAAATCTGGGCGTGAGGGTGATCCAAGAAGAGGGGAGTGATGAAGGAGGGAGGTGTAAGGGCAAGGTGGGGAGGGGGGGGGAAGGGGCGGCTACGCAATACTCAACTGCATATTTTGCCTTCCATTTGAGACTTGGTTTGAGAAAATCGGTTCAGTCATCACCGATGAACCGATGTGACTTTAATTGTGGAATATGCCCGGAATTCCGGACTTCCGGAATCGTCGATAGTGGACAATATATTCAAAAAATGAGTGATTGGCAATCAGTGATCTAGATCTACGATTAGAAGTAATTTGGTGACCATTTCAATAGTTTTTAGCCTCTGAGGTATTACGATTGTACCGATTTATATGGGAAATTCCAGTGTATCCTTACTAACACCCCTGTAACTCCGGAAGCAAGAGTCAGAACCGAATGAAATTCAGCAGCAGTCAATGGCATTACTGTATCTTTCATTTGAAATTAAGTTCGTAAAAATCGGTAGAGAATTCGTTGGGGAATGGGTGTGATATTAGCTTAGGAACTTGGCGGGTTCCCCGAGGGCGTCATGAACCGTCATAGGTGACCAATGTGGTCAAAGCTGCTTTGATTGATCATTAGTGATCCAGACCCGCAAACTAGAGTAATGTTATATCAATTTTAATATGTTTTACATCATTTGAACATTATGGTGGTACCAGTTTATATGGGAATTTGCTGTGTGACCGCACTCTTCAACCCGTAACTCCGGAACCGGTAGTCGGATCAACTAAAAATTCAATAGCAGCTTATGGGAGCGTTATACCTTTCAGATGAAACTAAGTTTGCGAAAATCGGTTCAGCCATCTCTGAGAAAATTGTGTGAGTTTAAATGACACACACACACACATACACACACACATACACACACACATACATACACACACACATACATACACACACACAGACATTTGCCGATCTCGACGAACTGAATCGAATGGTGTATGATACTCGGCCCTCCGGGCCTCGGCTAAAAAGTCGATTTTTACAGTGATTGCATAGCCTTTCTTTATATGAGAAAGGCAAAAAGGTGCGAAATCGGCAAAGTCCCAAAAAGTCGATTTTCATAAATAAATTTTTTTCGAGATAACATAAACTCTCGACGTTTCATGCATTTTAAAGATGTTTGGCATCAAAAATACGAATTCGATTTCTGAAATTTTTTGAAAAAAATTAGAGTTCCGACTTATATGGGAATTTCATATGTGACCGAACGATTTAGTCTATATTTCCGGAACCATATAAGCGATCCGTGCGAAATTTTATATACATCTATGGGGATGTTATAGCTATCATTTGGGACTAAGTTTGTGAAAATCGGCCCAACCATTTCGGGAAACTGATGTGAGTTCGTAAATTTTGAAAGATGGCCGCTTTTCCCGGGCACTTTCGGAACCGTCTATGGTGGTCAATGTAGTCAACGAAAGTTTGTTTGGCCGTCGGTGACCTAGAACTGCAAAGTTAAGTTATTTGAGAGACATTTTAGCGAAATTTTTACCTTTTTTGCTTCCATCGGAGTATCGGTTTGAATCACAATTTGCTATGTGATCGCACGCCACAACCCGTAACTCCGGAACCGGAAGTCGGTTGGGGATAAAATTTAATAGCCATTTACGGGGACGCAACATCTTTCATTTGAAACTAAGTTTGGTTGATTCGGTCTAGCCATCTCCGAGAAACCGATGTGACTGTTACTCTGAATTTGGATACTTCCGCCGGGGCTTCCGGAACCGATGATGGTGGCCAATGTGACCAAAGAGACTTTGAATGGCTGTTAATGACCTAGTACTACAAATCGAAGCAGTTGTGGTCACATTTTGGAAAAATTTTCACCATTATACATTCATTGCAGAATTTCTTAAAATCGACGTTTTCTGCGTGATCGTACTCATCACTCTGTAATTCCGGAACCGGAAGTCGGATCCATTAGAAATTCAATAGCAGCCTATGGGAACGTTGCACCTTTCATTTGGGACTAAGTTTGTAAAAATCGGTTCATCCATCTCTGAGAAAAGTGAGTGAGATTGTGTTCGCGTACACACACACAGACGCACATACACACACACATACATACACACACATTCATACACACAGACATTTGCCGAACTCGACGAACTGAATCGAATGGTATATGTCACTCGGCCCTCCGGGCCTCCGTTAAAAAGTCGGTTTTCAGAGCAATTGCAATACCTTTCTATTGAGAAAGGCAAAAAGATGCAAACTTGAAATCGACCTTCACGGATTTGAACCAAATTTGTAGGAATTGTTCATCTAGGACCAATATATAAAAACCCAAATTTTTGTGTCAATTGAACCACCCCTCGGGTCATGGAAGCTCCCCCCGCTTTGACAAATTTCCAAAACCCTTGATTTTATTTTGCTCATATCTCCTGTTCTACTGACTCTTGAATCAAACCGCTAGATGGCTTTTAAATAAAATTATTCAAGAAATCTAGAAAAAAAAAATTTTGACGGCAGTGCTGCCAACTATGCGATTTTTTCAGTTAAATATTAAAATTTAATTTTTTCTCCCAATACATATATTTCAATTTTGAAAATTCTAATGCCATCGTGTTCCTCAGACATTTTTACATAAGAAACACTTATAATCTCAATATAATTTAAGCGGATCCTGAGATACACCGTTTTGAAGGGAAAAACTCGCATTTTTTCATATAAAAATCCATTTTGTTTGGCCGATATGGAAAAAATCTTCAAACGGTAATAAAAATCGACCCTGATCTGCTAGAAGCAAACCAAAATCGTAGTTTTTCATAATTTCTCGTCTACTTCACGAAAAATCATGTTTGAACTCAGAATACTCAGTTGGTGTTTTAGTGTTGTACGCTTGCGATTTTATATGGAACATTGTGATTTTTTTCCTTCAAAACGGTTTATCTCAGAATCCGCTCAAATTATATTGAGATTATAAGTTTCTTTTGTAAAAATGTCTGAGGAACACGGCATTAGAATTTTCAAAATTGAAATATATGCATTGGAAGAAAAAATAGTTTTTAATATTTAACTGAAAAAATCGCATAGTTGGCAGCACTGCCGCCAAAAATTTATATTTTTTCTAGACTCCTAGAATAATTTTCTTCAAAATCCATCTAGTGGTTTGATTCTAGAGTCAATAGAACCGAAGATATGATCAAAAGAAAATCAAGGGTTTTGGCAAGTTGTCAAAACGGGGAGTGCTCCCAAGACCCGAGGGGTGGTTCAATTGACACAAAAATTTGAGTTTTTATATATTGGTCCTAGATGAACAATTCCTCCAAATTTGGTTCAAATCCGTGAAGGTCGATAACACGTGCCTTGATCACTTCGCATGGAATGACCAGTCATTTATCGACATCACGAACTAGCTACATGGGTCTTCCCCAGGGCTCATGTCTAAGCCCCCTTCTCTATAACTTTTACGTGAATGACATTGACGAATGTCTTGGTAATTCCTGCATACTAAGGCAGCTTGCAGTTAACGGTTTGTCTGCTTGGGCCCTCCAGCTGGGTATCGAGTTCTCCACGGAGAAAACTGAGATAGTCGTATTTTCAAGGAAGAGTGAACTACAGCTTCAATTAATGGGTCAAACTATTGCTCAGGTTTCAACTTTCAAATATCTCACGGCCTGGTTTGACTCCAAAGGAACCTGGGGATGTCACATTAGGTATCTGAAACAGAAGTGCCAAAAAAGGATCAACTTTTTTCGTACATGGTGGGGTGTCCACCCAGGTGACCTGATCAGGCTGAACCAAACAACGATATTGTCGGTTATGGAGTACGGGAGTTTCTGTTTCCGCTCCGCTGCAAACATACATTTCATCAAACTGGAGCGAACCCAATATTGTTGTTTCCGTGTTGCCAAAGGTTGCATGCACTCGACCCATACGTCTAGAAGTGCTGGCGGGCGACCTCTCATATCAATTGCTCATCCGATGTGATATCTTGAACCCGTTAGTAATAGCAAATTTCGAGAGGTTTATCGAGCTCAATTCTCAAACCCGATTTATTTCGCTGTACTTCGATTAATGGCACAAAACATCAATCGTTCCTTATATTATCCCAACCGTGTCAATCCCTCTCTCATACTTCTGATGCAATTGTTTTCTTCGACACGTACAAGGGAAAAGAGATTAGTGGACTGCCGGATCACAGTAAGATATTTTATACCGACACGTCAAGTCTCGACGGTTCCACTAGCTTCGGTATATTCAATCAAAACAACACCACCCTTTTTAAACTCAATTATCCTGCTTCAGTTTACGTCAGTCTTCCCATGAACATCGACAAGTTTTCACCCGTGTACAAAATTTCGTGCACGCGTTCAACCTCAAACATGCTGTGCCTTTGTGTACAGGTTCGCATCGAACACCGAACCCAAGCGAACGATGTGCAAACTTAGGTTAAACACCGTGTACGTACACCGTGTGCGTACATAAGAAAGGTACACACAAAACAGAATGAGTCAATGCTAGTGATAATGGATGAGAGGAAGAGAAAACTAGTATCAAGAACCTGTGTGTACGAACACCGTGTACGTCCATGAGGTTCGGTTGTGCAGATGAACATGTGCTCGTGTTTTGGTACGCATTAGCGCGTTCGAGTTTGCACACGAAATGATGATGTAGGATGAGCACAGAACTAGAGCGAACATGGTGTTCGATGTTCATTTGGGAAGACTGGTTTACGTTGCAGAACTTGCAGCTTTTCAGTATACCCTTGGGATTATTAATACTTTGACCACCGATCATTACTGTTTGTTTCGGACAGCCTCAAATCAATAGGAGATCTTTGTTCGGGGAAATCTAGAAAGCACATTCCGTATTTCCTGGGTAAAACGTGGGAGTTCTTGCGTGCTTTATCAGAAAGATCGTACAAGACTAATTTAGTACGGGTACCCTCACATTGTTCCATCCAGGGTAATGAAGAACCGGTCTCTTTAACTAAGGCGGGTGCTGTTACAAAGAATTTTCCAATATTTCTCGTCGGAGGATGCTAGAAACTTGGCAGACATTGTGAAGTAATGGAGAGTTTGAACAATAGCTATGGTTTAGAGGAAGGGATGTGGGTCGGGATTCCATTCGTGTGCTGTCTCGACTCATCTCCAATCGCTACATGTTAAACGCTCATCTCCGACGTATTGGGCTCGTGAATGTCGCGACGGTTATCACGATATCGAACATACTGTCTGGGTATGCTCCGATCATTGTTCTGCCAGATCTCAGCTATTGGTTTTCCTTCGGATGAAAATCACCCAATGTCCGAATTCGAGATTTGCTGGCAAGCCGCGATGTCCTCTATATGTCCCTCGTATATACCTTCCTGAAACCCATCAATATACAGACTTAACCTAACGCAGTGTGTTGCCGATCCGCAGCTGAGCCCTACTACGAAATCGTCTTGAAGAACCCCTTCCGCTCGAGGAGGATCACCTGGCATCTCACGATGATGTCTTCATATCTTCTGATGTCGTTGATCTCTCGTTTGCCTGAAACTGAAAGTTAATATTTTCGCTTCCTGTTACCATTGTCCACACTCTCTCCCCTGAGTTACTTGGGCTAGATAAATTAATCAAATTAATGTGATTCAGTCTGCTTCTTTACTTTGTTTTAATTTTACTACGAAATAATTCATTTAATAAATTCAGCTGTCACCGGAATGGATACATTTCTATTCCAAAGCATTAGGATTCGTTTTTGGGAGACTCATTTTGCCTTATATCTTATCCAGGGCGATTTATGGTCTGACCCAGCTTCCACGCGGCGCCATTAGCTACGCCCGACGACAGACAGTAAGCGTCGATTTGTTGCCACTGAGCCTTGACCAGATAGTATCAGTTCACTCATTACCATTAATCCCTTGCTGGAGCGCGCGAATGGTTTCGCCAACACACGATGTAAGACTGCGATGATGAGCCGGTCACCAATCGCTTTTCTTCCTCTGTTATTTCACCTCTCGTAGGATTGATTCATTAGTGTTTTTTCGCACCCTCTGAAAGATTACTTTTTAACGCCCACGTTCACCTAAGATTTTACTGACAAAATTTTATAAAAATTTAAGCCCCAAGTGACTTTGTCCTCGACTGCCCTTCTGTGCAGTTTGTTTGTTGTGGTCATTTCCGGATTGATTTACGACATTTTAGCACTTAATCAAGCGAACACGCTGTGGGCCTCCGTCCTCCCACAGTCATCTTGCTACACCTCCAATAGCCGGAACACGACGGGAAAAATTACCAATTAAAATCGTAAGCCCTGGTAGATACCTTCGGCTGCGGTCGGATTGAAATTTTGCTACCGTGCCGTAATCCACCCCCGCCATCAAAGTTGACCAAAAGGTTGATCGTTTCAGCATCATGTAAGCCCCTGTTTCTACATTATCTCAGGCAGTCCAATGAAAAAACAGTTTCGCTGATTGACGGGGGACATCAAATCGACAATCGACGGTCGACGTATTTGGAAGGATGCGCGTGTGCGGCAAATGTATGGTTATGCGATTTTGAACAACTAACCAATCCAGTAAATATTTGAGAAGGCGGATTTTCATCAATGACTTCGAAATCGGTTGTGATTTGCCTCGAGACATATTCAAACGAGTTGATGCAATGATACGTGAGCGAATGACGAATGTAGAGATTTCAACGTTAGGTGAAACCAGTAGACGACGAACTTATTGCGCTCGATAACAATACTAGGGGAAGCCAGTTCGTGTTCCACTCATACGATATCAAGCATTAGTGAATTTGTTAACCAATTCATATAATCATGAGACATGAAATGGCGTTAGTTCAATTTTTTTGCTTATCCTACGATTAGTAACTGACCGTACCTGTCATCCAAGTTTTATGCGCATTTCTTTCACTTTTTACCTTAATTACCCACGTTCAGGCCAGTATGTAAATGCACAAACTGGACTGGATCCACTTGTTCACGTAAGCATACTTCATACACACCACATGAGACCAATTTGAAATTTTCCTTTCGCCGCCACGAACCCTTCCTCGCAAGCAAACTTGACGGCCAGGGCGATACCTACCTTCACACAGCGGTGCATTAGATTCTCAAATCATGTTATCGTTCACTGCCTATAATGTAATCGAGCTCCACCATTTTCCTTCTGATTGTCGAACGTTAGCGATAACATGCAAGTGGTGCCCCATGATGCACCGGTTTCATACATGTTCGCTAACTAACTAAGTTGTAGTCGGTGTCCTGAAGCGAGCAAACCCGAACCGTTTGAATGATTTTCATTCATAAATCCCTCAGCAAGCAATGGCGATGTCGGTTGTGTGCATTTTATTGCAGCTTGAGGGCTTACCTACGAAGGAATTGATCAGGAGAAAAAAAAGTTAACTTGCATTTGCGTGTGGGTTGTGTTCATTCATAAATTTTAATGAAATTGCTTTACGGCCAAGAGACACGTTTACATGTCGATAAAGCTGCAAAATTATTATTAAAGAAGCATCATTTGATTTTGATACTTCCGCAGTTTTTCGTAGACATTTTCATTAATTCAAACCTGTTCACAGAAAAAATATTTTGTAATTTTTAATTTATTTTCATGCACATATTTGGAGCATGAACAAAAATGTAAAATTAAGTTCCACTACATATACATACAACTTATCGTGCTTTCTTCAACGAATTTTACTATAATTTTACACGTTGATTGAAAATTACAGTTTCATTAAACGGGATACCAATGCACTTTAATGTATTTTTAATCCAATATTGCTGTAAAATAAATGACATGTAATATCACACGAAAGAAAGTATAAAACAATATGCTTTTTGATGCTCTCATTGAGTGCTTCGAATTCAACTTAATTTTCAGTCAATTTTTTTATTCAAGCTTTGTATGTTTACATTCGTATTGATGTACATGTCGTTTAAATTTCATTATTTTTTGGTGTGTTTGTTAGGAAAGCGTTAACCTCGGCATGAAAATTTTCCTTACGAAAATTTGCACACAGGTTGTACAATTTATTCCATGAGTTGTAACAACTATCGAAAAAAGCGTTTGATTTGGAAGTTGTTCCACAAATAAATCCGCGCACATGTTACTCGAAGTGTCGCACGCGTTGTGGAAAAAATAGAAGCTTTGGCAAGGTTGTACATCCACACATGGACTTGTGTGTTGAGCCTCTGACGTGTTCAGATAACCGTCAGATCGGAAAATTGTAGAGTTGCCACGGCATGAATGGTTTCCTTAGCGGAACGCGAAGTTTCGCATGCGTTGTGGCAACCCTCGAATTTTTTTAAGAAAAGTGTATGAAATAGAAGCTTTTCCAAGAGTGTAAATCCACACATGGACTTGTGTGTTGACCGTTATACTCTGGAGGTCATTTTCATTCATATTATCTATAATAACTAATTCTAGGGCTTACGGTTAACATCCATTATTCGAGTAGTTATACTATGATATATTCCGATGTAAAATTGGCTAGGACCTTTCAGTTTAATATTTACATACATCGATTTTTTAATCTAATTGGATCTGCTCGGAGCTCATGAGTACTGTTGTCTAAAAGCAGTGAGCACTAGTGAAAGTACTCAAATTCTTATCAACTAGAGCCTCTCTCATAAGGCAAAGGGCCTCAACGGTAACACTACCATACCGTCCCTCTAAAAATAAATTGAAAATGATATTTTAGATTTATTTTCCTAAATCTGGTTTGAAGTGCTTCTTTCGCAAACTAACTCGACTTTCGCAACAGAAGGTATCGTAATGTTAAACTTCCAAATCGTTCGCGTACGCTTTATCTTTGAATGTGCAATTGACGGACAATTAACATTAAATCAATTCGAATCGTTTAATTGGTCTTTTATTCTCCTTAAGTTTTTCCCTATTCTCCTGTGATATGGCGCAGATTTCCTATGGCCTTAGAAAGGCGCAATTCCATTTTCTTACTTATATACTTGGCTCTGTCTCTTCAAGACTGATGTATTTACCCACAATACGGACTCTTGCTATACAATCCTAGTCCAGTCCCATAAGAGAAAGTGAGAAGGAAAAACCAAAGCTAGCTAGTCGGCCTGCATATTGCATGCTTATGTAAATTAGGTGCGGGAGGTTGGTAAATAGACAGAGTGATCCCTTTTTCTGTGTTCTTTTCTATTCATTTTCGGGATTTTAAGATCAACATCAACCTTCCCTACGCGATGCAGCGATGCATTTCTTACACAAGGCTGGGAATGAATAACAATCTCGTTTGCGCGGCAACAGCTAAGCACTCTCAGGGGATGCCAGAGTGAACGCGATTAGCGACGCGACGCGATGCGAAGCAATTTTTGACACACCGCGCGACGACGCGCGAACGAGCTCCGTTCATTTGATTCCTGCAAAATAATACACACGGTTAAATAAAACAACCTGCAGAATAAGTTCTTTTAACTTACTTTTGAGTTGTGCGTCGCTTTCGCACTTATTAGTGTTGTCAAAAACAAAAAGAGAGATTCGACTCAGTCGAGGTCTTCCGTTGAGGAAGGTACTTTTGAGTTGTTTGGGGTGAACTCAAAATTAGGTAAATTCAACTTAAATTTGAGTATAAAAAACCTATCAATGAGTTGTAATTTTTGCCGTGGTTAAATGGAAACTACCTTCAACGCGGTTTACCTAATTTTAAGTTCCCCCACGATACCACGAGATTGAGTCAAAGGAACTCAATTTTAGGTAGTTTTTCGTTTCCGTGCAGTGTATGCCAGAGTGGAAGCGACGCGATGCGATGCGCCAAGCGATTTTTTGCGCGACGCTCGACCAACCTGTACGTGCACAGGTTTTTCGCGCGAAATGAGGCGATCAATTTCAAAATTTGATTTCACTATGACGGATGAGGATGTTTTTGTCGATGTCGAAGTACTAATTGGGCCTGTCTTCCAAAGGTGTGCGCTGTGGGACCAACTATCCCGCCATTACCGGAACCTTGTGAACCAAGGTTGGAAAGATGTTTCAGATGAATCGGGAATACTTGGTAAGTAAAATTTATGAACAATTTTTAAATTGCTTTTAATGGGTACTGTGAATGGCCGAGTTGCTTTTTCTCAAATGTTATACTGGTTCTAAAGCCTATATGTTTTTGAATTTCAGGCGGTGTTGCAAAGAAAAGGTGTACAAACTTACGTGACATTTTTGGTCACGAACTGTGTAAGCTGCCGGTGTTGAGATCCGGGGATGCTGGCCGCTTTTAAAAAGTCTAACCTTTGCGTCAACAAATGAAGCCCCGGCAAACAAGTGGCAATCTCAAACCGCAAAGCAAAGTGTTTGAGGACGTCGAGGCATTGGAAATCCCAACTAGTCAACTAGAAGCATTCGAGGCAGCTGATAGCTCCAACAGAACAACGAAAAGAACGCTCAAGTAGAACATCTTTTAGAGCTTGAGCAGAAAAAGCTAGAACTGCTCGAAGAAAGCTTCATCTCGCGACAGGGATGAAGATGAAGCTTTCTTTGATAGCCTACTACCCCATGTAAAGAAATTAGATACCCCAGCGAAGCTTCGGCTTCGAATTGTGCTACAATAGACAGGATTATGTACATGCATTTGAATGTTTCGTAAGAAATCTTCCCCCTCGCTAATAACATCTCTATATCCTTTCCTTTTAATGATAACATTTTTTTTATAATTAATAAATTTATTTAGGCCCAAATGCGGTAGCTCGACGAGGCCGATTGTTTGTTTTTTTTACAATAAATAAAAAAAACAGCTATGTAAAATTTTTGGTCTCGTTCAGGCGCAGCTTTCTGCTGCGTGTTGAGATCCTTTTTCTAGGGGGCGAAATATTGCCAGTGTTGTCCACTGCAATTTGAGGTTCGATCCGTTTGTCTTCTTTCGCGTTGTCGTTCATGTCCATGTCCTCAGCCGTAGTACTTTCCTGCTGCTCGCGGTCAGATGTTCCAGTTTGTGTCTTACTCTTATCGGTCGTTATTGTATGTTCGTATTTTTCGGCATTCGTTTCGTTGTTGTTGTTACTGGTTGTTGGTGCTTGATCCGGAGATGTTGGTTTTGCAGCTGTTAGTGGTTTAGCGTAAGATGGTTGTGTGCTGATTTCTACGTAAGGTTTTCCGAGGTGCAGCTTCTTCGTGCAGAACTGGCACATAGGAATTTGCCCTGGGTACGTGACTAGTGATGTCTGCTTAATGAGAGCATCGTCCCTTCCTAACACTGTGAAGCTTAAGTAAGAGGGAATTGGCTTGGTCACACGCATTCTCACCACACGAACACCGTTAGGGATGCCCGGGAAAAAATTCCTCCATGTATCATGTGTAACGGAGTCTACTTCTCCGTATTTTTTCAAGCATTTTTTAATCGCGCCGTCAAGGGTACGCGTAGCCAAATCATGGACCCGAACTTCTACAGCGCCGTTCTCGATGTATACGGGAATGCTATACATATTTAACATTGCCGCATTCGGCGGTGTGCTGCATGTTGTTTCGCGAGACGAATGACTCAGCTTGGTTAATGTTGTTGAACGAAATCAGCACGCAATGTTTGATATGATGCATTTGTAGGGTTTTCACGTCAGTCATATTGAGTTCCATCGGCACTTTTAATAACTGTTCCATTTCCCGTATGGCTGGTCTTACGGGGCATTTTGAAAAATCAACAGCAAACACAATTCGGCCGCATCTGTGTTGCTTTTTGCTGGGCACCGTTACTCATCACTAAATCGCACAGTAGGTATAGGCTATTGTTATATGGACTGCTTGTGTGATAGGCACCGATTGATTTTTAGGTAGAATTGACTGTTTCACTTGCGCGGTACGATTTTTTGCTTCTGCTCAGGGCGAGATGTGAAGACAAACTGAATGATAACATTGTGCAACATACAAATAGCTTTGGCAATATCTACGGTCATTCCTTTCAATTGGTTTCCATAGCAGTCTCCATTTAGCATTTATTGTCCCGAAAGCAGACTCGATCGATTTCTTTGCTCTTGAAAGTCTTGAGTTAAAATATTCTTCTGAAACCGTTATATCTCGTCGAGCAAATGGCCGCAAAACATGTTTTAACAGCGGGTAAGCTTCATCAGCTAGGAAAACATATGGCATGAATATGTTTGTTCCGGGGAGATTACTATCTGGTGGAATACCTAGTTGTCCCGATTCCATCAAGTACTACAAAAAAAACTTGTTGTAGTTATGGAACATTGTCCCAGAGTGTGGTGCACATTGCACTCGATTATGCTTGCCACAACAATTGGGGAAGTTCCACAAAATCCAGAAATCTTGCGTTCTTGGGTTATATAAATGTTGGGTTGGCTATGGCATATGAATTGGCTAAAGTTTTATCCATAATGCAAGATAGGTCTCCTTAACGATTCCAGCGGCCGTAGATCTTCCACTGCGAAACGTGTAGGATAGTGCGTTGATTGAGAAGCCTAAAAATATTACACTGTATTGATATTTAAATAAAAATATTTAATAATTCAATCCAAAAACAGTTTATGACATTTTACTAATATGTTGCCACGATAGATCGTAGGGATTGTAGTAATTTGTGATATTCTACAAATTCAACATCCTTTTTGAGGGCAGATTGTTCCGAAATTCGTGAAGATATACTACGACGGGGAAGGTAGGGGTATAGCATTACCTTAGCGTGATTATAGCCTTATCTTGTTGGTCCACTCTTTAGTAAGAACAACTTCAATATGGCTTAAATTGTAATCGAACGTTTCGATCACAGAGAACAGACGTCCATCTTCAGCATTCAACTTGTGTAAAATCTCTAACGGTTTCGAATGTAGTTGGGATATCCAAACCAGGTGCGCTACTGTCGTCATGTTTTTTTGTGGCTGAGTTCGACAGAATTGACAGCGGTTATTCCTCTACCCAGTCAAACTAGTCCGGAACCGGTTCGGATTTCCAGCATGAATTCCAGCTCAAATGCATCAACCGATAAAGTCGGAATCGGTTGTTTTCTTTGAGCAAGATTGCATACTGAATCCATTCAGGATTTCGAACCGGTCCCGGAATGGATTTGACGGATAGTTGGGATAGGTTGGTGTGGCGGCGCTAGTGTTTATCGTATATTAATTCAAATTTTTACACACGTTTTTTAAATATTTTTGTTCGATCATGGATGTCTGTTCTCTGTGGTTTCGATGCTCATACGGGGACAATTGCGACATTTGTTTGGATCATTTAGCACATATTGGTACAGGATGATACTCGTATCCTCCTCTTTTAATATGGATCGGAAGAATTTAAAATTTTTATGGTTTCTGAAAAAGAAATCGCGTACGCCTTCGGACATGAAATATTTTACGTCTGAGCCTATTTTCACAGAAACTTTTCATCTCGCAATCCGTTCGACGCGTCAAAACAACTTTTGTTTATTTATAACGCATATGGCCATCGCTTCCAGTCGCGTTCACGCTGGCTATCATTGCGCGGTGGAAATCGCATTCGCCCACTCTGGCTTCTCCCTAAAGTGCTCAGTTGAAGAAATTCAATCTGTTCGGATAGGTGAGTTCTTCAAATGAAGCCATTATTCAATTGTGCTTTACCGGGGCTAACGAGTAGATAGGGTGATGTGTATATTATGGCAGTAGAGCCTATTGTGACCCTATTTCGTACCCCTTGGTTTCGAACCAAGCATATGAGATAATGACAATATCGATTTGGCTAAAACAGATGTGCAAAAATAAGCTTAAGTTATATTCTTTAATTGTTGTGCACATATGTATTAAGAACTGTCCTTTAAATACAACTTTTAATTAAAACAAATTCACCTTATTGAAATATGTGCTAATCCGCCTCACTCACGTAGTGTACCGAAACAGGACGCAACGACGCTTAGCAAAATAAACACTTACGAGCCAGCATTTACCGCCTCATATCTCGTTATTCCGGCACAAATATATTAAACATTGCACTGATACATACCTTTATTTTAGCTGGATAATCTTTTTACGATTATTTTACTTTAAAAGCACTCATCAAACACTAGGATAAGCCTAGCGTTATAATAGGATAATGTTAAATACGTGGGTTCACATTATTGCTATGTTTTGCCGATACACAACCACAATCAAAACAAACGTTTTGCATCCATCATACCGAAAAGAATCACCAGTGCGGCCAAACCAAAACATGAACTTGAAAATATATTGTAATGCAATTTCAGTTATAAGTAATCAATTATTTCAAGTTATTCAACTAATTGTTGGTTGCAGATATTTTATTTTCGTCTGCACATACAATTCGGATCGGAAGAAAGCAACGTGTGATGTGAAACTTGACATTCCAGTTGTTTACGTTCGCATGGTTATTTCCTGCGTGCGCAATTCTGGGCGCTCTTCTACTAACAGCTGATGAGTTTCTTTCATGTACGTGATGTTTACGACGAATTTTGCGCCAACGCGAACAAATGTTGGCAGCACCCTCTCAGATTTTAATGAAACTTTCTGTACATGAAGACTTTGTCACAAAAAGCAACTTTGTATACTTTGTTTTTTTTTTAATGATCTAGACTGTCTTTTGAAAAGGGCCAAACTTTTTTACCATTTTTTTTCAAATGGCTATTGTCTAAAAATGACAAATCCTACAAAAAAATGTTGTGCGAATGATTTTCACAAAATTCGTCGAATTTTTGAATAAAAATATTGAAAAAATTCTTCATTGACTCCTACACTGAAAAAAAATCGATTTTAAAAATTTAAAGTCGATTTACAAAAAAACCATTTTTGATTTGGATGAAATTTTGTTGCAAGATAGGTAAATATGTTCCCTACTTACTGTCAAAAATTCATGTTGGGCACTTTTAAGGAAAAATAGTTATTTGAAAAAAACTTTTCCTTGCCAAACAATTTTTTTTGTCAGTGTATTGTTATCGAAAACTAAACCAATGAAAGTCATAATCATCTCAGAATCCATTTTCCCAGCTGCTAGTTTCCTGATACATGCAAAAAGTATCAGTAACGAATTTGGTATATATTCATAAAAAACTTGAATGAAGACTGGAAGATTGGACGACTTGAAGACTGCAGTTCATTTGTTCATCTCAAAACTGATAAATTTAATGAAACAATTGACAAACTTTTCTAAAATTTATTTTATGTCAGATGGAGCAGCAGCGCAATACAAAAATAAGAAAAACTTTGCAAGCTTGTATAGATTCCAGTCAAAGTATGGATTAACGTGAAAGTCAGGTAAAATGATTTTTTCGTTCTCGGAGATTAACTCAAAAATAAAAGCGTTTTTCGAAAATCCAAGAATACTTATCTCTTCGTAATTAAATTTTCTACAACTAAGTATGCTTGGAATTTTGAAATTTTCCTTTCTGAAGCCGGGAATGTCTTTTGTAGCAAGAAAATGACTATAACTTAGCTCTGACAGCATACATCGAAAATTGAAAAACACTGTTCGATGCGGAATTTCATGGGTAATTCCAATATATAATAATATATACAACAATTATTGCGAAAATAGTAGAAATTTTCATTTTCCGCCTCATAGTTTTGGATATTTTTTCCGGTTTTCAATGATTCTTTTCACCTACCGCATCTCTTTGTTTCGCAGTGAATTGGTGTGCGAGATGCACGGGTGGTTCGATGGCAAAATATTGAAAGAAAAAAATGCATGCAAACAATCCAAACAAACCGATGCAACTTGCCAAGTACAGAAAATGATAACTATTTTGGAATTGCATGTTACTATATTTCAGAATAGTGTTAAAGTAAAGTACAGTGTACACTTTATTTACTAAATCGTTTATTTCACTTTCTATGCCGGTTAGGTTGATAGCAATGCGTATACATATTGTGCGCGTTTCTGATATTTCTGCTGTTTAGAAGCTCGTATATAAGGAAAACCAGCTGAACAAATATTTGTGCTCATTTCGATTTTTTTGCTTATTGTTGGAGAGCAGGTAATATGATTTAGATTTAACTCTTCTGAAAAGTTCTATTAGTTGTAAATTAGAGCTTAGAGCGGTTCCTGAAACCGTAAACAATCCGTTCACAAGCAGTCAGGTGTAAAGCCAACCGATAAAGTAAAGCAAAGTCATTTTCGATAGACTTCACAGCGCACAGAAAAAATATTTTGTAATTTTACATTGATTATCATGCACGTATTGGTAGCATGAAAATAGATGTAAAACCAAATCATTCCGCAAATACACGTGTTTTATTCAACGGATTTTGCATTCATTTTTCACGTCAATTGAAAACTAATGCATTTCTGCTTTTATATTCGGATGTTTTTGAAAAAATATGGCGTGTAAAAGCATATGAATAAAGAGATAAAACTACATATATGCCTTTTGATGCTCTAAATATGTGCGTTGATTCGAATTTGATTTTCGATTCAAACTATGCATGTTTACAACCATGCTTGTTTGCATGTCGTATAAATTTCATCATATTTTATTATGTTGATTTCTAGTGCATAACATAATTGCAGGGCTAATGCTACTGAATATATTGTTCCAATATAATTGTTCTATTGATAGGTTCTATTCGACTTCTCGCTGTATTTGAAGAATTGTGTACAATAAGGTTCAAAGTTATACAAGCTCTTTCAATCATTTTGGGAAAGCTTTTGCGTGAAACGGGCCTGATTCTTACAGATAGGCTGCGGGCTTTAGAAGAGTTTGACTCGGAATTTTCTATACTATTGTTCAAAAGTCTTCCATCACGGTCATGGTAACTGATCCCATGGCTTATTTCTTCCTCATCTTGTTGATCGTCTTGCAAATCTTCCGTGCTACGTTCTTGATAAAGTTTTTTACTGACTCTATGTGTAGGGTTCGTCGCGGTGCGGATGTGGGCGGTAAATGGATAGTCCGCACCGCAACCGCAAAAAAATAATAAAACCGCACCGCTTACCGCAACCGCACTGCATTTACCGCACCGCACCGCGCGGTAATGCGGTAAATGCGGTAAAAATCTGTATTTTTCAAAAGTGTGTTGAAAAAATATTAATTTATTTGTATAACTATATATAATTTCCTATTTACACGAACATTAACTTTGACGGACTCCTCAGAATGAAAAATTTATTAAAAAATGTCAACTTTGCAAGTTTTATTAATAAAATGCCGTACATCTTGAGATAAATACTTTCGAAACAAGGTAAACATTAGCATAGCACTGAAGTCCTATGAAATGTAGCTGTATTTCATCATTATACATACAAAAACGTTTTTCAGCTGCAATTAATAGGAAAACTTTTAATTAATATCAGATCAGGTATCCATCCCATCTCAACCGGTACAGAGTTGTTGAAGGACATTTGAAAAACTGCAAAATATGTATGATCTACAGCATACAGCAGAAATGTTTATACAAATAGGGGATTTAAGGAACAAAATACGTTAAAACACTTACTTCGTATTTTTCAAGAAATCGATGTATTCTTATTAAAATACTAAGATTGCACCCTTAAAATTGTATGAGTTGTAATTTTCTAATAGCTAGTTCGAAAGATCTACCTTTTTATGTAGTTTTTCTAATATTTTTCCATAATGCCAATGCAAAAACTTCAATTGAAGTTGGTAGAGGTCAAAAATTGTCCTGTGCAAAATTTGGTATCTGGGCTAACTTTGACACTTGTCGCAATATGAAAAGAGGCTTTGAGAAACACAAAAAAATCGAAATACCCTATACTTACTTCGAAAGCTTTAATTTCAAAAAGTTACAAAATACTCCTAACTGAAAAATATTAGTTGTTAAATTGGTAGAAAATATTCCCAGTTGGACGAACAATGGACGTATGCGAAATAAAGTTATGTAGAAGGAGTCTGAAAAACGAACTGCAGGAAAATTCATTGCGAATTTACACAGAAACCAACAGAGATAGAAATACGATGTTGAAGAACGAATAATAAAGTTATCAGCCTAATTTGGACCCTTGCTTATTTTGGACGCTCTTCAAACATTTGTCTCCCTTACTGCTGATTCCTCCAAATTCGTTTGTTTTGATGATGATAATTTCATTCTTTGGGTTGTTTTTAAGTCAAGACTTTTTTAAGTTCATCTTTAAGTTCTCCAAATTAATTAAAATTTACAGTTGAGAAAACGCCATCGTACACGATTCATAATTTCACGATTGCCAAGAGGAATCGGGAGAAATGAGGCTTTTTTAAATTGAATTTGACAGTACAATTCAATTGTTTTTCAATGATTGGATTGTGCATTTTATATATTTGAAAAGGTTCGCTTGTAATTTTTTCAAAATGTTCAAAATATGTCGTAAATATAATGGTGCCAAATTAATAATGTAAGTAACGATGGGTTGAATATAGATTATATTCAGATTTCTTTTCAAATCATTGTAAAGTCCATGGAAATTAGAGCAATTAAATGTTTATTATGTTTCCCTATTGTAAGGTAATAATTTGCGTCGTTCTTAAATGCTAAAAGTCAAAGTTTTAATTCACTTTTTGAAGCAGACTTTATCAATTATTTTTTTAAGTGCGGTTGCGGTAATACCGCGCGGTAAAAGCTCATTTCCCGCACCGCATCCGCGAGAAAAAGTGTCTCACCGCACCGCAGTTTTTGCGGTGCGGGTGCGGTAAATACCGCGCGGTTGCGGTAATTACCGCAACCGCGACGAACCCTATCTATGTGTATCTGCTTGTCGCACCCATATTTTTTGCGGCTGTCCTCAGTTCGCCATATCATTTCCTATTATGACTTGTAACCACTAATAACTGACGTGCAAATCATGTTTCTAACGTGTGTAAGAGAAATAACTATCCTTTCCAAATGACAGCAGCAAGTAGCAATTTACCACTAGCCGGCGCTACGATCAGCCGGTAAAATTCCAGCAATCGGTATTTTGAATAGACCGATTATTTTTACAACCCTTCGTCGCTCGAGGTGTTTGTCTATTCTCTGTAGTAAAACTATTCGAAAATGTGTTACCGGGAATCTCGTTTTCGTTATGAGAGAATGTGCACTGCAAAGTATGACATTTGTTAAATAATTAAAACCTAATATTATATTTTATTATTTTTGTTGTCGGATGCCCCGTGTAATAAAACATAATTTCATAGCCAAAATGCCTATGAGAATAATCTTCCAAAATGTAAAAATGTAGTAATTTTCGAGATAATTTAAATTTTGTTGCAGTGATTTACTTTGCCGTCAGACTGATCGGCCTTCTGATCTTTATCTCCTAACAGGTAACACGACACCCTTTAGGAATATATCTAACAATTATTTGCTGACGTAATTTTAGAATCTATTCTGTTTGAAGACGACAGCAAGATTTTTCCTAATATATTTGAAGTATTCATAACGTTTTATAAGTAGAATTGGAAAGATTTAATCTTTTTTCGATTTCCAAGAATAATTATATTTTTTAAATATAACATATAACGTTAAAGAGTATTCAGTATTTGTATAGATCTTACATATAACCACAAACAAAAGATATTTTTAATACTAGTAACGCATACGGGGAAAGTTAGCGGTCTAGAACTACAAATGCATGTAATCTTAATAGGTTTTGCATCATCTTGAAACCATGGCGGTACTAGTTTATATGGGAAGTTATCGTTTGACTGCATTGTGCACCCCGCGACTCTGAACAAGAGACTCCAATCGACAAAAACATCAATGTCCTGTGTGAGCGCTATACTGTTTGTCTGAAACTAATTTTGAGAAAAAAAAAAGGTTCAGCCATCTCTGATAAAATAAGTGAGTCTAAATTATACATTAGACCGGCAACAATTTCGACATTTTTTCGGAACACTGTTAAATCAAACGGTAAATGGCCTCACATACCATTTGTCAAATATGAGCTTTTTCCGAAAACTCTAGGTCGCTCACAAGAGTTTTCAAGTTTGTATGTGAGAATATATGAAATATTGGCAAAACAAACAATAAATTCAGAGAAAAATACCTGTATCATCTTATACATCCCCAGTGGCGTAGTAGTGGGGGGCTGAGTACAAACCCCCCCGAAATATTTTGAAGAAATTTGAAAAAATTGAACATTTGAAACAAAAATACGCCTAATGGATTTTTATTTAATTTAAATTCTCAAAGTTTCACATGGAAAGTTGTCTTGTGAGAATATTTCCTTGTAGTGAAAATTGGCGACAGACCTCGACACCTGCCGTTCGGCTCGTTATGGAGGCTAGGTCTACCGCCGAGGACTATAACGAGTAGATCGCGGCGAAGTGGCTCCTGGTATCGTGACAAAACTGGGAGCTTATTGGTTCACGAAACGAACATCGACATTCCGCCACGTTCTGTAGTCCTTGACTGACAGAAAACATGAACTGGGGAGTGTGCGTGAAGTATCTCCATAGCGACCACCAGGCGATTCGCTACCGCATCGGCCAATAGAACCATGCTGCTGCACGGAGAAGGACGACCGGCAACCTAAGTGGAAGACGAAAGCCTTTAACAAAAACCTCTTTGTTGAGTCACTTCGGCGAACAGCGAAATCAAGTACGTTGATGCGGCTGATCTAACAAGAAGGATTGTGACGGCTTTTGACGTTACAATGACACGAAAACTGGAGCCATGCAGTAGACGGTGTGCAGCTTACTGGTTAAATGAGTAACTCACTACGCTACACGCTGCTTGTCTTAGACCCAGAAGGTGGGCTCAGAGTGCAAGATCAGAGAGTGAGAAAGGGGCGCAAGCGAAGTTTAGAGAAGCTAGGGACGCTTTAAAATGGGAGATCAAGCTTAGTATACCAGTTTGCCATGAGTAGCTGTGCTGAGAAGTAGACGCTAATCCCTGGGGGACGCGTACTGAATCGTCATGACGAAGATGAAGGCTACAGATAACAAATATACCCGGGTAAGCTAAAGAGCAAACAGGGGCAGCCACAAAAGATAATCTGAATAGTGGTCGCAGTGGCATAGTTTCCCCTCACAAAAAAGCTAAAGATAATCGTTGAGAGTCTCTTCCCGAAGCGCGATCCAAGTACCTGGTTACCGACACCGTACGGTGAAGAAGAAGCTAACACAGCCGAGTGGCAAGCGACTAACGACGAGCTCAAAGGAGCGTCGATACAACTAAAATAAAAGTAAGCCCTCGGTCCGGATGTAATACCAAACGTGGCGCTGAAAGCGCGATCCTGGCATATCCGGACATGTTCAGGATGCGACTGCAGAAGTGTTTAGACGATGACAATTTCCCCGAAATGTGGGAGGCACAGAAGCTGGTGTGTGCTGCACAGAAAAATGAGCCAGATCCTGAAGAGCTACTTCCAGAGTAGAGTACTGCTGTACGAGACGAACGAAGTCAATGAGAGTCGGAGGGAGCGTTCCTCAGGGCTCCATTGTAGGTCCAACTGTTTGGAACGGGATGTACGATGCCCGGGAAAGTGAAAATCGTGCTTTTGGCAGACGACGTATCACTAACGGCGGTGAGTGAGACACTTGTAGAAGTAGAGGTGTTGGTGACGGAGACAATAGACGCGATCGAGAGCTGGATGAACGAGGTCAAGCTGCAAATCACCACAAGACGGATGTGTTGTTGGTCAGCAACTGCCAAGCGGTTCAGTGGATACAGATCACTGTCAAAGGGCATGTGATTGCATCGAAGCGTGCACTGATGCAATTGGGAGTAAGTGACCGGTTGAGCTTTAACACCACGTTGATTACATCTGCGAAAAGTCGGTTTATTATCTAGCGTTTCGTCATCCATACTGCGATATGGGGTTCCTATCTGGGGTGCGACGCTGAAAACCAAGCGGGAATGCGAAAAGCTGAATATGACGTTCCGGCTGGTGGTCGAAGGAGTTGCGATTGCGTAGTGAATAATTAATTCGATGGTGACCTGGCAGCAGGAATGGGACAATACGGAGAAAGGAAAGTGGACCAACCGGCTCCTCCCAAACCTGTCGACCTGGGTCAATAGAAACCACGGACCTTCCACCTGAAATGGCTCCTGTCGGGCCACGGTTGCTTCAGGAAGTATCTTCATCGGTTCGGGTACGCAACGTAACCATTGTGCCCGGAGTATGAGAACGTCGAGGAGACACGGTAGCATGTGGTCTTCGAATGTCCGAGGGTTGAAGCGACGTGCAGGGAGCTTCTTAAAACGGGAGGACCGGGCATCAACCCGGATAATGTAGCTTACAGAATGACAGCGATGTAAAGACGTGAAACGCAGTCAATATAGTTAAGATGTAGATTATGAGCGTCTTAGAGCGGAAACGGCGTGATGAACATCGATCAATGGTTTCGGGAGAGCGATCACCGTCAGGGAACTCTCTGCAGGAATAAGCTAGACCCACCGCCGAGGACTAGTCGAGTAGACTGCAACAGAGCACCGAGTATGGGTCGTCGAAACGCCAGCGAACCGAACGCCACGCTCAATCCGTTAGCGCAAGACCGACCACGCCACCCTACCGGTTATTCCGATAGAAATATAGCGAAAACCAAAGAAGAATCGGTATTGGAGAACTTCTTTGGCCAAGGAACTCTCCGTCAGCGTAAGCTAGATTCACCGCTGGCGACTAGATTAAGTAGACTGCGACGGGACACCACTAGTCGCGGATAATCCGGTCACCTTTGAACCGGACGCCCTGCTTCACCAGAATCGCCGAACTGACCTCGACACCTAGCTGATTGGCTCTTCTCTCGCCGGGGAACTCTCTGTCGGAGTAGGTCAGGTCCATCGTCGGGGACTAGACCGAGTAGTTCAAGAACAAGTCGGGAATCTGAATGGCTCATCAAGAAAGTACTACTAAATGGTACAAGAAAAATACTAAAAGGCATAAAGAAGTTGCGGTGCTAAATGGCACCGGACACGGAGCTAAAGGGCTCAAGAACTTGTTATACTGAAATCAAAGAAGAATCGGTATCGGGAGAACTTCTTTAGCAAAGGAAATCTCCGTCAGCGTCAGATTTACCGCCGGGACCTAGACTAAGTAGACTGCAACGGACTCCACAGCCGCGCCGGGGCTCCAGCAAATCGGACACCCTACTCCACCGGAATTGCCGAACTGACTTCGGCACCTGGCTGATTTGCTCGCTTTCGAACTTCTCTCGCCGGGGGAACTCTTCGTCGGAGTAGGATAGATCCATCGTCGGGGACTACACCGAGTAGTTCGCGAACAAATCGGAAGCTCAACGAGGAAGTGGCACTAAATGGCACAAGGGGGGGGGGGGGGGGGGCGAACGGCCCAGTAACGTAGACAGACTGAATTTTGCCGCCCAGATTGTCCTCGTAGGGAAAGAGCACTAATTCTAGACCCACAGTTAGCTTTCCTACTACCATACAGAAATTGTCACGTTGTGTGGATGGTCGAAAACTGGTAGTGTGTCGAGGATGGGTGCTGTAACCAGAGATGCGAACGGTACCGGTAATTTACTTTTTTCAGGTACATTTACATTTGCACAAGCCGTACAGCCCGCTACAGCGAAGCATCACTACTGCTCTTGCCAGAGCGGTAGCCAAACCGAGTACACTTTTCCGTAAGCAGTAAAATACATTTTTGTTTTGCTGCTATAGTTTGCCCTCTCGCTTTGTACACTTTTATCTGCATAGTCAAAGGGAGAGGTTCACACACGAAAGCGTTGATGCCGGTCGTGGCTTAAATGAACCGCATTCATTGTCGTCGTTTGTGATTAAAAATATTAAAAAGTGTAAAATTAGGAAAGAGAAGCTTTACCGCTCGTGTCTGGTGGCTGTCCTGGGGACAGTATTTTTGTTATGTGTTGCCTCTCTTTCTCGCACATGCTTAGAATTCCTTAAATAATATTTCAAAAAAATCGGTTTGTCTTCAAAGTTAAATAACTTTGTCGGGGAACCTCTAATCAATATGCAACCTTCAATAGAGCTGTTCGTTTTAAAATAAGCTATACGACCGAAGTTTTGGGATATGCAGAGTTACTGTGGAATTTTTTATTTGATTTTAAATTTTTATTTCCGAGTTTCCATATATATTACTATAGAAACTGGAAACCTCTTGTGGGTGAACTAGAGTTATCGGAGAAAGCTCATATTTTGCACATGATTTTTGCATCCAATTACCATTTGAATTAGCAGTGTTCCCAAAAAAATCAAAATTGTTGCCAGTCTATTATACATACACTCATACATTTTTCGATCACGACGAACCGAATCAAATGGTATATGACTCACAGCGCTCCAGGCCTGGATTATGTTGCCGATTTTCAGAGTGATTGCACAACTTTTCTATAGGAGAAAGGCAAAATGATGCAGGGAAATTCATGTGTGATCAGACTCTTCAACTCTTACCTAAGGAACCAGAGCTCCAATCCAAATTAAATTCGATTGCAATTACTAACGTTAAGAGAGAGAGGGTACGCTTGATCCCACTTTTGTTTGTGCTACTCCCAAACATTGTCGTCCAGAGCACGACACAATTCATCTCCGAAAAATAATGTATAACAATTTGAAGATTTTAAGCCCAGCACATAGCGAACCCTGGAAGGTTGCTTTAGGATTTCAGAGATCGCTTGATCCAGCAAGGGCCTCAAGATACTTCGTTCGCAACTGACTATTCATCGGCACGGAGATACACTTGACAGCTGCTGTTTGCAATCGCCTCCTACGACATGGGGAGCAGAAACCTAATGGATATAATATTGGCCAAGATAGCCTAAACTGCCGGTTTTCCCTCCCATAAACTGCCATTGAAAAAAAAAATGAAAAAAATATTTTTAAGTTGCTAGCTTGTAGTACTCCTCTGTATTTGTGAAATTATGTTGTGAACACCGGAAATAAAAGTTATTAGCAATAAAATTTATAGCTTTCGTGAGCTGGCAGTATATTTTCCAGCTGTCTCATTACAAAAACAATCTACAATAGTATTTTTAAGTAAAACATAATTTGGGCATCAGAGGGTTAAGGCTCATCACCGCGTACTCCCCGTGATCAATTACAATTCGAACAACTGTGTTACCGTTCTGAGGATGGCAGACAGGAAACAAAAAAGTAGGCTGAAACGTAAACGGTAAACTGTATTTCTTTTTAATTAATTATCACAGAAAAATATCAACTGAAAAACGGTATCATTCATGAACGGTAACTAAAACCTGGAAACAATTCGAAGAAGTGGAATCCGTTACACATGATACCTGAATAAATTACATCGCGGGTAACGGTGTTATTGTGGGGAGGATGCTTGCCGAAGAACCTATCCCTATTGCTGAGGAGAATGCATCACAACCGATTGACATCATTTACGGAAAACCGATTCGAAACACAATATTCAATACCATCACCTGTACTACAAATGGTTGCCAATTTTGGGGCAGCTGTTCAGGCCATACAAACAACTGTAAAAGAAGCATCCAATAGCTCAAAATCAACTGCTATCACCAATTACGACGAATTTACGCTGGTGGCCGGTAATGCTGTAGGCAAGGAAGAACATCTGATCATAGGCATCAAGATAACATTAACGGTAATGTCATTGACGTGAATAAGAGAAATTGACCCCCAAGATGCAGTAGATGAGTAGAAAAATCTTTCCACTCGGCGAAAGAAGTATGCAAAGGGGAATATAAAGTTGCGTGGAAGAGATCTGAAGGAAACTCACTAATATTTGTTTTTGTTTTATTTTATTTTCACATATGGTAACTTCTTAAAAGACCCACGGTTCCGTGATGTTACCGCATTAAGCCGTGTTATATAAACGAATTAGATAATAAAATGAAGAAAGCATTGCATTTATGCTGATTCAGCTAAATAAATGTTTTTTTTTTGTTTCAAGTGTGTCTACGTTTACGTGTTGCTGATCAAGTTCATCGCCTTCGTGTGTTTGTATATACTTGCCAAGTGTAATAAGAATGTAATAAAAATTTCCACAATTATATTGAACATAACCAGCTATCGCATCATAATTTGAATAAAAGAGAAAGGCACAAGTTTGAGAGTATATTAAATTGTTGAAACCTGTTGAAACATTTACTAGATCACTTGAAAAGTACAGGTTGGGGCAAAATTTTGGTTTCCTTAATAGATAGGTTATATAATTGCTCTGAAGATCGATTTTTTACCGAGGTCCGGATGGCCGAGTTTCATGTTCCTTTCGATTCAGTTTATCGATTTCAGCAAATGTCAGTGTGTGTGCTGTGTATGTACTGGGTGACAATAAATAATATCTTTTCTTATAGTATGGTTTAAAAATCTTCAAACGCCTTGCCTGTGCAGTATGTGACTCACTGTCAAACTTTAGGTCATTTAGATCATCTGTGCACTTGAGCCATTTGACTCAAAAAATCCAATTGGACAGTGACTGACGGTGAGCTGCCGAGTTATTTAGCTCCCGTCGATATCTGCTCCGATAGGTCCCTGCGATGAATTTACCCTAGTCCGACTGAGAGTTCCTCGTTGGCGGTATTTTTACCGACACCGAAGCGTGGAGGTCAGTCCGACGATTCGATATGTAACGCAGCTTCCGGTTCGTTAACGCTTCCACCACGTACCGCTGGTACATGGACGCGGATTTAGTCTACTCCACGGGGAACCGGTAGGATGAGTTTTTTCAAATTGTCACCCTACTAGTATCTGTGCGACTATGATTTTCTACGCTTAGAGCCGACATATCGCTTCACACTTCCCCGAATCAGGGGTACTCAAAGACCACGTGCTCCGGCGTATCTTCAACACATACATATAAACACATTTTAAGACAGGAGACGGGCATAGCGTAGTTGGTAAATCGATTGGATTGTAGGCAGCTCACCTGGGTTCGGTTCCCAACCCCGCACATAGTGTTAGAGATTTTTCCAAAAGAGATTTCTCTAACCCGGAAAGAGGCGAATGGCCCTAAGGTTAAATCTTCTATAATCAAAATAAAAAAAACATTTTAAGACGTTGGGCTCAAGTTCTCAATGTGGCCAGAAAACGTCTATTACTGCTCCATCACCTAACATCACTCTTGTTTCAGTACACGCATCGATGTGATTGATATGCCTCCAGCTGTGTTTTGAACCAGCTGCAACACTTTGCAGTTGCTGCCAGCACCACCTTATTTTGTGGTTAGCTTGCTGTAAACTAAAACCATTCAGTTTTCTATCGTCTCTCTTGTAATTGTGAGAACGACGTCATCTACGAATCCAACTATTTCGACTACTATAGGCAGCTTTAGCGTTAGAACGCCATTATACATCATGTTCCAAAGTTGTAGGCCAAGTAAAGAGCCTTATTTCATTCCCGTCGTTACTCTTGTCGATTTCTGTCCCGAATGTGTGTCGTAGACCAGCACTTGGTTCTGAACAGACTACTGCACAGATGTTCGGGTAATCGCATTTTGTGCACAGATTCTGCTATATCTTCCTAGCTGACGCTGAAAAACGCGGTCTTGACGTCTATCGTTACTACGGTGCAGTAACAGCTCCTCCTCTATTTGAGCGTCTCTTCTGCTCTGTCCAGCTTGCTTCTCTGTAGATTTTATTTTCCCGATTCCAAATTATCTGTTTGACAGACCGCATTTGAGTTCCGTGCATTTCGTTATCCTGTTGAGGATAACACTTGACAAGAACTTTCCGAGAACATGCACCCGGAATATGGGTCTGAATGATGTTAAATCTCTTGGCGGTTTCCGTTGTTTAGACAGCAGCACAGGCTTTTGAAGTTTCCATCTCACTAAAATCAGTAAGCTGAATAAATTGGCTCGATTTGCACGTTCCCCATGTTACTAGGAGCTATAGCTCTTTACTCCAAAGGGTTAGAAACAATAACATGTTTGGGTTTAATTTCCTGTAGATTGGTTCGTCTATATATGAGGAGCAAAATATCCAGATACGCGATTGGAGTACTGCAGAGTTGTTACATATTGAGTCAAACCACGTCAAGTGGTTTTTCCACAAAATTACCGATTTTCATGTTCCTATTCAGAGATATGAAATTTTTGCGGGGCATTTCGATGATGCCCACGATAACGCACTAGCCACAGCCCACGTGCGCTCGACCAACCGGCATGTTCAAATTTGCGTTGAGCACCTTGCGGCATCTATCGTTTAACACGCGGCAATTTCTATTGTATAGCACATAGCAACTTCTATTGTTTAGAACGTCGTCAGTTCTATTGTAAAAAATTAGTTTAACATGCGTTAATTAAAATTGTTATCATTATTGAGGTTTTATAGTTGTAACGAGTACGATACACATACAACGTATATGATTTATAGTGCACTTATTGTAATCTTGAATGTTTCATATTCGCATCAAACTTACAAATGTCTTTGCCAATGTACTGTTCGAACTTTTCATTCCACCAAGTTACTGAGAATAAATTGCGACTATTGTGAAATATTTTGCCGCATTCCGCATTAATTCAGCTAAACCATAAATTGAAACTCAAACCACCTCGCAAAACGAAAACACCGTAGGCTAACAAAATTCATATCTCTGGATAGGAACAAAAGGACAAAAATATCTTTACAAATTATTGAAGGTGAAAGTTTGCCGCGTCAGTTGACATATTTTTAATTTTTTTCAGAGCCGAGAAGATAAAAACATTTCAAATTGTTTATTAAAAATGTATGTAAAATGCAGCTATAAAAGCAAATATTCCGTAAATTTATATTTATACGATAGTGTAAACATCATTCTATAAGTGTGCAAAATTTCATTCAAGTATCTGAAGTAGTTTTTGAAATAAAAGAAATTGAAAAAAAAAAAACAATTTTACTGTTTTCAAAAGTATAAAAGCCCATAATTTAAACAAAAAAAGCAATTTTGCAAATATATTTATATCAAAAATTACTCCCCATGTCCCCTACACAAAAAAAAATATTTTTCATGAAAATCGGTGATTTTGTAGAAATTTCGAGGCCCACTTGACGTGGTTTGACTCTATTAGATAATATGTAGTTCCGAATTCGAATTCATAAAAATTATACGAATAATATTCAACAGTAGCCATGTGAAGATTGAATGCTGCAATTTTGCTTGGAGAACAAATTCTTTGACACTTTTGGAATCATATCAGGCATAAATATTTTTGTTTGAGCGCAAGTTTGCAAGCTACGCCCATGACTGACAAGGTAGACAGATGGAGTTCAAGAGCAAATTTTGTTTTTATCCGTAGTTCCCAGTCTTATACGAGCGCGCAATTTGATTTTATCTACGAGAAAATGCCCACGCATTACAACTACCTGAAAAAAAGTCAGGAGCAGTCGCTGTTGATTGGTCGATACACCCTGAAAAGTGTGTGTTCAAAAGAAGTTCAGTACTTCACTTTCGTCAGTCGAGTATTCACTATTACCAGTTCCAATTGCACTGACATTTTTTTTATAAAATGGAGATAGAATATCAAGATGTTCAGTGGAGTTATTACAAAATGCCTGTTCTACAACTTTGTAGAAGACGATTAATTTATATCTCTCTCCGTTCAAAAGTTAGTGTTTGCGTCCTCTATGTAGTCACACTTGAAACATACATTTTCTAACCAAAACATAATTCGTATTATGTACCAAAACTCTTCTGAACATACCATTGAGCTAAATCTAACCATTATTTCACAAAAATGGATAGTTCATGGGAATGGAATATTGATACACAACCATGCACAGCTAGTCCCCATGCAAAACTGACTCAGACATAACTTCGTTAAAAGATTAATAACTTCTTTTAACAAAGCCGGATTTTCTAGCAGTCTTTAACAAAGTTGTAGACAATTAAATCATCTTTCGTATTTTCACTTACGGTGATATAGGATGCATACAGTGCCACATAGCGGCGAAAATACGAACTAGTGGGTTTTCTCCATGTAGTTTGTCGAAAAATCCCATACAAACTTCAGGTCGTTGGTCCGGTAGCTAGACTTGCCCGATTTGCTTCAAATTTGGAGCAAGTACTCCTGGTGGGACTATAAATCGATGCCGGGGTGGGCCGATAGGGGTTATTTTTTGTCACTCTATTGCATAAGTTTCTATATTAAAATGGTTTCTGCAATATTTACGAACAGCAAATCCTACAACATTTTTGTTACATTATAATTGTATAGTTAAACACATAACCTAGTTAAAAATATGAGTCTATATTAGTACTTTGAAAACTGCCACTATTACTATAGACGCTGACCAACACTAATAGTTGAACCTATACGAAAATTTGTTATATTAAAAGTATAATAATTGTTTACAATTCCGTCAATCTCATTAATTTTTGACTCTAACGGATAAAATCAATTATCTATAATATCCTACATACAGATACTGACAACCCAGCTACTAGTTTGAATTCACACTGAGGGAATATTTTTGTAAATCTGCTGCGAATAGGTTTCGTACAGAAAACTTTCGTAAAACAAACGAATTTTTCGCACATATGATGAATCATTCGTAATTCTACAGAAGCACTTTTATTTTTATAACCAGTTTTTCGTAAAAACCATGGAACGACTTACGTAGGCTTATTACGAATGTAGTTCATTAGCCAAACGAATTGTTTGATGAAATATAGGAAAGCCTTTCTAATATTTACGAGCATCTTTCATAATATAAACAATTTTTGGAGGAATCCTTAAAATTATTATGCACAAAGAATCTATTCGCTGAGCGAATTTATTCGTAAATCTGCTACAAATAGGTTCAACCACGGATCCGAGCATTTTCGTACATTGTAAATAGTTGGTTTCGTTCATTTCACGAACTAAAACATGGTGACTTGAACAACAATTTTTTGTAATCGTATTTAGTGTTCGCAGAAAAAATTTGTAGAATGAAAATAGATGTAAAATTAAATCATTCCACAAATACATGTACTTTTTCAACGGATTTTGATATAATTTTACACGTTGATTGAAAATTACAGTTTGATTAACTGAATGACCAATTAATTTTATTTCAATATGATTGAAAAATATGTTACCTGGAATATTATACGGATAAAAGTGCAAAATCATATGTTTTTATGCTTTATTTATGTGCATTGATTTTAATTTGATATTCAATCATAGTTTCGATTCAAGCAATATTTGTTTACAACCAAGGCGGTTTACAGGTCGTGTGAATTTCATCATTTTTTGTGTGTATATTACACGAAATTTATCGTCGAAGACGAAACTATTTCTCGTGATTGAAAAAAATGTCCGATCTCGAAGTCGGTTTGTATACGATACGCGGCCCTCCAGACCAGGATTAGGTTGACGATTGCCAGAATTATTGCAAAACGTTTCTATATGAGAAAGGCAAAATGATTGTCCGGCTTATATGGAAGTTTCATATGTAACCGGACGATTCAGTCTATATTTTTGGAACAATATAACCGATCCGTACAAAATTTTGCGGCAGTCTATGAAGGTATATCATTTGAGACTAATTTTGTGAAAATCGGCCCAACCATATTTGAGAAACTGACATGAGTTTGGTAATTTTGAGAAATGGCCTTTTCCAGGGACTGCAATGACCTTTTATAATCGTCAATATGACCAACGAGATTTCGAGATGGAGGTGAAGGTATGACCTGGGGTGCACCAGCCATATTTTAAACCTTCTATTTCATGCTTGGTTTGTGATGTGAAAATCGGTTCAACTATCGCCGAATAGCTGGTATGGGTTTAGTTTTGGAATATGCCCGATTCCTGGGACTTCCGGAATTGTCGATAGTGGACAATAATTTCAAAGAATCTTTGATTGGCCATCACTGGTTTAGAACTGCAGATCGAAGTTTGTAAAAAGTTTGTAAAAATCGGTCAATAGGTGTGACATTAACTTGCAAGTAAGCAAGTTTCCTGGGGGCATCAAGAACAGAGCTTAAAAACATTGACCTCCCTGCCTGAACTTGAAACAGAAACGAAATTCAATTCATGCCCGCCGCGATTTCCTTCGTCATTCGTTTTCCCGATACAGCGCATTCTGGTTCGGATATGTCCGGTTTCAGAAGCAAACTGAATTTTGTTTCTATGATAGCGACGAGAGGGATTATATTGAGCTAAAGTACATCAGATATAGATTACGCAGTTCACTTAGGCTTCGAAAATGTAGAAGATGTCATCTTCCGTCTTCAAACTGTCCACATAATAACAAATAAATGCTTCGGTTTGTTGTATTTCCCTTGCACTCGATTGTTCGATTTTGCATGAAATTTCAATCAAGTGGAAAGTCAATGAATGAGGGAGGCGGTGAATCTGAATGTTGGTTTCGGTAAATACAAGCAGAATTAGGAAACTGATTTTAAAATTCCGCAGCACTGATCAAGAAGCGTCATAAGTGGTCATTGTGATCAAAGCTACTTCGATTGGTCATTAGGGATGTAGACTCGCAAATTCAAGTAATGTCGCACATATTTTATTGTGTATTACATCGTTTGGACTTCATGGTGGACTCTTTTATATGAGAATATGCTGTGGTACAGCTTTCTTCAACCCGTAACCCAGGGACCGCAAGTCCGATTCAACACAACCGATCGGAAGGTTGTACCTTTCATTTGTGTAAATAGGTCCAGCCATCTATGAGAATCAAAAATGACATTATTTGCCTCATGCACACATACATACAAATATGGACATTTTCCGATCTCGTCGAACTGAGTTGATAGGTTTATGAGACTCGACCCTCCGGGCCTTTGTTAAAACTTCAGTGTTTAGAGCGATTGCATAAGCTACACGAGAATGGCAAAAATATCACAATCATTCTAGTACTCAATTGTTCTGAGTTCTTTAAAATAAAATCGATTTTGTTAGATTGATCTCTTACATATTAAACCTTTTTGAATCCACCTAGTGGTGCAATTGTGCCTTTCTCATATCACCAAACTCTGATTCCATGGCTGGTTATGTTCAATAAAATTGTGGAAATGTTCATTAAATTCTTAGTACACCTTGCACCTATATAGAATGGCTCGCCAGCCACGAATTTGATACACTAAATGTCGACGCTGTAACATTCGAAACAAAAAAATATCATAGTTAATTAGCCTAATTAGCATTACCGTCAAACGGGGTAACTTGTAACAGCGGAGCAACATGTTTCTGTTCCGATGGACAGCCCTAGTAACAATTCAATAACAATACCGTAAAGGGTAGTTTTATAGGCACCGATAAAACATAGATTGCATATGTAGCATGCTATAAAACTATAAATGTTACTTGGGAGACAACGCTAATAATAATGTTTACAATTTATCTCCACTTCAATGGTAAGAGCATATCATTAGTATCCCTTACGTACAGATCGAGTATACAACAGTAAACGTTACTGTTAGATATATGATTGCTAACCAACTCAAATATACGCAAGATAACGATTTAACTATATAAACGATTCATGTGGGGTAACATGAAACAGTAATTTGTGTTATTACCAATACACCTTGAGTCTGCTGACTGATACAGCGATTAAAATAATCGAATTTATATTGTTGTAAATCACATTTTGAACGTTTAAACTGTAGAACTAGAATAAGGGGCTCACTAACTTCCAAAACTCTCTTAAAGGATTCTATAATATTTTCCCGAAAACCATCTCCCAATAAATACAATTTCGAAGCTTTTTCCTTAGAAATACATTTACCAGAATACATCAATTCCCAGAAAACTAATTTCCAGAAAGTACCAAAGCCCAGAAAATTACTTGACTGAAAATTCAATTTTCTCAACTAAATTTCTAACAATCGTTTCACTTAAATGCTTATTGTGATTACAAAAATAATGAGAATTTAAACAAAGTACACACACCTAAATATTTGAATTGTTATCATTCTTTTGATTGAGTTATTTTAAGAATTGTTCAGTTGGCACTTATATATAAATGTGGTGGTTATGTTTTCGCTAATTCTCAATGTGCTATTCAGAAAGAACTTTTCTATGGCTGAGTAGTTCCTCGGGCTCGGGGAAAGCGTTGTTTAGAGTAACAACACGTTTCAGATGGTGAATCGGATTACAAATTGTTTGAAACAGTTACATGAACTAGAAAATTACGTGTTACGACCAAAATTTGGTCCACTTAAACCTGATGCATTTCATTTAAACATTTATTTAAAACCCCTGCGTACCTCTTATTTTGTCATCCATAAATGACGTAGCTTTTTTAGTGAGGAATTTTTAACACCCCCCTACCCCATCGTAGCATTTCGTCACAAAATTCTAAATACCCCCTGGTAATTACGTAGCTTGACGGTAACTCTCCCCCCACCCCTTGTCGCCGTAAAAAATAAAAAAAAGTAAAGAACGATGTTAGTTAGATGAAACGGGTAAGGTTGTCGTGACATCAGGTTAACCCATTCCCCTTTAAAAAAGCTACGTAGCATGACATGACCACCTACCCCCCTGTCGTCACACGTCATCACAAAATACAAAACTCCCCCCTCCCCCATATAATGTTAAGTCATTTATGGATGGTTTATAGGAGTGTGCAGAATTTTACCCCTATTCGATTTTACCGTTTGCTATTCAGTTATAAAAATGGTCTTCAAGCAAGAGGAGCAAAGTTTTGCTCGAGCATTGCGAAAATCCGACCAATTTGCACGAAATTGGGGAGATCGTAAAAGTATACATATGTATCAACAGTCACCAACGTATTAATGTGTTTAAGAAATGTTTGTTGATAGCCAAAATGTGTAGATTGGGGGGAAGTTGGAAATTGCAAACATTTTCAAACAAATGAAATTGTCCAAGATCAATAAGAAATGTCTGGTTTGGCAGCCTATCTGCACCTGTTGTTTGAAAGGCAGCATTTTGATTGCGAGGGCAACCGTCAGCTAGGAATTTCTGGGGAATGAATATCTGGTTATTTGTTAAATTTGGGTAATACTTTTCTGCGAAAGGAAATATTGTTTTCCAAGAATTGGTACTTTCCAGGTAATGGTTTGTTGGAGAATAGTTCTTTCTGCGGAACAACTTCGGTGTTTTAGTTTCTTGGCGAAAACTGACTTATAGAATTTCCGGTGCTCTTTCTGCATTAGTACTACAATACTTTGCCGAATTTTTATTCTGATACGACATACTTCAGCTCCATATTTCTATATAGAAGAACCCAGAGCCAATTCGAAGGGTTTTCAATGTTCATTTTTTTACTCTTTTTGATTTGGATAGATCGAGAAAAATTGACAGACAAGTGCAGACTATTGCATACAACTCATTGTTTTTTATTTTTGATGCGTTGCCTTCAGTTTTACAGATATAAATGTATGATGCGAGAATTCGGTCATCTTACCTATTATCGTATGTGAGGACTTCCACGAAGATCCGTCCGAAAATCTACAAAATCGTGACGACTATTTTATATTCCGATGAAACTTTACAAGTTTCACAGGCATGGAAGTCTAAACATTTTCAACAAGCAATAAGATTATTTTGACTCAAGCGCAAATTTTTAAAAGGGCGTAGATGTTTCTACGTGCATAATTTTCAAAATTTTTTGTTCAGTTACTCTATTTTATACAGCAAAACGAGTTACAGGGAATGAATACTCCTTCACGAAAAAAATCACACCGAAAAAAAATTGTGTCATTTTTCACAAAACCAGAAAATTATATTAAAAATTTAAAATGCAAAAAACCCATTTTTTAATTTTTTTATATTTTGTCAACAAAAACTTAAAGAGAAAAGAAACATTTTGAATGTGATTGCATGAAGGAGAACTTTTTAGTGAAAACTTTACACATGTTTTCAAATTTCATACTAATTGCCTGTAGAAAAAAAACTGTAATTTTATTACAGAATAATAATTTTTGTCATGAGCATTTTAATTTAATTTTTTTTTCCTATTTAAAAAAAATTTTATGGCGGCAAATAGTATGAATTATAAAAATATGTCGAAAGTTTTAGTTAGGAAAACTTTGTTTATTAAAAGCTTCTCCATGATCCAAACACACTGAAAATTTTTTGTTTACGTCTTTAAAACGACAAACATTAGAATGTTGATATTCTAAAAAGGCATAATTACACAAATTTATTGTTTTTGTTGGAGCAAAATTCCAAATATCTCGAAAACTATTCCATTTTGGAAGATTTTTGTTAAATGAATTTTGATTAAAAATGATACTTAGAATTATAATCTGTAATAAAATCACAATTTCGTACGTCAATTAGGACGAAATTTTAATACATGTATAAAGTTATTGTTTGAAAAACTTTTTATCGATAAGTTCTCCTTCATGCAATTACATTCAAAATGTTTATTTTCTCTTTAGGTTTTTGTAGACAAAATTTAAAAAATAGAAAAAAATGTTTTTTTTTGGAATTTAAATTTTTAATATAAATTTTCGGTTTTGTGAAAAATGACACAACATTTATTTTAGTGCATATTTTTTTCTTATAGAAGTATTCATTCCCTGTAACTCGTTCTCAAATAGTTTTGTTGTATAAAATAGGGTAATCGACCAAAAATTTGGAAGTTATTGCACGTAGAAACGTCTACGCCCTTTTGAAAAATTACTCTTGCATCCAAATATTGGAATTGCCAGAAAATGTAAATGTGAGTGTGTCATTTGAAGATGGCTGAACCGATTTTCACAAACTTAATTCAATCTTAAAGGTATAACACTCCCATAAGTTGCTATTGAATTTTGAGTTGGTCTGACTTCCGGTTTCGGAGTTACGGGTTGAAGATTGCGGTCACATAGCAAATTCCCATATAAACTGGTACAACTATGATGTAAAACATATTAAAGTGGGTTGCGGGTCTGAATCACTATTGATTAATCAAGACAGCTTTGACCACATTGACCTCCGGTGGAACTCACCAAGTTCTTAACCCAAGTAACAATTGAAGTTTTATAGCACGCTGCAAGTGCAATCTATATTTTATCAGTGCCTATAAAACTATCACAAAACTTCATTTGTTACTAGGGTAAGCTAATATCACACCTATTTCCCAGCAAATTTTCTACCGATTTTTGCGAATTTATTTTCAAATGAAAGATACAGTAACACCTTTGACAGCAGCTGAGTTTCATTCGGTTGTGACTCTTGGTTCCGAAATTACAGGTTGATTGATAGGATCAATCGTACCACTAGGTGGATTAATACAGGTTTTCTTCTAAATTATTCATGTTATCCCATCATAAAAAGTTAATAATCTAATTTTTATCACTTTAAAAGCGTAAAAATTTTGTGTATTCATGGAGAAGCTTTCAATAAAAATGTTTTCATAACAACGTTCGACATATTTCTATAATTGATACTATTTGCAGTCAAAAATACAATTTTCTTTTTGAATATAACTTTAAACGCCATTTTAACAGTTATGTGTCCAACAAAAAAAACACCTTTAGCAGGCCAACGAGGGTACCCGGGTACCCACAAATTGAAATACTCATAACTATGGCTTCCTTCAACCGATTTTAACACTTTTAGATGTTTTGGATTCAGGAACTCGTCCACTTTTTGATTCTGTACAACAGAACCGGAGTAATGGATCTAGTTTCTGGTAATCCGGATTTTCCGGAGTAATGTTCCAGTACTAGGATATGATCTGTAAATTTTAATAATGTCCTAGCAATATGAGTATCAAAACTCTTCAAATTGTCTCGGAAGTCTATTTTTATTGTTACGGGACCCTATGGCAATTTGAAAAATGGAATTGGAATGGAATGGCCACTCACGGCCTCACGGGAACCTGCTCCGGAATGTCCGTTCCGGGGTTAAATCACCAAATGGTTCCAAAACCACGAGATACAGCCTACTGATGCAATTCCAAGAATTTTGATACCCATATTGCTAGTATTCCATTGAAGTTCGCAAATAGTACCCCAGCACTGGAACCTGTTTCCGGAAACCCGGATTTTATTTATTTATTTATTTCGTCAATCAAATGTAGACTACATTATATAAATATTAATTGCTTATATACTATATTGTAAACTATTTCTATGTACTATGATGCCGTAAAGAGTTGAAAAACTGTTTTAAACTTGTTCGGGGCATGGTAAGGTCAATACTTTCACAATGCTCGTTATACACAGCCATCATCTGGTTTAGTGGTCCGAATTTAGAATAGTCTGTACGGTGATGACCTATCGCGAACAAATTTCTATTGCGTAATTGACGAGTAGGAGCATATAAATTTAATTTTGACAATATGTAAGATGAGTCAATACGCTGCATGACGATATCGTTTAGAAACGAGATCATAGCAAAGTCCCGACGTTCTTTCAATGTTTGAATATCTATCAACATACAACGTGCTTCATAAGATGGATTCCCGGGAACCGAATGAAGTAACCCGATTCATTCTTACCAAGTCCAAAAGTGGATGAGTTCCTCAATCCAAAACGACCAAAAGTATCGAAATCGGTTGGATATTACCTTAGTTATGAGCATTTTAGTTTTGTGGGTACCCGGGTACCCACGTCAGCCTGTTACGTAGTAAAAAAATTCAGGAGCCCCTCCTCACTCCCACCCTTACTATATCAACAATATTATTAATCCAAAAACTTATCTTAGTGAAGTTCTAAGATGTCACAAAATTTCAATTTCCAGCTATGGATAAAACATAGGAATTTCATTAATTGAAACTTAAAAAGGTACCCGGGTACCGCGCCGGACACACAACGGTTAAATCAAAATGCCCATAACAAAAAATTTCTGAAATGTAATAGTTCTCGAAATACTTTAAATTTTGTTTAAACAAAACAATTAATTTATTTTATTACGACCTTTTCAAAAGTTATTTGCATTTTTATATCAACAACAATTGGTTTTTCAAAAGGCTTAAAAAATTTCCTGTAACTTTCTCTTTGACATCACAACGATTTTGTGAACCATTTGCAAGTTATAGGAAAACAACCAAAATATTATTCAACTATATAGTTTATGGTTGAAAAATATACTGATTGTTTTCGAATAACTTTCAAATGGTTTACAATATCGCCTTGACGTTGATGAGAAAGTTACAGGAAATATGATGCATCTTTTTTAAAACTTATTGTTGTAGATGTAGAAACGCAAATAACTTATGAAAAGGTCGAAATTAAATAAAACAACTGTGTTGTTAAACCAAAATTTAAAATATCTCGAGAACTACCACATTTTAAAAAAATGTTTGTTATAAAAATTTTGATTTAAAATGACGTATATAATCAAATTCAGAAAGAAAATTGTATTTTTGACTGCAAATAGTATGAATGATAAAAATATGTCAAAAGTTGCAAGGAAAACTTTTTTTTATTGAAAACTTTATTGAAAATTTAAAACGATAAACATTAGCTTATTGACATGTTATAATGAGGTAACGTGAATAACTATAATAATTACACGAATTAATTGTTTTTGTTTGAGCAAAATTCAAAATATCTCAACAACTATCGCATTTTGAAAGAATTTGGCATTTTGATTTAAAATGACATTTAGAATTGTATTGAGCTTGTGCTTGAGCTTGTGCGACCATCCCTGGCTGCTACTCCGTTATCGATCGGGACTAGCTGAAGTTGCACAGGGAATCAGTAGATAATTATGCTTGGGATTAGCGAAACAGCTTTCAATGTGCAACTCCTGGTAATCCTAAAGTGTTTCTGATCAATACAGGCGCCGGCCAGGCCCGAACGTAGATCGCGGAAGGAAAGGGAAGGAATTGTTAGTCCGATACTTGCTTTTGCTAGAGGTCGTATATACTACTGCGCACTCCACAAGTATCACGGGAGGAGGATATTTTTGTTAGTAGAGTATAGAAGTTGGATATACTTCTTCTTTACCGACGCCAGAGAGGTGATTCCACTACCTGGACTAGAGATGGGCCATTCGTTCGCGAACGGTTCAAGTGAACTGGTTCTTCGAAGAGAATGAGCGAACGGAAGTTCTTTTTAAAAGAACGGTAGTTCTCAATTCTCTTCAAAGCGAATGAACTGAACCTGACCTAAAGCCGTTTGGCGAATTTCTCGGACCGATTTTTAGGCAAACGAATAAAAATGAACCGGCTTGCCGTCCAACAAACCGCTCTCTGTGCTCTCCCAGAATGGAACCGGCGAAGAACGACTCATCACATTCTCTATTTCTCTAGTTATACATCATGAAGAAATCGCTACCCTTGATGAACTTGTTAAGCATACAGGGGTATAATAGTTTGGGCAGCATCTGTTTGGTTCCTCTCCAAGAATCGAATGTTTTGAGAGACATTCGCTAGATACAAGTAAATTATCAGCTGAACGGAAGAACGGTTCATCTGAACTAGTTCTTTTTACAGAACTGTTCAGTCGGGAATGGTTCTTCGAAGTGAACTGTTTCGCCCATCTCTAACCTGGACTAGATATCGATCCACCAATTTCATGGACCGGGGACCAACGCCTTTACTTCCCTTCCGAAGGAAGACGTGACCACAGATTTTTTCAGCTCAGAAAAATCTCAACGACCTCGGCTGGAATTGAACCCAGGCCAACTGGAATGAGTGGCGGTCACGCTTACCACTCAACCACCGGCGCCGTCAAAAAATGACATTTAGAATTGTATTCTGTAAAAACTACAGTTTTGTATGTCAATTAGTTGAAATTAAAAAAACATGTATAAAGTCATTGTTAGAAAAAAAAAAAATTACCGATAAGATCTCCATCATGCAAAAGCATTCAAAATGTTTCTTTACTCTTTAGATTTTTGTTAACAAAATATAAAAAAATTAAAAATGGGATGTTTTTGCAATTTAAATTTTTAGTATAAATTTTTGTTTTACTGAAAACTGGCAACTTTTTTTCACTGTAATTTTTTTTTTCGTACAGAAGTATTCATTCCCTGTAACTCGTTCTCAGATAGCTTTGCTGTATAAAATACAGTAGTCGAATTTCTTTTTGAAATTAATGCACCTAGAAACGTCTACGCCCTATTGAAAAATTGCTCTCGTATCAAAATGCTGCAGTTGACAGAGAAAATTATGGAGATTCATAAACCGAACACAACTGCAAAATATCGTTTGAATCGACGAAGATAATATTTTGCGGTCGACTGATTTCTCATGTCTAGAACACATTAAAATTGCTGAAGGAGTCCGTATAGAACGCGTTCCATGTGTTTTCAATTATACTTAATTCCAATCGACTCTATGCTACTCCTTTCCAGACAACAATGATCAACATTCTCAGTTTATTAGTTCTAGGTCATTTATAGTCACGAAATAAGTATTTACTCCTATCAGCTTCTGAACCTTGGAGCGAAGTGACCATAATTCAAGATAAATCAAATACTACCGGAATATGGATATGGGTACCAAATTACCTATTTTCGTAAACCTTTATTACTTGTAGTAATAAATAGTAATGTGGGTCGAGACTTCATTCGTCTAATGTCCCGGCATATGTTCAACCGCTACACGTTCGATGAGCATTTGCGACGTATTGGGCTTGCAGAGAGTAGTCTGTGCGCTTGTAACGAGGGCTATCACGACATCGACAATTTAAATGTATTTTCTAGATTCGTTTGCTTAATCCAATAATATTTCTTGATAAAATCTGAATTACCAGGTCCAAATAATATATATGGGCCATTTCGCGCGAAGTGATCTTGAAGTCGACCTTCACAGATTTAAACCAATTTTGGAGAAATTATTCATCTAGGGCCAATATATAGAAATCGAAATGTTTGTGTTAATTAAATCACCCCTCGGTCCATGGGAGCTACCCCGTTTTGATAAATAGCTAAAACTCTCGATTTTCTTTTGATTATATCTCCGGTTCTATTTACTCTACAACCGTAAGATGCTTTTAGAAGGAAATCGTTCATGGAGTCTAGGAAAAATATTATTTTAGCAGCAGTACTATGCTATTTTCCAGGTAAAAATTAATAGTTTATTTTACTCGCTATACGGATATTTCAATTTTGAAAATTCTAATTTCATCGTATTCCTCAGATCAATTCTAATATCAATATAATTAAAGCCAATCCATAGATTCACCGCTTTGAAAGAAATCCGTTACAGGAGGTAAGATCAAATTGAAATTCAATAACAGCCAATGTGAATAATGAAATCGATATAAATGTCCACACATATGCATACACACAGACATTTTACGATTCGAAAAGTATATGCAACTCGGATGGTTTTTGTAATAACAGCATAACCTTTATATATTGGAAAGGTAAACAAGTTGCAAAGTTCAATAAAAAAGTCGTAGATTTTTGTCAACGTTTTTTTTCGAGATCACATAAAATCATGAATTTTAAAAACATTTAACAGCAAAAATGCGAGTTCGGTTTTTAAATTTCAAATTTTGAATCAAAATTTTTTCTCCCCTTTGGAAAAAATTCAGATTCCACCTGACAATGGAATTTCATGTATGACCGAACAATTCAGTTTATATTTCCGGAACCATATAAGCAATCCAAACGAAACGTTATAGCATATTTGGATGCCTTTGATTTAAGATTAAGCTTGTTATTATCGGACAATCATCTCCGATAAGTCGATGTGACTGTTAATTTTGAAATATGGTCACTTTTCCTGAGACATCCAGAATCATCTATTTGGTAATAAATGTGGCCAAACAGACGTTGAATAGCAGTTAGTGACCTAGAACAACAAATTCAAGCGATTATACTCACAATTTAAAAAATATTACCTCAAATTCAAGTTTGTGAAAATCGCTTTAGAAAATTCCGAGAAACCGATGTCGTCAAATTATTTAGAGATTTTCTATGTAACCGTACTCTTCAACTCGTAACTCCGGAAACAGACGTCAGATCAAAATGAAACTCAGTAGCAACCGATGGGAATAACAATCAGTACGATTTGCACATAGTACATACAATGGATCGACAGCCACGATTTTGAGACACTATGTGTCGACACTGAAACATCACTTGAAACCAGCGGCGGATCAAGAAGGAAGATCCGTTAAGAAATTTTAAACTAGTTGTAATTTTAAAGTAGCAACCCCTTACTGCATACTCCTACCTAAGACAATACAAGCCAAAAAAAATGAGGTTGACCATTTTTAGAGCGATTGCATAACCTTTCTATATGAGAAAGGCAAAAATGTGCCAAAGTCAAAAAAGTCAATCTTCGTAATTTTTTTTTTTGAGATTACATCAAATCTCAACGTTTCATGGATTTTAAAGTCATTTGACATCCAAAATACAAATTCGATTTTGAAATTTTCCCTTACTCCCCCCTTTGAGAATTTTTCATTTCAGTTTATATAAGAATTTGCTGTGTGGTCGCACTCTTCAACTCATAATTCCGGAACCAGAAGTACAATCAACCGAAAATCCAATAGCAGCCGATGGGAAGGTTGTACCTTTCATTTGAGACTAAGTTTGTGCAAATCGATCCAGCCATCTCTGAGAAAAAGAGGTGACATTTTTTTCCACATACACACATGCAAACATACACACACATGCATACACACAGACATTTTCCGATCTCGGCGAACTGAGTCGAATGGCATATGACAATAGACCCTCCGGGCCGGGATTGGGTTTGCGATTTTTAGAGCGATTGCATAATCTTTCCATATGAGAAAGGCAATATTCCAGCACTGTAACCTACTTGTTTTAATATATTCAAAATGTGAAAAAATAAATGGACACTGTCAAGCTAACGCATTTGAGCCTATAAAATAAGCGAACTGATTAGGAAAATTCAACATTTTTAAATAGAGCATACTTCCGAAATATTTTGAGGAACTATATTGTTCGGCACAAAATGAACATCGTTTACTTTGTACCAATTAATTTTAACACATGCACAAATAGCTTGAATTAAGGTACTATCAACATTTTCCTCTTGAGAATGTGTTTTGCTATGGGAATAAAAGGAGCATCGTCTTATTCGTATTACGGCTAGTCTGACTTGAAGTGCGTCTCGTTGTACACCAAAAACCCAATACATTAGGTGTAAAGCTCTTTAGACGTTTTTATTCCGTTTTTACTTGAAGCGAAACTGAGCCAGGTTCTAATCCCAGCTGCTGTCAAAATGTTCGAAATGACAGCGATTGGGGTCGCAACCTGATGCAGGTTCGTGGTCAAGCTAAAGCGGCATTAATTTATCGCCGAGAGGTCCATAAAGTTTAATTATCTGAATGAAATAACCTAAAATATTCATCCTTTTTCATACATATCAAATCAATAAGTTTGAACGATATTAGAAATCGTTCTGTTCCTTTTCAACCATTATCGAAACAACTTAATCACATTTTCTGCCACAATCAACCTCCGGATTTGTGCTGCCGATAACTTTTCACCGATCAACATAAATGTAGCCGGTTTCTCTCCAGCATTCGCAGCAGATTTCATTCTGGTCGTGGTAGTTCAAATTTCCTTCGCGCACATTTTTGCGATAACATAAAAACCAATAGTTTCTTCCAAAATTCTAATCATTCTACTACATGTTTTCGAATACAGTCGTTAGGAGTATTGACACTAATGATCCGTCCTATCCCAGATACGAAGGGTGCCTTACCGTTTGCACCACAGGACAAAGAAAATGATTCATACTTATTTATAGCCATGCTAATAATTACGTACAGTCGCAATAATTGATATGATGCAAGACTTTATCATACTATCATATTGGTTTACTTATGCTAACTAATTTGCTAACCTTCGTTTTTATGAAAGAAAGAATAAAAGCCATCATCAATAGAAACATAGATTTACATTATGATCATCAAAAACGAGCGCTAGACCCACTGCGTACAATTTGTGTAGTGATCATGTAGGATATATGTGTCGGTTTTTCATTTTGCGCTTTGTGCGGAGGTTCGTCACCCCAACTCGGTTGATTTTTTGCGCGCGCTTTTTCGACCTGAATTTCACCTTAAGCGCAGGATGGCATTTTTTGCAGCATCCTATGTGATGCTGTTGGTGGCACTCTCAAGCGAATGGCACAAAAGGCCAGTCTTGATCGCGACTATAGAAATACCATAACAAGTCCCCGAGAGTTATATAACTGGGCAGTTGAACAAACTGCATATTCACTGAACAGTACAACAAAATGTCAGGAGAACTCCAAGAGCTGCATAATAACGCCAAAACAATATCTGGAACTGAAAAATTCCACAGTTTGTGCCTATTCCTTGGAGCAAAGTAGAGACGAAAAGGTATTCTAATTCAGAAGATGAACCAAAAATATTTTCCTTGTATAGATATAATACAAAATAGCATGCATGAAGATAGTTTTAAGACAAATGTAATATATAAAAATAAATAAATAATTATGTTAAATTCAATACATAATGTTGTGGTGGTTATTTCTTTCTCTGATACTTTTTCAACACTAAACAAGAAAATAAAAAAGTAATAATGGAATATTTGTTTAACGTCATAAACTCTTTTCAATGGGATTTTTGATTAAGGGGTTATATACCTTTTAGTGATAAAAATGCCAAGAAATTTAGAAAATTGAATTTACGTAAAGGATTAAAGATTTCATTACATCAAATTTATAATATTTTGGTAGTACATTTTTCAGTAAAATAAACAAGCACAAGTTTATAAAAATAAATTGATGATTGGCGGTTTGCGGTGATTACGATTAGAGACGTCTATTGGTCATCTAAATCTGGTCTAAGACATCTAAAATCCCAAAACTCAAAAAATTCCATTAGTCTATGAGTATTCGTCATACCTTAACGATTAATTAGAATTTAGAATAAATAACATTTTTCCTGCATTCGAGAACGTTTTTAGTAAAAAATTGCTGTTTTAAGCAAAAATTTATGAATAAAAAAAGAATCGTTAAAGTACGAGAAAAATTAATTACGATCAATCGAAAAAAAATTTTTTTCGGCAATCGTGATCACGGAAAAACCATTTTTAGTAAAACGACATTTCGAGATAATCGAGTTTAAAATTTCCAATTACCACTGGTCTTGGTAGACGAAGCGCGCTTGGAAGCGCTGTAACTTTCGATCTATTTCTCGGATCTTTATAAAAATTTGGGAAAACATTCCTACGGAGTTGTGCTTTCAGATAAAGTAAAAAAAAATTCGATTTCACGAAAAATGGAAAAGCAGTTAACCCCTTAATAAAAATATGCTTAGTTGCTAAATTAGACAATATCTTCCCACAAAATGAGTTTTATTGGCTTCTGAGATGATTATGACATTCATTGGTTTAGTTTTCGATAAAAATACACTGAAGAAAAAATTCAGTTTAGACAAGGAAAAGTTTTTTTCAAATAACTTTTTTTCCTTAAAAGTGCCCAACTTGACTTTTCGACGGTCGGTAGGGAACAAGATTAACTATTTTGGAACAAAATTTCATCCAAATCAAAAATGGTTTTTTTTTTATAAATCGACTTTAAATTTTTAAAATCGATTTTTTCAGTGTAGGAGTTAATGAAGAATTGTTTCAATATTTTGATTAGAAAATTTGACTAATTTTGTAAAAACTACTCATACAACATTTTTTGTAGGATTTGTCGATTTTAGACAATAGCCATTTGGTAAAAAAAAGTTTGGCCCTTTTCAAAAGACAGTCTAGATCGTTTTCGGAAAAATAAATTATACAAAAAAGCTTTTTGTAACAAAGTATTCATGTACAGAAAGTTTCATTAGAATATGAGAGGGTGCTGCCAACTCTGAATACGATTTGACGCGAAATTCGTCATATGTGGCGGATTGAGAAATACAGAAATTTTCAGCTTTTTTTCCTACACAATATTACAAAAGCTTATTAAACAACTTTCCCTAATAAGGTTGTAAAAATTAAAAAGTATTTGAGAATTATTAAAAGCTTTAGTAAACGAGGTAGTGACCGTCGCTCCACAACGCAGTTTATTTTTCATGACTTGCAGTGAGTACGATTTCTCGAATTTCTGAACTGAAAATTATGGAAGTGAAGTTAGTTTTTAGAATTCTTTACAGATTTAACCCGCCGAAAATCGCGCAAATGCCTCGGAATGAGACCTGCTGGTGCCCTAAGACGATTTCGTTAGATTTTCAGGGCAGCGTGCACCCAGTGCACTAACACAAGTGACGGAAGGTTATCGAAAAGTTTCATGGAAACGAAAATTCCAGTGATGATGATATTCTTTAACGGGTTTCGAGAGTTTTTTTATTTGTACTTTGGCATTAGGATGAGCGATAATAATTCAAATTAAAGATACTACTGGGAAGTCACTTTTAGAAAAAGTCGATATCGAAGTAAAGTTTGAACTATGCATGCATGCACTTCAGAGGTAGCGTGATATCAAGAGCTACATTTTCAGTTTTTAGTTCTCTGCATGTGTTATCGAACACATCGCGAAACATAAAGTTCTAAATATTCTTAATCGATATAATATCCGAAGAGAGTGATAAGAGTTATAAGAAATGTCTCATCACACTGTTAGGTGGATTAAAAACGTTTTATTCCGTAGTAGTAAATCGTTGTTAGGAAAAATATACATGCAAACTTTGGTTTTAAACTATTATTATTATTCGGATTTTTATTTATTTATTAAAATTTTCTACGCTTTTAACTCCGCTACCCGATCAGAATGAAATAACAAGATTATAACAGAACGCAATTTTTGTGACATATTGTGTTATAAAGTAGGTCTCGTTAGTAGTTAAAATAACAGAAATTTATAACAAGTAACAATTCGAGATATAGTTTTGAAATATTTCTGTTATGTGTTTCTGATCGGGTATACCCGCCACATTTTTTGAAAAATAACCTCGTGTTTTTATGTATCCCAAACTTCGAGTAGTTTGCAAATGCATTCGGTGTCCTAAGCTTTTTTTTATTATTTGGATTCGGGGGGAGTCGTCCGCCCTGACTGGCTATTTCCTGGCATTCCTTTTCACGGGAGTTGCATACCTATTACGGAACTGAAAAACAAATTTTCGAGAGCATTTTGCAGCAATTTTTATACACAGTTGTTGTGCGTTACTATGTTTTAATTTCCGCAAGATCTACTGTATCGATTTGGTTGGCTATTTTCGGAAAATTTGAGACTAAGAGAAACGAAAGCAATTAAATTGATAGATGGATAGGTATTCTAGAGCGAAACTTAGAACGGAAAACTAGGACTAGGCAGGCTCATATGGGCATGATCGAAAGGAAATGTGAAGAATTCTTTGCTTTCTGCTAAGTAAGAGTTGGGCGTTGCACCCAAGTCTACCGCATGGTCTATGGTAGAACATAATTCATCATCATGTTTTACCGCCGACATATGAGCCTGCCTAGTCCTAGTTTTCCGTTCTAAGTTTATAACTGATTCGCTCTAGAATACCTATCCGTCTTTCAATTTCATTGCTTTCGTTTCTCTTAGTCTCAAATTTTCCGAAAATAGCCAACCAAATCGATACACAGGCCCGATGAGAGGGGGGGTCAGCCAGGGCAATTACCCTGGGGCCCGGGTCGCATTTAGGGGCCCGCGCTTTAACCCGGAAGATGGTCGAACACGTTCCGATAAAAATGGTAATAGTAATTTCTTTATAATCATTCGCCTTATTAAATTGTCATTTGATGAAAGCTTAAAAAATGAAAACTTTATTTGATAGTTGTCTTTTGTTAAAACAAACGTTCTTAAGGGAGTTTTCCACTGTGTGTACATGTTAAAAACCGAACGAAGGAGTACTGCCGTTCTACGCATAACTGTCCCATGTATATAGGGAATCCCATAGAACATGGGACAAATATGCTTATAACGGCAGAGTATACACTATAAATTATTGAGAAGCCAATTCAAAACATGTTCGAAGAAAGCAATAGAGCGTCAAACAGAAATGCGAGCGCGAGGACAAACACATCCGTTCTCTTCTACGTTCGATTCTTGATGGTGGTGCCGGTTGTTGGCTTGGAGATACTGTGCGCGATTGTTGTTGAGTGAAGATTTGTTCCTGTCAAATCCGTGGATATTTTTGCAGAAATAGGCATAAGAATCTACCATGGGTGCATAACCAGTGTTTTTCTGATGAAACGTCCCATTTTCGCTTGATAAGCATAAAAAGTTACGAATGAAGGAGTTGCTTTGTACGGAAGCATTCTCACCATAAGAACAATGTTAGGGGCACCCGGGAAAATGGGAATATTCAGCTGTTATGAAAACCACTTCTCCGTTTTTTGGCATGATTTTATTAATCACGATGGTGTATGAAGATAAGTCATGTAAGCACATATCTCTGGAGGCCTTTATATACGAGGATATTGTTGCTAACGTGGCAGCTTTCGTTGGTGTGCTGCACATTGTTCCGCGAAACACACGACTGTGCTTCTTAATGTTTGATATGGTGCATTTACAGGGCATTAACTTCTCCCGGATTGAGCACAATCTGTACGTTTAGTCATTGTTTTACTACCCGAGTAGCTAGTCTTGCAACACATTTCCAAAAATCAATAGCAAGACAATTCGTCTGCAGTCGTTTTTGCCGTGTATCTTTAGTGAAACGATTTTTAGCTTCTACTCTGTGCGAGATGAGAAGGTAGACTGACCTTATTTAACCGGTGATAAAAAAGGATAATTTTTGTATTTTGAATTGCACGTTCAAGGATTGTTCCCTCTAGCAAAATATCCCTAGCAAAGAATTGTGTTGAGATAGAACGGTAATTTTGGGCCTCGCCAAAGATGCATGTGATGTCTATAAGAACCCAATTATAATGTGCAAAGCAATCAAACAGTTCAGTTCAGCCAACAGCAGCAGTACTCGTTTGCCCGCTGTACTCGCAGTTGTTTAATTTGCGTCTGATTAATGCGATGATTACTCTATATTGTTGTCGGGTTCTGCATATTCTCACAGAATATAAAAACCGGCTCCTACGTTTGACATAGCACATTGTTTATTTACAAAACCTGCATAATATCTACAATTAGACACGGTTTAAACTTATGTAAATTAAAAATCTTTTTGATTTAATAATTTTAAACGAGAATTTCGAGCTGCATCTGCTACCTTCTCATCTTGCTTACAACAAAAGCTACAAACTGCTCCACCGCTACCAGCAAATAAATCAATCCGTGTTCCTGCTTTGTCTGCGCAGTAGAAGTAATATATCGTGTTCCAATTCACTATGTCGAAAAAATGAGTGATGATTATAAGCAGATCATAAGGTTTATTGAGGTCGAACTGTATTCCTGTTTACTTTTCGAGGCGTTCCTTAAGATGTATTTTTAAAAGGACAAATGGAGCTAAAGATGGCCAATGTTTACACTCTACAATTTCACCATGTTAGACATACCGTGCTGATTATGTTTCAGAACATCAATCAAGTAGAAGCGTTTGTTTTGCGAAACGAAATATATCGTTGAATGTGGCAACATGAAGTCAGAACCTCTGTATATATAGGCGATGACACAAACGATGTACGAATACACGAATTAGCACCGTGCGCCTCTAATTACGTCGATAATCGTTATGTACACCCGAGTACCCGCAAGTTGAAAAAATCGTAACTATGGAAATTTTACCCGATTTGGATACCACGGAATAAGAAGCTGTCGAAATTCAAACTGTCTGGTACGCTATCTGTGGATGTGGATATATGAGTCAACCGGAGACTAATAGAAACCACGGACTCACGAATTTCCCATGGCAGAAGAGGTACCAACTCATGCTGAACTAGACGGCTTAGGTTTAAAAGGGCCCATCAGTAATACAAGCCTTGGGGCCCGACGCGGCTCTCGACGGCCCTGTCGATACAACAGTTGTTGTGTGTTTATTTCACAAGAAGTGCATATAGGGTTGCCACCTCTGGAGAGGCTTTGACCCGGAGATTTTCACTGATCTGGGGGGTGGTGGATTTTGAGTGGAACGAGACAGAAATTGGAATCAAAGCGATTACCCAGTTAAGGATCGTTGCTGGAGTAGCAACAACACCGCAAGAACTCGTTTGATGTTGACCTAGTCAGTTGGATTAGAACAAATCTTTCAGACCTTAGTGCAGCTGGTGATAAGCACCACTAAGAGTGAATTGATTTGGTAAAATTGCAGTAAAATAACTTTTTTACACCATTTTGAGCGACTTAGTGGAATGCAACATTTCAATTGTAGCACATAGCGAAATATTACTTTCCTTAACCCTCCGGAAGTCGCGCATATGGCTTACCGAACGAGCAGCCGCTGGTCCCCTAAGACGATTTCACTAGATTTTCAGAGCAGCGTGCACTCAGTGCACTAGCGCGACTTCCGGAAGGTTAATTTGAAGTAAATTTTATTTTTTTTCATTTTCATTGCTTTGTGAAAGAATTTAGCAATATTTGGTGAACTCTTCGCCACCTTGAAACGAAGGGTTAGACGGGAAAAATACATCTGAACCAGAATAATAGTTAATTTAGACTTTTTAAATATTTTGTAAAGAATCAATTAATTCCAAAAAAATTTAACCTATGCTTCTTCCCACCAAATCCGGAGAAATTGATGTAAAACCCGGAGATCGCTCCCGAAAACCGGAGTCTCCGGGTCAAACTCGGAGGGGTGGCAACCCTAAGTACATACAAAGCTATAAAACGAATCCAAACGATCCACAATGGAGTGTGCGCTGTTCTATTGCGATGATTTCTTTTCTGCCACTATCAGATGGCACTGTGAACATCTCAATACCCCTGAAACTTGTCAATTGCGATTTCAATCTCAAGCTAATGTGTTTTTTTATCATTCAAGCGCCATTTACGTGACTGTAACGAAAGTACGTAGTTGCAAAAGTGAAACAAGGACCAAGTAAGAGGAGGTGAAAAAAAACTACACACTTTTACGATCCGCACCAAGTGTTCATAAACTGTGCAGCTTTATTGAAAATAAAATCATGGTTGAGATTAATATTTATCGTTTGTTTGCCGATTCGACTCGGTGCCCGTGTCGGTGCCTTTCCCACCCAATGGACCACGAACTGAAACGATGCGGCACGCGTGGCCTACCGGAGTGCGACCCACGGACGGACGGATGGCTCTTTGTTATCGGATCTCCACGAGACGTGGCGATGATGGCAACAACGAGGCCAGACAAAGTAGTATCGCATTTGTATCGGCCAAAATAATAACGATTAACAGCAAGCTCTGTTGAGGGGGTGTATAAAACAGGACGTATATGTTTTTGCTTTCGTACATTGTCGACACCACCATCGGGAAGACAATGGTTCCAACGCGTGCCGGAGCAGATCAATTCTTGTGTCAACTGACGCTTTACCAAGTCCGAATAATGTATTTTGGGTAATTAATGTATTTTCTAATCTAGGAATAATTTTAACCTAATATTTTACCCCAAATAACAGATATCTAGCTAAGAAACGAAATTCTGAAAACTTAATTTATAGCCATTGTTTGACAAAATCCCAAGAAAAAACTTCAAAGTGTACAAGATACGCAAAATAACAATTTCACAACCACCCGGAAAAATCTTTTGAACTGCGTATTCGCTGATTTTTGGCGAATAATTCTTCCACAAAACGAGCTCCAGAATGTCGAGCTTTGACACACGGAATGAGCCATTCAAAGCCATGGGAACATGGGACCATAAATAACGGCCAAGTGAAATGTCTTAATTTCGTGAATGGTTGTCGAACTACCACGTCGGGCGGAATGGCAACAACGCGGTGAGGTGAGCAGCGGGACACGAAACAAGAATGTATGAACAAATATTTCTCCGACTTTATGAACTCACCAGCCACCCGGATCGTGCCCGATATGGCCATTTCTCCCGTGGCCGATGATCGTCGACATCTTCTCCGGGCACAATAAATTACCGAGCGCCGAATGGAGAACATCGCACATTATGGGAAGAAAATGTAAATTGTCACATAACTGCCGGCTACGACAGGCTGGTATCGCCCGGAGCCTGACGGCGGCGGAGACTTTGGGTGGATTTTGTAGGGAAGGTCGTGGGTTTGCCGGATGAATGACGTTAGAGAGACTCCCGGGCATCTACTCGGGAGGTACTGGCTTCATAAATTTCTTGCTTTATTGTGCATGGGTCTGTGTGACCCACCCACCTTCCTTCAAGGCGGTTCAGCGGAACATCCTACCCGCGCCGCATTATTACCGGTCGTGGAAGGTCTAGGCCTTTTTTAGACGATTGACCCGACCGTCTACAATCATACACCAATGAGATCCGATGTAAACGATAAACACGTTTTATGACGTTGTTCATAGTTTAATTTATTAATTTTATTACACTTGTTCTTCGTTATCTGGATGTCATTCCCCGATCGACGCGGCTAAGGTGACGGCCAGCAACTTGTTTGAATAACCATTTGTATGAGAAATTTCCTACTGTTATCGTTTATATCAATCCACACAGGACGAATTGGAATAGGCACTTGTTTACTCGCCTGACCAGTTTCCTATAACCGAATTTTTGCAGCATCCGTTTCTCTAGCCTCTAGTTTTCGAGTCTATAAATTATGTATGCAGGCCTAGATGTTCCCAGTAGATACGGATGAAGATATCGTTTGGTCGTATACACTTTATGACGTGTTGATGTTTTATCTAGATCAAAACTTCACACGCTCTCTCTCTTTCTCGGTCGTGAGGAAGATGATACCATTTCTAAATTTGAATGTTGACGATTGTTATCTTTGACAGCGTGACGACATAATACCCATTGCAGATGTAGAAATGACACGGTTAGGAATCGCATACACTTATCTTTGATGAATTTTAATTTTTGGGTTCCTACCGGTATGGAGCAAACATGTTAATAGTAAATGCTTTTGGTTTGTGACCACCCTGTGCAGGGGCGGCAAAACACTTTACGCCCGAGTGGGTAGAAAGCATAGGGTGAGGGGTCCATTGGTAAGGATTGTTTCCCTTTTCGCAATGCACACGCTTACATTACATTCACATTAAATCACGTTCGTTTATGCAAATGGAATTGTGGTACATCGATGTTTTCAAATGAGTGTAGTGCGAGATACATGCGTTGCGCATCTAAATTTTTTGAAATGGTTCAAAATTTCGAGTGGGTAATTAACTACTAGGTTATTTTCGAATGGGTAGTACTACCCATACTACCCACGCTTTCCGCCAGCCCTGATCCTGTGAATCCTAGCGTGGTTACTGCTGACGTCGATCGGATCAGGAACTGGTGAGAAAGGTGGCAGCATTGTTAATCTCACCACAAAAAAAAACATTCCCTACTCTTTTTCTCCCCGAGGGACTACATTAAGATATTACTTCGTGTGCGGGGGAGGAGAGTAATTCGTTGTGCTTTTGCAGCACCTCTTCTGCTCACGAATTTTCCGTAGCTATTTAGGAGCCTCACTCGCTCCGTGAAATGACTCCCGCTATGAGTCATGTAATTCTCGACTCTTTTCATTTTCGTTTTGCCTCAATAAGCCGTTTAGTTCCTGATACCCAGCCATTCAACTCCCAGCTATATCACACTCTACTCGGATAGTGATGTGATGTTGTTTTAAGCCACCATCATCTCAAGGTTTTTCCAGTGTATGCGGGTAGACTGATAGTAGTTCCGAATTTGTGTATCGTACAACCTTCACATTATTGCTGTTTTTGAATAGAAGGGGTTGGGCGAGCCCGTAAGCAGAGACACTTACGGGCATTCCGCGGGCTAAAAGAGTTCCTCCCAACTTGAATATCCAGTCACGAGGTAAACAATTCCGCTCTACGTGCTTAACCCGCCTGATGGTTTGTTTTGAAAAGGATGTGTCAAACTCATATCGAACCTTCTAAAGTTTCCTTCAAGTGACTTAGGCTTGCTACCAACGTTCCCTCGTCCAGTCCTCAATTCGTATGATCCACTACAATCTACTAGGGAAGTTCCCGGCGATAAACTCACCCTACTACGACTGAGAGTTGCCCAGTGGAAGAATTTCTCTCAAGACCGATACCCACTTCCTTGAATCACTTAGCTCCCAGCCGAGATCTACTCGGATATTATCGGCAGAACTACGTGTTTCAGTGTCACATATGTATGTCTACATGCGTAGACATCCATGAGAGTGAATGTCTCAAGACGCTGATCACAACACGTTGGATTTTTGGTTGATGACCAGCTCTACTTCCGTCTTATGGTCTAGCTGCAACTTGACATTAGTCATCCATCTCTGCCGTCAACATCTCCACTTCCTTGTGGGTCTCGCCGGTTATCGTCAAGACAACCTCATTTGTAAAACTAAGGATTTCGATTACCCTGGAGAGTTCCAGTGTTACCACTCCGTTATACATTATATGTCAGAGCCAGGCATTGCATTTATCGCTCATATGAGTAAATACGTCCGGATAATTTGCTACTGGGACAATAAAAACTAGCATTTTCACACGAAAAGTTATTGGCACTCACACAACTTCTCCGGATAAATACAACGTGTGATTTCTTCGGATAAATAAAACCGCCGGAGAATGAGCGAATGAGTTTATCACGGTATCCATTTTGCGCTCGCTGTCTTGCTTCCAAAATACGGAAAAACAAGTTTATCGTACTTCTTTGTCGCCTTTCTTTGAAATTTAATGTATATTTTGACGCTTTTTGTGATTTCCACGAAATTAAAATATTATCACCTTCTCCGGTGAGAAGGAAAAAATCAAATAAATTTTTTTCGGAAAATTATTCTCACGCTATTTGTGAAGTCGGACAATTTTGCGACTCATCTTATCTCGGAAAAGTTGGACATCGGATAACCTTCTTCTCGCGTGAGTGAGAGAGAATTACAATACCTGGTCAGAGCATTGGGCCGAGTATGGAGCCCTGACGTACTCCCGCCGCACAGTGGTCCCAAAGAGCAAAAAAGGGAGTTTTGTAGATTGCGTGAAAACGGTTGACTTTAGCAATATAGTGTCTTTGAGAAAGTTTCTTGGAGTAGAACTCCCCTTGTTTCTGTCTTATCAGATTAATGATTAATCCCCCTAATAGTGAGTTACGGAATTTATTTTCTCCAATAATTCAGATAGACAAATACTTACTTCTGCAAAGTTGTAGAGAAACTCGTTACAAACATTTTACTGGAAGACTTCAACTCTCTATCTTTTAAGGTTTTTGAGATATGGGACATTATTTGTAAAAGGCCCCTTAAAAACAGTTTTTTCATCATAAGTTTTCTTCTAGATTTTTTCCATTATATAAATGTTCTAGAACATTGTTTGGACTATTGAACTGCATTACTTTGCCGAAGACGGAAACTTGCTATCGCTAGTATGTGTGGAGATATTCACGTTTTTTGATTGAAATTAGCTCTTTTTCCAATGCCGATAACTTTGAAACGGGCAAAAACAGGCAAACCACTTTGTAAACAAATTAAAGTGCAAGAAAAGCACAACAAATGTTGGAAAAATCAGATCTCCCCAAGGCGGCCCTCCATGGAAATACTAGAGCCTAAGTTTGTCCATACTAGAGCTGTTCCGGCATTAAATACATCACACCATATATTACTGTTAGTTTTTTTTATTCGATTATAGAGGTTTTAACCTTAAGGTCATTCGCCTCTTCGGGTTAGAAAAATCTCTTAAGAAAAATTTCTAACCCTATGTGCGGGGTCGGGACTCGAACCCAGGTGCGCTGCGTACAAGGCAATCCATTTACCAACTACGCTACACCCATCCCCTACTGTTAGTTCTGAAATAAAGGGTTAAAGTCGTAGTAATTATCCTTTCTTACTTTTGTAAGCACGTCTCGAGTAAATACCCAAGCAACCAAAAGTTGATATAAAGGAACTACATAAGCTTCTCGTTTTAACTAATTTTGCAATACGTTTTATGTTCTAATAGCGGGTTAAGCAGTTCTATTAAAGCTTGAGCAGCTTGAAAGTTCGCTAAGAACTATTTGTGAATTTTAAAGTGTGCTTTTTATGTATTATCCGAACTTCTGTTTGCTTGGGTCAAAAGTTACAGTTGTTCAAAAACTCAATGCATATGCCTGACACCGGAAACTGAGAATTCCCTTGCGCCTACTTCATAACAATGGCGCAAGTACAACCAAACGGCGAGTAATCAATTGCATTTGATCACGGGATGATACAAACTTCAGCTCAAGTATTTCCATAGAGGGCCGCCTTGGGGAGATCTGATTTTTCCAGCATTTGTTGTGCTTTTCTTGCACTTTAATTTGTTTACAAAGTGGTTTGCCCGTTTTTTCCGTTTAAAAGTTATCGGCATTGGAAAAAGAGCTAATTTCAATCAAAAAACGTGAATATCTCCACACATACTAGCGAGAGCAAGTTTCCGTCTTCGGCAAAGTAATGCAGTTCAATAGTCCAAACAATGTTCTAGAACATTTATATAATGGAAAAAATCTAGAAGAAAACTTATGATGAAAAAACTGTTTTTAAGGGGTCTTCTACAAATAATGTCCCATATCTCAAAAACCTTAAAAGATAGAGAGTTTAAGTCTTCGGGTAAAATGTTTGTAACGAGTTTCTCTACAACTTTGCTGAAGTAAGTATTTGTCTATCTGAATTATTGGAGAAAATAAATTCCGTAACTCACTATTAGGGGGATTAATCATTAATCTGATAAGACAGAAAGAAGGGGAGTTCTACTTCAAGAAACTTTCTCAAAGACACCATATTGCTAAAGTCAACCGTTTTCACGCAATCTAAAAAAACCCCTTTTTTGCTCTTTGGGACCACTGTGCGCCGTGTCCCCAATCGACCTCTGCTCCATGTTCGTATAAGAGACCATTACCCGGTTCTGAAAATAACCTTTCAGAACCTTGCATAAATAGTTCGGGACCCGCATTCTGTGCAGAGCTAGGGTGATAGCCACCCAGCTGGTGCTGTGAACGCGTTCTTCCATCGATCGTTACCACGGCACAGAAGCGATTGCCCCTTCTCCTTTGCTTCGATGCTTTCTCCACGCTCGCAATGACTGTGCGACTGGAGTCCACCGTCGAGTTCCCTTTTCGGAACCCGAAATGCCTCTGCAACAGTCCGTTCTCACTTTCAGCGTAGTTCGTCAGCCTGTTGATGATGACCATTTCCGGAAGTTTACCAAGAGTACCCAGCAGCCATATAGGCGATACGATGCTGGATCTCCTGACGACTTCCCTGGTTTTGGAAGCAACACCAGCTCCTGGATCTTCCATCTATCCAGGAAGTAGCCCTCGTTTATGCATTTCTGTAGAAAGATTCTGAACATGTCCGGAAACGTCCATGACCCATGCATATTTCAAAACTTTTTCAAAATGTGGAGAGGTCTAGTGTCCAAGCTACCACACGGGGTGTACTGGGGGCGTGTCGGGCTCGAATGCTGACGCTGCCATTAATACCGACTAAACTCCATTGGGCTCCGCCATCGTTTCCCCCAGGAACTACCTCTCGGTATTACTTCTGGGGGGATGGCTGTACTTGATGTACTCATTCACTCTCACTCACGCGTTCATACGTCCTGTATGAGGCTTACTTGGGTGCTCTCTCTATCGCACCTTGATTCACTCTCAAGCACTCCACATGAGGCTGACTTTTGTGCTCACCTTTATCGTTCCTTGCGAGGCTGACTTGTGTGCTCACCTTACTAATTCCTTGCTAGGCTTACTTTTGTGCTCGCCTTACCCATACTATGCGAGGCTGACTTGGATGCTCACCCTTTCACTCCTCTGCCATGCCACGAGGAATCGATAGCTAAGTCCCAACATACTACGCTACGACCCTTCCATCTTGGCATGAGGCAGTCCACATATAAGCCTATACACTCGCTCTTCTGCCTTGCTTCGGGGTGGCTGGGTTTACCCCTTACGCGGTTGCCAGTCGCTGCGCCAAACCTGCCTCAGCATGAACAGACCATTCACTCACTGTTTTTGCGCTCGGCCCTTTTCGCTCCAACTAAGCAATCGCTAGTGAGTCGTGCCCGTCGTCTATTGCTCGGTGCGCCAAATTCCCTGTAGCCTGCAGGCAATCCGGGTGGTTGCAGTCGAAACTGCGTTCCACTTCTCCACAGCTTGACACACCCGCTGAACAAGGGTATGAGGGGTTGTGTCCCAGCCACAGACGTCAAGCATTACTCGCCTTTCGACGTTGAACCGAGGACATACGAACAGTATGAGCTCAGCAGTTTCGTCGACACCTGGGCAGATGCGGACCTCAGCTTGCCCGAACCTGTGGAGGTACTGTCGGAAGCAGCCATAGCCTGACAGGAATTGTGTCAGATGGAAGTGAACTTCCCCATGGGGTCTGCCCACCCACCTCGATATGTTAGGTATCAACCGGTGGGTCCACCTACCTTACGAGGAGTTATCACAATCACGCTGTTATCTGGCGACCAAGGTCACCCTGGTGCGCTCGCAGGCTCCTCTATTTCCATTCTTCCCGGATGACCAGCCCGACTGGTATCATGCTCGCTATCACGCAGGATGCATCGTGTGATACCGTGCGGTAAGCAGATATCACTCTGAGGCACATCACGCGGTAGGTGCTCTCCAGTTTCCAGTTTGCAGGTAATTGGTTACCCTCAGTGCTCTTGACCATGACGGGCCGCCGTACCTGAAGATAGATACGGCAACGCCTGCCAGTAGCCTACGTCTACCCAAACCCAAACTGGTTGCTTGACAGGCCGTCCGTGCCTTCTGAGTACGGGGTTAGCCTGTTGAAGATGATCGACTGGCAAGTCGTGTCGATCAGACAGATTGGTCTATACGCCGATGGGTCGCCTAGCGGCTTCCCGGGCTTCGGCAACAGCACCAATTTCTGCCTTTTCCATCTATCGGGGAAGCGGCACTCGTCAAGGCATCTCTGCATAGCTAGCCTAAACATGCTCGGGTTCGCTATGATCGCTGCCTTGAGAGCGCTGTTTGGAACTAAATCCGGCCCTGGAGCTTTGATCATTGCTAGGGAATTAGCCACTGCGAGTAGTTCTTCATTCGTCACCGAAGCCACCATTTCGGCCGTACCCACACTGTCTTGCGGTGCAGGTGGCCAGGGGCTTGTGGATCTAGACGGGAAGAGTACTTCGATAATCATCGCCAACCGGTCTGGAGACCGTTCTGGGGGTGAAGAGCCCCCTTTGGTCTTGGCCATCACAATACTGTAGGCGTCACCCCACGGCTTCGCGTTAGCACTCTCACACAGGTTGTCGAAACACGCTCTCTTGCTGCTTTTAATGGCCTTGTTAAGGGCCAATTTCGCAGCTCGAAACACTTCACGGCGGTTCTCTCTTGCATCCTCGGTGCGAGCTCTTTGCATCCTACGTCTAGCTCTGAGGCAGGCTGATCGTACAGCTGCAATCTCGGCACTCCACCAGTATACCGGGCATCTGCCGTTTCTTGGCAGGGTTTTTCTCGGCATAGTGGCGTCGCACGCGCGTGATATAACAGCTACCAGCGCATCCCCGCTTAGACTGTCGGTGTTGGCCTCCAGTTCCAGGGCCGCGGTGAAAGCTTCGCTGTCGAAGTGATCGCGTACCTGACAGAGATCTCCCGCCCTCGGATGCTGCACACCATAGTTGATCCTAAAGCGGATTGCTAAAGGATTGCTATGGGTGTAGCCTTCGTCTACCCTCCATTCCATGCCTGGAGCCAGACTCGGGCTGGCAAATGTTACGTCAATCCATGCCTCCACCCCGTTTCTACGGAATGTACTAGCGGAGCCATTATTGGCTAACACAGCGTCGAGTTTCGCAAGTGCCTTCAGTAGCGCTTGGCCCCTGCTATTAGTGCAGCGGCTGCCCCACTCTACTGCCCAAGCGTTGAAGTGTCCCGTTATGGCTACCGGTTTCCGGCCCACTAGGTCTGACGAGAGCCTGTCGATCCTCTGGTTGAACTGTTCTATGGGCCACCTTGGTGGAACGTAGCAGCTACAATAGAACACAAATTGATCTTGACAATCGCAACACCCTCGGCGGAGAAGTGTATTACCTCTTGAACCGGGAACCGTCCCGTTGTACAGATTGCCACTATTCCAGACCCGTCCGACACCCAATTGCCGTTGCCGGCAGGGATGTTGTACGGGTCTGATAGGAGGGCGACATCTGTCCTCGACTCCGAGGCCGACTGCCACAGCAGCTGTTGGGCTGCTGCACAATGGTTAAGATTTAGCTGTGTGACGTTCACGGCTTCTTCTTATTTGCCTCACCGAAGGGACATGAAGGTAGCATGTTTATGGGCTTGCTTCTTAGCGGTGCAGATAAGGCACTTGTGCGCCTTAGTGCAACCCCGCTCCTTATGCCCCTCCTCGCCGCAGCGACGACATAGTTCGCTCCTGTCTATGCCCTTGCACTCGTAGGATTTGTGGCCGGACTCAAGGCACCGATAGCACCTATCCACTGAAGGCGGCTGGGGTATGCTAATTGGGCATACCGACCAGCCGATCTTCAGCTTACCTTTCTCGGTTACCTTTTTGGCATCCGCCTTCAGTAGCCTGAGGTAGGCTACTTGGATGCCAGAGGATCCCCCTCTAAAACGCACAGAGGCCTGCTCCATTGTCACGTCGCATTGCTCCTTGACGGCTGCGACGACATCTTCTGCGGTCGTGAACTCGTCCAGATGCTTGCACTGGAGAGTCATTTCCGCCCCTAGCGACCTGACCTGAGCGCCTTCACCAAGGACCTCTTGGGCCAAGGCCTTGTACACTGCACTAGATTGTGCGCCTCGCTTCAGCACCAGAAGCATTTCTCCCGTGTTGGTGCGTCTCACGCTACGCACATCTTGCCCAAGGGCCGAGAGGCTTTCGGCCGCCTTCATCGACTTTAGGACGTCGGCGTATTTGTCCTTGTCGGTTTTTAACCACAAGGCCTCGCCTCTGTCCTTGGCCTTCTTCGCGGGCCGCGGTACCACCGGTGTCGGTGCCGGTTTCTTCTTGGTGACCAGCGTCCAGGGGTTTACGCCCCCCTGCCCCGGTTGCGCCGGGTTGCTGGTACCATCGCTCTGCCCAGCGAGGTCACTCTCGCCCTCGCTTACCTCGACCAAACGGCGTTTGGCCTTAAAGGTTGAGCGCCGTGTGGTGTCGGTTTTTGCACCATCGCCTGGCGACGTCCTAGGGCGCTTCGCGTTCGACGCCGTTTTACGATGGCCCTTGCCTTTACCCTTCGGGGGGAACTCGGCCGCCGCTTCGAGCGACTTGGCTGCTCCACAGAAGGTGAAGCCCACTGTCTGGGTACCTATGTCGACCTTCTCTCTTCCCTCCCTCTTGGAGGCCACTGACTGGGTTTCTCTGTCGGACTTCTCCCGACATTCCACCCTCTTGGCGTAAGCCTGCTGTTCCTGTCTTGCGACACGAACAGCTTTCCGGAGCACCAGGAGGCTCTGCTTCAGCTCCTTGCTTATATTTTGCTTTGCGCTAGTGAACTCGATTATTGAATCGAGCTGCTCCACCACTTTGCGCATCGCGGATAGTGGCCCGTCCAGTGCGTTGGTAGAGCTATTTCCTACTACTTCCACGCACTTATCGCCTGCAAACGGACACCTCTGCCTTACAATCGCCGGCTCCAGAGGAAACTCAAATTCCTCCTTTTTTGTGATCGCGGTAGCACACCGGACGGACTTTTTTTAAATTTTTTTAATCCCTCTGCGGGAAAAAAGTCGCCATCGACCGTACTCGGTCCACTCTTTTCTCCGACTACCTATTTTTATTTTGTCACCCGCTCTTGCGGGGATTTGTTTTCAAACAAATTGTGCAGCGATCTTTTGTTTTCAAGCGGGCTGTCAAATGCCCACCTCTTGCAGTACACACTAATCTCTTATTCCTCCCTTTTGACATTTAAATTACACATTTTACTGTAACAGATTAAAAGATTACTTTTTGGTCTCGGATTACAATCACAAAACATTTATTTTGCGTTACACGTCAATGTTTCAAAGGGAGTATCCCTTCATCTTCAAGTCAAAACGGCTACAAATATTTCCCTTGTCAAGTAGGATGTAACATTTGAATAGTGTCCACAAGCTTCCCGTGCACATCGAAACCAGATTGAAGCTGGTGCGATTAATATCTCGAAACAGCAACCACCCGGTCAAAAAAATGCGAACGAACATGGTCAGGCGATTTAAACAGTTTGACGTTTAACTCAACTCGCCTGTGCTAATTGCCCCTAGGAACAAATGCAATTTGCGAATGCGATTTAAAGGCGATTTCAACAGTAAGACAAACTTTCTGGCGGATGAAAAGGACTTGGTTGTTTTTGCGTTTTTCAAACATGGCGGTTCATGTTTGGCTTAAGCATAAAATAGTTTTTTTTAAACAATTGGCGGGCTCTCGCTTGTATTTTGTTTGTCTAGTGCACTTCATTTAGCCAACGAATGTAGGAAATTGTGGAATCGTGTGTAAATATAGTGGAACAAGATCTCTGACCTAAATTCTTAATAAAAATCAGATTGTGGTATGTTTTGGTGTGCAATGCCAATTTCACCATTGATTCTTCCTATAGTTTATGTGAGTAGATAATGAATCCGAAAATAAATATTATTTGTAATTTTCATATTAGGCAATTAAGGGCGATTAAATGGCGCGTTCCCTGGGCGATTTAAGGGCGGCTAGAGCAGCTAAAAAATGACGGTGGTAAATTGCCCAAATGTTGCTTTTGAAATAGCCCCCTAATTGCCAGCAATTTGCTGGCTAATTGAAGGGCAATTAGCGCATCCGAGTTGGCAAATAGCCCCCCGTTAGCCAGCAACTTGCCCTTTTTGACTGGGCAGGGGTGGACGCACATTCTCAATGCTCACGCTCTAAAAAATTCACACAAAATCCAGCGTAAATGAATTCAATTTCAAAGTTTCAAGCAAATTCCGACACATTCACACACGGCACTCAGTTATGAAATGCACATAATTTATTAACCACACCACCCTCTCACCTTTGCTATTCAAATGAAATTAATTCCGGCTCGAACACGATCGAGCATCGTTATCAAGTTCAGATTATCCCACCTGATGTATCCAGCTGGCCTACAAAAGGTGCAGGCCGGTCGTGCCCATCCGGGATTCTGTGGTCATTCGCCAAGTCGTAAGCATAATTTTCGAGAGCAAATTGAATTGTTAATTTCCTGACACCCGACTCCCTGCCTACGCCACCCATAACAGCGATCTATCAATCTGTGTCTTTCTGTTAGGACAAGCGCAAGACTCTACAGCACCCAGCATGGCCGTTCGCGTGGTCACGTGTTACCGCCACGCCAAGGAATTCCGATATGGGCTACTAACTCAAACTGTGCGAGCCCGCGCAGTATTCGAATAATTTATTGGGCTCTAAAACTACATGCACTAGGTGTTAGTAATCGAATATGAAACTTGGGTTCGATCGATCGGTGTGACAACATATCACCATTTGGTTTATAGCTACAGCCGATACATTTTCTCCAGTCGCTGCCGTTCCCCCCAAAAAAAAATGATCGAATGGAAACAAGTTTGGGCCAACCAACAACAGTGTAAATATGACAATTTTTCAAATTTTTATTAATTGAACCAAACTTTTCCACCGAAAATGATGATTTTATGGGCAAAATATTCATTAGGGCCGTTCGGGACATATCTGTTAATGGTGCAGCGCTTGCTGCAAGTTGACAGATTGCTGCGGCGCGATAAGGTAGTCATATTTTTGGCACGCGACTTCGAGAGCCAGCTTCGGTCCGTACCCCCCGGGCCAGCAGCGACTCATAAATCATGTTAGAATATTGGTGAAACGCACAGTTAATGGCTTTTTAACGGCCGAAATCTAAACGGCACATTACATTTGCATATGAATTATGCAAATATGCCACATGACATTGCGGATGACAAATTTCGTTTGTCTACTTTTTTTATCATTAGACTCCTAGGAAAGGATGAATTAATACAAATGTTTGACACGGAAAACACATTTGATACTACCGTATACATTACTGCCAGTTTCAATCGTCATTTACATTTTCATTAACTACATCATCACAAACATGGTACAACTCTTCATATAGACAAATCCACGATATATTATTCAAAACAATCGAAAACCAACGTAGATCGAGTTGACCTAATAAGGCTGGATATGGAGGCTCTCGCGCCGATGAGCAGTCGTCAATTACCTTGCACGTGCTTTTCCACCCGGCAGTGCTCCAGCCAAGGCCCAGTTCCCCGTTTCACCGCAGTTAGACAGCCTACAGCGAACAGCAATGTGACAGACATGCTAGTTTGCTTTGCTCGAATTGAGTCTGACGCAGATTTCGGCGAAAATCCTACTGAAGCTGATCCACCAAATATGGTGAACAATGTGGCTGCTTCGTAATCGAAACCAAATGCCTACAAACAAACAATGCTGCTGTTGGATTCTTTCTGCGCATTTGCCCGCAAGCGATCCCGATGGTTGGTACAATTGAAAAATTCATCGATCACGACTAAAGCGTTGTGCGCAAGCGTCAGCTTTGCCGAATAGCAGATATTTATTGATTTCCTCCAAATCAGCCGACAGTCGATCCGGCCAGGGCTGAAGGGTCCGCGACGTTGTCTCAACCCTTACGGAACGAAATTCCCACTGGTTCAAATATGAGCCACGCGCAGTAACCTTTAATGACATTACGGATCAAGTTCGAGCGACTGCGTAAATAGACTCCTAAAATCGTGAGCGGGTTTTTTACCAATTTAAATACTAAATAGTAACCGAACCAATGCCAGTCAGCTAAACGAAAACTTCCAAGACATTTTGTTCTCATGCATTTTCTAATTGATATTTCAGATTCTGTCGTGACCAACCCAACCTTTCTGTATTGGGGCCCCGTTGCACAATTTTCTAAAAACCAAGAATGATAGATTTTGCGCGTATTGTACTGAACGGAATTACACAACTTTTAAATAATCAATAGAAAAATTCAGTGGAAAGTTTGATTTAAAATATTCGATCAATAACACATCATCAAAAAATCTTTTGAAAACGATGCAATAAAGAGAAAAATTTGTAACCCTAAGTTAAAAGACTTATAATATAAGTAAAGGTTAGCTGAATATTTATCATTAACGTCATCTGTAACTAGCTGTTTGAAAGCTTCTGCTCCGGGACTGTTCATCCGTGTAACCCTTGCGCATTCCAATCTATGAGTAAAGTTACAATTTGCGTGGCATGCTATTGACACATTTCGAGCTCTAGGGCATATTTATGGTGTAGCGTACACAACACCCAACAGCATCACAACACAAACATTAAACTTCGATTACCCTATTATACATAATGACCACCATGGTTTACATTTCCGTCACTTTGGTGTTCAGAATTGGCGCGAAACGAACCCATAAATTTAAGTACAGTAAAGAAAACATTAAATGTCAGCTATTAGTCTCTTTTTCATTGGGATATTACTTACACTTTCACAATTTCGAGTAGAGCTAAACTTTTTATGCTGGAGGGTACTTACATATGTAGCATACTTCCAGTGATTTCGGGCCAAATGAGAGTGACTAATAACTTCGAACTGACTTTGAACATTTCCTCGGCGGTATTTTAATTTATGGGTGCATTTTACGTCCATTCTACTCGTGCGAAGAAGATGCGAGCCGTTCTAGCCTTTTGCCTAATTGGGTGGTTGAAATTTAATGTTTGTGTTGTTAGGTGTTGTGTACGCTATAAAATTGCTGAATTGCCCTACATCTGAATGTGTCAATGGCATGATATATCTAGCAATGCAAATTGAAGCTTTACAAAAAAAACTGTTTTAATCCTCCTAGAGATGCAGTTGAGCCTTTCTCATTTATCTAAACTATGATTCCATGGCTGGTAACGTTCAATAAAATTGTAGAAATTGCTATTACGTTCATAGTACACCTTGCACCTATGTACAATGGCTCGCCAGCCACGAACTTGATAAGCTACGTGTCGACACTGAAACACTCGAAACAAAAAACATCATACTACCTTAATTAGCATTAGTTCAAAGTTGCCTTCTTGCTAAATTATTTGAGCATGCGTGGGTGGATGCATGAGGGGGATGAAATCATAGATAAGGAGAATCGACTCAGCAACGCCAACAGGAGGAACGAGGTTGCGAAGCGATGGAACATCTGTACCGCGTAAACGACACACGGAAGTTCTACGAGAAGCTGAACAGTTCGCGCAAAGGCTACGTTTCGCAAGCCAATATGTGCAGGGACTTAGACGGCAACTTTCTTACGAACGAGTGTAAGCTGATTGAGAGGTGGAAGCAGTACTATAACGAGCACCTCAACGGTGAAGCAGCAGAGGACGAAGGCGGTATGGCAACTGATCTAGGAGCACGCGCAGAAGACGATAGGCTGCCGGCTCATGTTCTCCAAGAAGTCAAGGAGGAGTTCGGTCGGCTGAAAACAACAAAGCTGCCGGTGTAGATCAACTGCCCAGTGAGCTATTAAAATACGGTGGTGAAACACTGGCTAGAGCACTGCACTGGGTAACCGCCAAAATTTGGGAGGATGAGTGGATGGAGGAAGTCGTTCGCCGAATCTACAAAAAGGGCGACAAGTTGGATTGCTGCAACTACCGCGCGATCACACTACTTAGCGTCCTCTCCGCAATTATTTGCCACCGATTGTCACCATTTGCAAGGGAGTTCGTGGGAGATACATTGATTCCCGCGCCATCACGGACCAAATATTCGGCAGGTTCTGCAGAAGTGCCGCGAATACAACGTGCCCACACATCATTTGTTCATCGGCATATGACACACTCGATCGAGATCAGCTATGGCAGATAATGCACGAGTACGGTTTTCCAGATAAGCTAACACGATTAGTCAAAGCGACGATGGATCGGGTGATGTGCGTTGTTCGAGTATCAGGGACACTCTCGAGTCCCGTTGAATCTCGAAGAGGGTTACGGCAAGGTGATGGTTTATCGTGCCTGCTGTTCAACGTTGCGTTAGAAGGTGTAATAAGGAGAGCGGGAATAGATACGAATGGCACGATCTTCAGGAAGACCGTCCAGCTTCTTGGCTTCGCTGACGATATTCACATAATGGCACGGAACTTTGAAACGATGTCGGAAACGTACATCAGACTAAAAACTGAAGCCAGCAGGATTGGACTTGCCATCAACGTTTCGAAGACAAAATACATCAGAGGAAGAGGTTCTAGAGACGACATTGTGAACCTCCCAACTCGAGTTTGGATTGACGGTGACGGTTTGGATTGACAAGATGGTTGACGAATTCGTGTATCTGGGCTCACTGGCAATCGCCGACAATGATACCAGCAGAGAAATTCAGAGACGGATCTTGGCGGGAAATCGTGACTACTTTGGACTCCGGAGGACGCTCCGGTCGAACAAAATTCGCCGCCGCACGAAGTTGATTTTGTACAAGACGCTGATTAGACCGGTGGTCCTCTACGGCCACGAAACCTGGACTATGCTCGTGGAGGACCAACGCACCATTGGAGTTTTCGAACGAACGTTGCGTATTATCTATGGTGGTGTGCACATGGAAGAAGGAACGTGGCGCAAGCGAATGAACCATGAGTTGCATCAGCTGCTGGAAGAACCATCCATCGCGCATACCGCAAAAATACGACGTTTGCGGTGGGCTGGACATGTAGTAAGAATGTCGGACGACGACGTGGTGAAGATGGTTCTTGAGAGCGACCCTACAAGAACAAGAAGACGAGGCGCACAGCAAGCACGGTGGATCGACCAGAGAGAGGACGACCTGCGGACCCTTCGAAGACAGCGAGGTTGGCGACAAGCAGCAATGGACCGAATGGAGTGGAGACGGCTTCTGCACACAGCAAGATACAGCAAGGCTCTAGTAAGGTAAGTATGTATGAGAAACTGGTGCGATTCTAACTTCGGAGCTTGGTCATTTCCTCGAATCCTCCGAAGTCCTCAACAGTTATTAAATGTGGTCAAAGAGACATCGAATTGCAATTATTGATCTGGGCCAACCATTTCAAGCCATTTTGAATTCATTTAAATTAGTTTTGCGTTATTTAGATATAATGATTATACCGGTTTACATGGGAATTCCGCATACTTCAAACCGTAACAGAGGAACCAGTACTCCGATTCCAATGGAATTCAATATTAGTCAATAGGGATGCTGTAGCTTTCATTTGTGACCAAATTTGAGAGCATCGAGTAAGACATTTCTGAGTAGCATATGTGAAGTCAATTCAGGAACTCCGCCGAAGTCGTCCAAAGTGGTCAATATGTGTTTGTTTGAGCATCGAGTGAGCTGAAGCTATAAATCTAAACCACATATACCACACTCTATATAAAGTTATGTATCTTTTAGATAACATGCTGATTCCAATTTATATGGGAATTACATTCGTGACCACACTTTTCAACTCGTATGTCCGGAACCGGCATTTAGAATTAAATGAAATTCAATAGCACCAAACAGAATAAATTAGCTGTATAATGGCTTAAACAGTTCTTGTTCAGCCTATTCTCTCGGATCAAAGGCTTGTTCAGCTTTCGTTGTTTGTTGGGGAGCCTATACCTGGTACGTTGTACCATTCATTTGAGACAAAGTGTAAGAAAATCGGTTCGGTCATCTCCGAGTAAGGATGTGCATTTATTGATCACACACACATACAGGGTGTGGCAGGGACAGAATTCCGAAAGCAGCTCCAACGGAGCGAGTCTGCACCGCTTCTGCTAACATCCTAAGATTCTAATAATCTAAGATGTTGGCAATCAAAGCACTCTAGCCCAACCAGACTGCCAACTAGCACAACAGGATAGAAGTCAGTAACATTCATATGGAATGCCGGCCATTCCGTGCAGAACTAGTGACGAAGTCGAAGATGTCGGTAAAATCGTTGAAGCGACGGACCATTGTTAGTATCGGGCTGTTGGCAGCGTAGTTAGTGTTACGCATTTCAGTCTGCAGCAGTGTTCGTGGACGAAGGACACGGGTTGGTGCGTAGAGGTTAATTTGCGATAGGAGATCGGGAACATCATATTCGGCGAGAAGAAGCTTAGATACGAAGGTAGCTTGCGACGCGTGTCTACGATCTTCTAAAGTGTGCAGTCCTAGTAATCGACAATGGTCTTCGTATGGTGGCAAGTTCAGCGGATCATTCCAAGGCAATTGAAGTAACGCATATCTTATGAATCTGCGCTGGACGGCTTCAATTCTTTGGCTCCAAGTTGCGTGGTAGAGGTACCAGACGATTTTTGCGAATTGCAACTGTGAGCGCATCAGTGAACAATACAACGCTTTGAAGCACAAAGCGTCCCGGAATTCGTTGAATATTAGTAGGAGCAAGAGGACCCAAAAAAGCAGAAGAGCGATCTGGAGGGCACCAGTGATTAGAGAAACGTTGAGAAGGGCCGTAGTTGTTGTACGGTAGGAAACCAGCAGGCGAAGCGGAGAGAACGGAAGAAAAGAAGAAGGAACAAGAGAAAAAAAGAGAAACGTAAGCCTCCTCGGGAGAGGTACCAGGTCGATGCAATAATCATCAAAGCAAACTAGAAGACGTCCCACGCGGCTATTCTCAAGAAAGTGAAAGAGTACGCATAGCTGAAGTAGTTGGAAGAGAAAGTTGCTAAAACGAGGCGCATTCAGAAATGCAAGAGGATCTTCGAGCTAAAGAAGGATCCTTCCGTCAAGAGCTTGACCTACCGTGAGCTCGTTGCGAAATCCTTGGGCAACGAAGCGAACGTCACAGTCCTGACTCAGGAAGCTGTAGTCGAATGCAAGGCAAGATAACGACCGTTAAATAGCTGAGGGGTGCACTGATTGAAAAGTGCAAACTAGATCTCCCGACGACTATCCGGATTTGGAAATCGTTGGAGGCACTCAAACGGCGGCGATTCGACTACCGATGATCGTTGACAACAAACTGGCGGAGTCCGGGAATATAAAAGTCGGATGGTCGGTGTGCTCGCTGAGAGTAGCTCCAACAAGTTACGAAGCAGGTGGAGCGATGCTTCAAGTACTTGGACCTCGGACATCAGAGGAGGAACTGCTAGGGGCCCAGACAGGTCTGCACTGTGTAGAAAATGCGGAGAAAAGGCGCACGTTGCTAAAGACTGCACGAAGCAACCAAGGTGCATGATCTGACAACCGGAGGACGGAAACACGACCACACGACAAGAGGATTCTTATGCCCAGAGTACAAAAAGGCGAAGGCAGGCCAATGATGATGGAGCAGCTTAATCTCCATCATTGAAACATTACAACAGCAACTGCCCAACTGCATGGCCGCCTACCCCGTACGTTGATACAGACTGCGGAAATGCTGGTGACAATCGACTTTTCAACGACGAGCTCCTTGTAGTGGCAAAAAGTTTGAAAGCGAGGAAAGCTCCCTGACCGGATGATATTCCCAACGTGACACTGAAGACCGCGATCCTGACGTTTCCGGATATGTTCAGGATAATGCTACGGAAATGTCTGGACGAAGGCTACTTCCCGGATACACGGAAAATCCAGAAGCTAGTGTTACCGCCAAAACAAGGGAAACCACCAGGATATCCAGAATCTTTTCGGCCCTATGCCTGCTGAATACTCTAGGTAAACTTCTAGAAAGGGTCATCCTCAATTGCATGACGAACTACGCTGAAAGTGAGAACGGACTATCTCAGAGGCAGTTCGGGTTCCGGAAAGGGATATCGACGGTGGACGCCATCCCCACAGTCAACGCGAGCGCGGAGTAATCATCGAAGGAAAGACGTAATCGCTACTGCACCGTGGTAACGATCGACGTGAACAACGCTTTCAACAGTGTCAACTGGGTGGCGATCGCCGCAGAGATGCACAGAATGCGGGTTCCGGACTATCTGTGCAAGGTTGGTCTACGAAACGAACTTGGGGGAGAGGTTAATTAGGGTCACGGCGAGAGTATCTCAGGGCTCCATACTTGGCCCAATTCTATGGAATATAATGTACAACGAAGTGTTGACACTGGAACTGGAATGGAATTGAGACCGTCGACTTGGCAGATGACGTTGTTCTGCCGAAAACGAGCGAAATCCTTCCGAAGGTAAAGCACCTGGGTTTGATGGTCGACGAGCGGTTAAATTACAACAGTCATGTCGATCATTTATGTGAAAAGGCTACTAACAGATTCGATGTAATTGGCAAGGAATACACCGAACATCGAAGGAGCAAGATGCAGCACGAGATGCCTCCCGGCGGGTGTGTCATGCTCAATGCACTCTGGCTGATGACATGGAATGCTACCAGCGGGGAAATGCACGAAAGGCGAGGGGACTGGTCAGCGCAGACTCGTTAGCTAAGTGGTAGCAATAGTTGGACAACACGGAGATAGGAAAGTGGACCCATCGACTCTTCCCAAATGTGTTGGCTTGGATTCATGGGAAGCATAGAGAAGTGAGCTTCCATTTTACGCAGTTTTTGTCCAGGCATGGATGCTACCGGAAGTACCTGCATTGGTTCGAACATGCTTCATCACCCCTTTGCTTGAAGTGTGAAAATGCAAGAAACGCAGGAACACGTACAGCCATTTTCCGAGCTCGATTAAACAATCGAAGGTCCGAGTGATTGCATAACCTTTTTATATGAGAAAGGCAAAAAACTTCAGAGAATTTCATGCGTAACCGTACTTTTTAACTTATAAATCCGAAACCAGAACTTATTAACCGCTGTCAAAATAAATTGTTAATAAGTTAATAAGGATACTATCGCTACTATTTGAGACTAAGCTTGTGGGAATTGAGTTAGGCATCCCGGATACACAAACATGTATTCAATTCAGGGACTTCAGCCACTTTCTGGAAGCTTCTGGTTCAATCGTTGGTGACGAAAGTCGGCAAAGAGGGTTTAATTGGATATTCGTGAGCCAGAATCTGAAAACCCAGCAATTTACAAATACCCGTCCTTGGGATATGAAAGTGTACCGCAACCGTTAATTCAGGTGACTTGGCCTGGATCACGTTGTCAGCTATTCAAGAAAAACAGATAACTTTTTTCATCTCTTCTTTAGTTTAGAAATATTCTAAAATTATCTTCTATAGATCTAATAAAAATAAACCACTAAAATTTTCCATTTTATTTCACTTTTTTCGTTGGTTCACAACTTCTCACCAAAATGTATAATGCCGCTTCCACGCATTTCACGTTATCTTCTACATCTCAAACACAATAACGATTAGTTTAAATTGCTTCAGCCTGTGGATGTATTAAGGTGTCCTAAATATCAGTTCGAATATTGAAAATTGACAGATACAATGGTAGTTATGCCCCGAAAAGGAAACTACGTTCTCAACCCCGCACCGTCCGTTACTATTAAAAATTATATCTTTTACGTAATGAAATTTAATAACTTCAAACTTTCTCCATGTTTCCTAAGAACTCAATTTCTTACAATTGCATGTCTAGAATATTGATTGGCTATATCAAAAGCCTATGATATAGAAATCCTAGGGGAGGTTATCAAACTTTAATATAAATAAAATCTTATGTAGATTCTTATCAGAATTCATGTTCAGCCGAAACCTGTTGTTCATTGATGGCTATAAAAATCACACCCTGGAAGAGGTAAGTTAAATATATTGTTTACGCTCTGACTATTATCCTGCTTTGCACCGCAGGTTATGACTCTATTAAGTAATGCACTAGAATTACTGTAAAACATCCCAGAGGATGGTAATCTTATCCAATTATATTAACGTACTGAGTCTTCCGATCGACATAAGCTACTCATTACGCCAAATCACCTACTGGTAACCGTAACGAATTCCACCCTGGATGAGATGAGCAAGATTATGCAGCTGCCAGTTGATAACCCAACGGCATTCCCGTGCGTATCACTTAATCCGATGATCATCCGAAGCGTATTCAAGCAGATTGGCCAAAAAGATAGCGCGATCTTAAACACCATGCAACAATAAATCACTCAATCCTTTGCGGGATGTTGTTTGTCGGCGATTTTGTTTTCTTCTTCTTCTTTAAATTAAGGGAAGATCGAAGAGAAAACGGGAAGGACCAATTGAATCGTCAAGTCCACGACGTTGCACTTTCCAAAGTGCAATATCTGTGGTGGCAGCTGCGGCGGCGGCATTATAAATTGGAGAAATCGGATAATCGCCCGATATGCTCATCAACTGGGATCTGACTGACTAAGAGCTTAAAGATTGGAGATCTTTTGGGAGGATCCGATTCCGGAAACAATTTATTAGCCATTTATGTGCAGCTTTGTTTTTTAGTGAAGATGGCCAATTACGGTGCAAGCAATATTGTTAGTGAAACTTGAGGGTCGGTAAAAACCCAGTCTGATGGATATTGAGCAATTGAAATTGTTGATAGTCATTATGTATGTACTGAAAGCAACACGCATTAACTTTTAAGGACAACGATTGCCTGTTTCTGTGTATGCAGGTGTTGGCCAAACGCTCGTTCTTACTGTTGTAAGTAAAGGTTTGCCCACTACTCGGGTTCTTATATAAATTTGATTAGGGCGGCCTAGGTGCTTCTACCGGAATTTTAGATTTTCGTATAAAAAAGGTAAACAAACAAATATAAATTTAACTTTACCGTTTATTCTTCCACCACTCTCCACTGCTGGTCGTTTCCGACCGTTGCTGCTGACGATGGCAGGAAGGTGGACGGTTTCTTCCGACTTTCCGTCACACACAAGCACTTCGCACTATGGCTATTGTGGCTGGAAACTGTCCCGACTGTCTGTATTTGTCCGTGGTATGTCACTTTATATACTATCACTGCGATAGTCGCCTTCCACCCGACCAAAACAAAACCGACAAACCGCCTCGGGGCATAGCAGTCATCGCCCTTGCAGCATATCCAGCAACCAATTGAACAGCGAAAGGAGAACGGTGACCAAACTAATCCCTATGTTATTTATCTACAATTGTACAACAAAAATTACTACACATATCTGCTAGCACAAAACCGTTCACAAACGCGAAACTATACAAAAATTAACAAACTAAATGTGAACGGTATCGAACAGCGGTGAGAATAACTTCAAGTAAACGAATACACTCTACGGAGTGTATACACAAAACAGGTATATTTCCACCCAGTGCTAAATTGTTACCCTCACGGATTACACTGTTTAAGCTGTAGTGATTATTTTGATTATCATTTTTCATTTGTATTAATTGACAACCAACTCTACATCGGAAAAGATTTGACACGAATGCACCACCCAAAGGTGTAAAGTGTCATAAAAAACAAACAAACAAACATCTGAAAAGATATGTGATCTAAGCAACAATAACACCACCTAAGAAAAGAAATTTCAAGAAACACACTAAACAGATTCGCTACAAAAAGTCCCAAAATGCATTATGAACAGAATGGTAAAAAAAATTTCGGTGACATAACCTACCAAAAATCCACGTTTTTCCAATCTCCTCGCGTACCTGCTATCCTAATGTTCCGTGAACCCGTCTGGAACCACTCGAACTGGTTCACTACTGCAATAAAACAGTAAATGACCAGCATGATTGTGCGAATTCGTTGGTTACTACCTGGAGGCACTTAATGCTTAAGCAGGACTAACTTTTTAATCGTCAATCCGTCGATTAAACGTCTCCACCCATTGGCCGACCGACAGTGAAGCTTGTGCATACAAAATCCCGCCTGGGTTGGCCTTCTCCAACTTGAGTACCGCTCTGTTTACTTATATGCAGGTGTATCGCTGTTGCCAACTCGTCGTCCAGCTAATTAAGTCATAATCTTTGAGCTAAGTAATTTTCCATTTTATCTTAATTGTTCAACGAGTGCTGATTCGGTAAAGCCCTCGCCCTCGATCCATTACCCGAGCTCGGTTTGATGAGAATGCTGATGGCGGTGGCAAATTGCTGAGAGATTAATTTTATGTTTGTAGGATTGTTTTATCACCGGGAGGCTTACCAGCAAACTGAGTTTTGATGGTATCAAAACGAAGTGAACGTTTGCAGGTCAATTCTCGAACAAAGTTACAAAGCCTCTGGAAAAGCAGCGCATTTCGTTCGATATGTGGAGTGCAAAATCGAATAAAAGGCTCAGACAGATCAAAATTTAAACTTTTCTGACGCAAATGCATATGCATGGGTACTCACTCACACGCAAACAACTCTCCTCGGCACGTTGCATGGAAACCGAACAAATGAAGACATTTCGCCCGAGTGACAATTTATGTGGTCTTAATGCAAATTACACATATTTATTACCCACTTTCTGAACTGCAGGACCTTCACGAAACCTGGGAATCCCTTCGGGGTTGAACCGACCCAGACCCAGCTCGGACCAACACTCCATCGATCACGCATCACGCGAAGATTGTCTCATAAATGCATATTTCACTTTGGGTAAACGAGACCATCGCGTTAGGGTGCTGTGTTTTGGAAAACGTTTCATGTAGGTTATGTATGTTGAAGAATTTAATCTATATCAACTAGCCAGTCTGTCCGTGAAGCCAAGGAGTGTAACATTTTCGTTTGATTGCACACAGATTACGGCTACTGACAGTGTTATGTGGAACGACAAATTACAGAGTGAATCGCCTAGATTCGACTCATCCAATAGCTCTAAAGAATTGGATGTCTCGCCGGTTATTTGGACGACTGATATTTAACTAACTTTTTTATTCAAATCAACTTGATCAGCTTCGTATGTCATTGAATCATGCGCTGCACTGTATTGAAATCCACAAGTATATTTTTTATTCAAATCGTTTATTTGATAAGGCACCTTTGCGTTAGCTTGAAGGTCAATTTCTTTATTTGTATTTTAAATTCCTTAAAACTTAAACCTTAAAAAATTCTTCATGTGTCTCTTGGCAGAGTCAGGTAGACGCTTCAACAAGTTGAAATTGATTCTGTTTGGCCCAGGGACTTCAGTGTTACATGATATGAGAGCAAGTGAGCACTCCACCATCAAGAAAAGTGTTTCTTTCGCGGTATCGTAAGGGGACGCAGCGTGGTACATTTTCTGCTCCGAGGCGAAACCCGGCCAAACCTTCTTGTCAAAATCGAATATCCCACGCTTTGAATATTCCTGGTTCTCGTTAGTACTGTTTGGGTTTCGCATACGCCTGGCCGTGCTCCAAAGAGTGCTCATCAATGTTTCTCTCGTTAGTCTGTCAACGAACCAGCGTCAGTAACTCCGTCTCTTAGCTTTCATCAAACTTTTCAAATACATAAAATGCAAGATCCCAATAGAGACAAAATTATTAGATCATTTAAAAACAATAAATTTGTACTCTTAAATCCAATTTAAAAGTGCATCACTTCTCTCGATTTCTGTTGGAAATCGTGGAATAATGAATCGTTTTCGATATCAATTTTTCAACTGTGAATTTTGACTAATTTAAAGGAATTAGAGATGAACTAATTATGCTGGAACTTAAGCACAACACAAAGAATATAATTATCCTTATCAAACCAAACGAATTTGGAGTAATTGGCAGTATAGGATACAAATGTATAAAAGCGTCCAAAATAAGGAGGTCCAAAGGATGACTACTAGGGTGGGACAAAAATTAGATTCCAGCTCCGAATAACTTTTTAGGTACCATTTGGGTTCTAGAACAACTGTGCAAATTCTTAGCTCGATCGGTGAAACTATATTTTTGCGCCCACTGTTTAAAGTTTACATGGGATTTTGTATGGTAAAACTAACTTTTACAAAATAATTCCTCCAGGAGTCGCCCATTACTTCCTAAAAATAAATCGTTATGGGGCTTTTATAGGAAATTTAACAGAGAAACAAAGTTTAGAAAACCACGAAACGATCTGACGCTTGTGAAAAAAGTTATTAAGCAGAAACCGATTGATGCTCTAACAATTGATAAAATATTCCTTTTTTTCTAGCACCACTGCTTTTGGTTGTCCAATTATACGCAATTTTGTTTTAATCCTCTCTTCATGTGCCTAAATCGTTTATTTATACTATTTGGCCACTTCGCAAGGTTTTGCGGGATGAATTGAGGCTTCTTTTGTGCATAATAAGAGAAAGTTAAAATTTTTGTATATAATAAAACCATCAGTACCAGTGATGCTATGAAAAGTGAAATTTTCATCAATCTTCAGGGCATCAATCGGTTTTTGCTTAATAACTTTTTCCACAAGCATCAGATCGTTTTGCAGTCTTATAGACCTCGTTTTCTTGACAAATTTCCTATAAAAATCAGACGTATATTTATTTTTAGGAGGTAACGGGCGACTCTTGGAAGAATTAATTTGCAAAAGACAATTTCCCCATACGAAATCCCATGTAAACTTCAAACCGTGGGCGCAAAAATATAGTTTCACCGATCGAGCTAAAAATTTTCAGAGTTGTTCTGGGAGCTAAATGGGACCCAAAAAGTTACTCGGAGCCAAATTTTATTTTTTTCATATAACCACCCACTCTAATGACTACTCTATCATTCGTTCATCAACATTGTGTTTCTATCTTCTTTGATTGCTGTGTAAATTCAATGTGAATTTTTCTGAAGTAAATTTTATTGGACTCTTTCTCAAAAAGTATGCTACATAACTTTTTTTTCGCGTACTCCATTCAAATTTACTATAATTTTCTACCAAATTAAGTCCTAATATTTTTAAGTTAAGACTATTTTGTAGCTTTTGTTGCCAAATACCACATAGTTTGACTCCCGTTCACTTCAATTGAAGTTTTTGCACAATGGTTCTTTGGGAAAATATTAGAGGAAAATATATTAAATGCTAGAACTTTCGAACTAGCCTTTAGAAAATTACACTTCATTCATTTTAAAGGGAGCAATCTTAGTTTTTGAATGATAATACATCTGTTTCTTAAAGAATGCGGAAGTTAGAGTTTTTAGAATATTTTGTCCGCAAAACCCCCTATTTTTAAAAATCATTTCTGCTGTATGCTACAAATCATACATTTTTTGCAGTTTTTCTAATGTTCAATAATGCGGTGCCGGTTGAGACCGGACTCGTGATTAGATGTAATATATAGAGCAATTTTTTTCGTCAAATATGGCCTCGTTCTTATTAATGAAATACAATATGTTTTTATTTCACTGTATTGGAATATATGCGTTACTATATAGAAGTACTGGTATTTCGACTTTAATTTTCTTTTTGTGAAATTCCTTTAAGAATGAAAGTTGGTTTACTACGTAAATGTGAAAATCATCCATTTCATTTTCATATGTCAAAAACATTGAAAATATGAAAATTTAAAGAAAAAAATATGCAATTTTATTTCTTATTACATTTTTATTCCACATTTTTCAATTAACTGAAGGGTTGCTAAAATAAAAGTTTTCCTATTACTGAAGTAGAACGTTTTTGAATGTATAATGTTTGCCTTAAAATGTACGGAATTTTATTAATAGAAAATGCAAAAGTTGATTTTTTTCATAAACATTACATTCTGAGGAGTCTCTTAAAGTTAAATTTCGTGTGAATAAGAATAACATTTTACAATATTTCAACACCATTTTCAAAAATATAAAAGTTTTACCGCATTAAACGCATTACCGCGCGATGCGGTGCGGTAAATAAAGTGCGGTAAGTGGTGCGGTTTTATTATTTTATTGCGGTTGCGGTGCGGACAATCCATTTACCGCCCACATCCGCACCGCGACGAACCCTATTTGGGAAGCTAAAATAAAAATTTTCCTTGGAAAACTTTCGAAATTTCACTTGATATTGCATCAAAGATGAATCGAGATCCCGTAAAATGCGATTTATAATACTAGTTTTGATGTACAAAAACTAAAAATGTCAAGGGTTTTCAACACAAGATTGCGGCTGGCAACATTTTCCCACAGACTAGTTCTTTTGGAAAAGGTCCACTACCGAAAATATATTTTCCGTAAATTTTTACCTAGAGACAAAAACAAAAGTTTTTACAATTCCTTAGAGCGATAGAAAGCGACGACATTTTGTTTTTTTTTGCAAAATGGCAACGCTGAACCTTTCATAAAAATCGAAACAAAATTGCTTATTTAAAAATAATATAAAAATGACATCCTACGTACGTCGCTGGAGAAAGCAATTTCGAAAACACTGAAAATTTCATAGCGATAAAAAAATATTTGTTTAAGTTATATCTTCGGCCACCGCAAAAAATGTGGTTTAGAGAAAAACACAATTAAAGTTTTTAGTACACTCAGGGTATACAGAACAAGCGTTGCGGCAAAATTGAAAATTTGAATATTCATATGCTATTGCCGCCTTTCATATTTGGACATATTACTTTTAAGACCGTAATACATATTTTTGGCAAAGGAATAAAAATTAGACTCTTTTAAAAATTCCACTTTTATTAATAAGGGTGTGAGTATTACAAAGTACTTGTGTAAATATTAAACAAAGGCTTAGGTATTAAGATTGGTGATAATGGTTCAAATATAAATCCTTTTTTCAACCACTTACAATTCGAAATATGTTGCTCACTATGAGGTCACTTTCAGAAAAAGTCGATATCGAAAAAAATCACATTGAGGTAGCGTGATATCAAAAGCTGCAATTTCGGTTCTAGCTCTCAGATCGACATGAAAATTTGAATAAACGCTATTATTGATATGTACTTCAAATATGCGCAATTTTTTCCATTTTTTTTTTTTGGGGCCAGCACATATATAGGAAATTCAGTTTTTCCATACATAATGCATTGAATGAATAATTTTAATATTTTGTATATTTTGTCCACAAAGCATAGTATTAGGTGGACTGTCAGCCTATTCTAAAGGGCATTTTTTTCGTTTTACTTTTATTTTGATTTGATATGCGACGTTTCTCGCAAAGATGTTGTCCCATGTTAATTTGATCGATATAATATCCGAAGATGTTGAATTGAGCGTTTCTCTGAGGCCTACCACTGTAGTATGTGCTATCAAAAACATCGCGAAACATAATTTTGTAAATGTTCTCAATCCTTATAATATCCGAAGAGAGTGGTGTGTTATAAGAAATGTCTCATCACACTGTTAGGTGGATTAAACTCGTTTTGAAATAAGTTATGGAATTTGCGTTTCGGATTCTTCGCATCAGAATCCGACAATAACTTAGTGACAGGGCTAATCTAGTTCCGGATTGACGACAGCTCCGAAAACGAAAAGACTATTTGCGTTTCTGAGCAAACCCCTGCATAATGTCCCACAATATTAGAAAAAAGTGCTTCCCCAATATTAAAGCTCGAAAAGATTATCCATACCATAATAGAAATCAAGTGTTAAACATTATTTATTTATAACACCATGCATTTGAATGCTCTTCCTCCTGCTGCGTCATGAAACTCCAGAAAGCATGCATTTGCTTTACACACATAACACTGGTCGACAGCCATTTTGGTGCAGGGTTGTGATAGTAGTTTTTAGGGTAAATCGGGTGCGCTGAGTTCAAAAATGGCCATCGTTTTTACTGTTTTTGAGATTTCTCCATTAATTTTTTTTACTAGCCAGTGTTAAAATTTTTCGAATTTACAAACTGTATCAAATCTATTGTTAAAAGGTGCTTTCAACACCTGACAAATATTTGGAAATCTGGAAAGGCATATTAAATACTGTCAAATTCGAAAAAACACATGCGTAATCAAAAAAAATGCCACTTTTTTATAAAAATTGACGTTTCGCCAAATTCAAAATGCTGCCATTTCAAAAGTTATGAATGGATTTCGATCAACAATAGCTTTATTGGTAGCTATAAGCGCCTTCTTGCAGACAAAAAAGTTCAAGCTAAGCAGATGAAAATTATCAGAATTCTGAACAATTAACCTAATTTAAGAAATTCTTCAAAATCACCTCTTTTTTGTATTACTACAGACACGACAAAAACTTCGGAAAATCTATTGAAAATAAATGTCTTTTTATAGACTACGATGCTCTGGATATAAATTAAAAGAAAAAATAGTTTTATGATCACATGTTAATACAACCTAAAAATATTTTATTTTGTAATAGTTACACCAGGCCCCTAATAGGCGGTTATTTTTTCCTAGCCTTTGTTAATATCAAAACAACCCAATGCAATAACGTGGGCGACATGGACCTAGAAGCAGCTAGGCTCTTCATAAGTTGACTACTGTCGAAGTCTGTATATCTACATGGCGGATGACAGGAATGACACCCCCCCCCCCCTGAGTAATACAAACAAAAACACGTGCTTGAAGAGTTAGAAAGAGAGAGCAATTTTTGCACCTCACCTCATTACGATCAAAGGCGTTTGACAGTTCAGCTCTATAGTTCTTGGTGTTTCATTTGTGATACCGTTTGAGTTTGTTGCCTGGATATTTCTTGGGATGTGCATTCAAGAAGTAAATACGAACAGGTATTTATACATTGTATTTATTCAGTACTTTATGCCTAGCACACCGGACCAGAATAGATTCAATGAGAAATATGGCGGCTTCACGTAGACAGTGTAAGAATGATCCAAATCATGGGATACTGGCCGACAGTGCTTCAAGAAAAAATATAAGTCATTCTAGAATGCACTTACGTATATGGGTCATTCCACGCGAAGTGATCAAGGCACGTGTAATCGACCATCACGGATTTGAACCAAAAATTTGTTGAAGGAGTTCAGAAAAAATATTATTTTTAGGCGGCAGTGCTGCCAACTATGTGATTTTTTCAGTTAGATAATAAAAGTTAATTTTTCTAACAATTCATATATTTTAATTTTGAAAATTCTAATGCCATCGTGTTCCTCAGACATTTTTACATGAAAAACACTTATAATCTCAATATAATTTGAGCGGATCCTGAGATACACCGTTTTGAAGGGAAAAAATCCCGATTTCCCATATAAAATCGTAAGCGCACAACACTAAAAAACCAAACTGAGTATTCTGTGTTCAAGCATAATATTTCGTGATGTTGACAAGAAATGATGAAAAACTACGTTTTTGGTTTACTACTAGCAGATCAGCGTCGATTTTTATGACCGTTTGAAGATTTTCTCAATTTTGGCCAATAAAAATGGATTTTTATATGAGAAAATGCGAGTTTTTCTCTTCAAAACGACGTATCTCTGGATACGCTTGAATTACATTGAGATTATGAGTGTTTGTGAAAACGTCTGAGTGTTTGTGAAAATGTCTGAGCAACACGATGGCATTAGAATTTTCATAATTAAAATATATGTATTGAGAGAAAAATTAACTGTTATTATTTAAATGAAAAAATCACATAGTTGGCAGCACTGCCGCCAAAAATTAACATTTTTTCTAGACCCCTAGAACAATTTTCTTCAAAATCCATCTAGCGGTTTGATTTTATAGTAAATAGAACCAGATATATAATCAAAAGTAAACTCAAGGGTTTTGGCAATTTGTCAACAAGGGGGTGCTCCCATGGCCCGAGAGGTGGTTCGATTGACGCAAAAATTTGGATTTTTATATATTAGCCCTAGATGAACAATTTCTTCAAATTTGGTACAATTCCGTAAAGGTCGATTTCAAGTTTGCATCTTTTTTTGATCACTTCGCGTGGAATGACCCATATCTAAAATAACGGTAGGGGAATTATGGTTAAAACCGACACCTTAAGCTTAACAATTTTTCTAAGTTGCCACAGAACCAATAAAATTATAGTTTTTATGCACAATTCTTCTTCAGAAAATTCTTAACAAGACTTAATTTTTTCAGCGCTTCAAAAAATTAATTTCATTAAAAATTATTGGTTGTAAAACTTGGAAAACAAAGTGACTTTTTGTAGGCACTGCGGGTAAAACCGACACCCTATAGGGGTAAGATCGACACCCCCTTTAATTTATTTTCTCTCCACTTTATTAAAATCTTTATCTTTATTAAAAATGAGATATATGCGTGAATAATAAAGTGTGAGTATGTATGATGCAAATATGTGCTTTTTATTGCTTCATCATGAGCGAGGGGAAGAAAGTTCGAAAGCGTAGTACTATAAATAAGAGTATTTTATGCTATAGGATTATTTTTGATGAGCATTTCCAAATAATCCTTGCGCACATCATTGCAACCTCCAGTGCCATATTATTTCGTAAGAGAGTATTTGCAAGCGTTCTACGTTCTGCTAATTGGATTCATTCACTTATAAGTGACACACACACTTCTTAGTAAAACTATCTTTTTCAGATTTGATTTTTCGGACTCTGATCATCAACGATCTATTGGGGTATATATAAGATCATTGTCTCATTGTGATAAAGTTCGTCTATGACAAACCAAGAGAACACTAGAAATTCGGTTTGATGAGCTTTTTGCAGAAATAGCAACAGCTTCGATAGAATCAGATAAGCAAAAATTCCAATTTTTGATTTTTAAAGAGACTTACAAGAAATAAACACAATAAAAGTATTTCTGCACATTTCTGTTGATACTATAGTGTTCTAATAGGCTAATTGAAGTGTCACAAAGATCCCTAGTATTTTGAAATGAATCGCAAGTATACACAACCATCTTAACAGCGTGTCGGTTTTACCCTAACCATAGGGTGTCGTTTTTACCCCAACAGCGCACATTTTTTTATAAAAGCGATTAAAAATATTGAATTTCTCAAACTCGTCTTCAATGCACCTAGTTGATCACAGGACACATAATAGGTAATGAAAAATGTGGTGATTTGAAAAGCTTTTGTTCGGTTAAAACCTTAAAATCTACCAACGAAATTTAACATCCAGACGAGTATGAACGCTGCTGTCGTATGTTTTGTTTATTTTTATGACATTCGGCGCACTAACGTAAATCAAATTTTTCTTCAAATGCTCTAAATAAACGTACTAATAATAATGTATCATTATGAAATGAATAAAAATTTGATTTCTAGAAAATGTTGTGGGGTGACGGTTTTACCCACAGTGTCGGTTTTTCCCACAATTCCCCTACGCAAATATCTGGATTTTTTCAGATAGCCAGGCTGCACTCAACGCATCAAGGGCTCCTACATGTCGTTTAAAACTAGTACACTCCCATTCTTGCACTCCGACAATTGGTGGAGTGCCCTCAAAATGCAACTATAAAGAACAGTTGGAGTACGACAAATTTTATCAAACCCAACGAGAAAAAAACCTAGAGTTGCTTAGGCTAAACAAAAAAGAGCTGCATCATGACAGGACTATCTACCGGACACTGTCCCAGTAAATATCATTTTAAGAAATTTGATAAGCTTACAAACAATACATGCCGCGTCTGCGGATCTGAAAGTGAATCATCTGCTCTGCGAATGCAGTGCATCGAAGTCTATAAAACAACATTTATTTTTAATAGATTTTCTGAAGTTTTTGTCGTGTTTGTAGTAATACTAAAAAGCGTTGATTTTGAAGATTTTTTTTCAATTTGGTAAATTGATCAGAACTCTAACAATTTTCGTCTGTTTAGCTTGAACTTTTTTTTTGTCTGGAAGAAGACGCTTACAGCTACAAATACAGCTTTTGTTGATTGAAATCCATTCAGAAATCTTCAAATGGCAGCATTTTGAATTTTGCAAAATGTCAAATTTTCGAAAAAGGTGGCTGACAGTTCTCAACACTGTCGGCAATGGAGAGTAGACCGAATGCTGTCAGTGCTGTCAGTTCACTTGCCATAAAATTAGCATGTAAGAAAGTATTTGAATTAAAAAGTAACGTAGGTTAAATAGGCGATAGCAGTGAAATAAATTGCCTCTTTCCCAGTTAAACCGTTGAGTAGACAAGATCGAAATTAGGTATAAAGTTTTATATCGTATAATAAAGCATCCCGAAGTGTTACTAGTGCGTATAGCCTTCTGTTTCTTTTATTTCCCGCTCATGATTGTCGGTTCGGCTCGGTGGTGCTTCCGTCTGTTGATTGTCTGTGAACCCGATAAAACGAATTTCGCCGGAAACCACGATCCTGCCTCAACAGTGGCATTTTTTTTGTTTACGCATGTTTTTTTCGAATTTGATAGTATTCAATATGCCTTCCCAGATTTCCAAATATTTGTCAGGTGTTTGTAGCACCTTTTAATAATAGATTTGATACAGCTTGTAAATTCAAAAAATTTAGAAAAAATTTTTATCACTCAGCATAACCATGAAAGCGGATTAGCTAGCTTTGTTTTACTGCGCTACGCACTGGAAAAACGTCTACACGATTTTGAAACCTATGGTTTCGATTAGATTAGTCTCGCATCTCTATATAAGCATCATCTCTGGTCTAGGCCCAAGCACAAAGTCTAGGTCCTGTTCATTTCCGGGATTGGTAAGCGGAAAGGGGATTTATTAAACCCGGAAACTGGTCCTGATCCTGACTGAATTGGTTCGGATCAATGGACTGGTCTGGAACCGTAGTCTGTATCTGACTCGGGGTCTGGGTCTGGGTCTAAATCGGAATCAGGCATCTAGAATCCAAAGCAAGACAACGGTACAAAGCTTATTATCGACTTTTAAAAATTGTTTTGCGCAATCCATCCTACCCAGTCAAGAAATTCGATAAATGGATGGTCCGCACAACAACTGCAAAAAAATAATTCATGCATTTTTAAAAATTGTGTTGAAATTACTTATTTATTTTGTAGAACCATATATAATAAAGTGTTTTTCTTATTTACACGAAAATTAACTTTGACGGACTACTCAGAATGCAACATTTATGAAAACATTCAACTTTTGCGATTTTTAATAATAAAATGCCCTACATTTTGAGACCAATACTTTCGAAACAAGGTAAAACATTGTCATTCCTCTAAATATTAGCATGGCGCTGGAGTCCTATGAAATGTAGCTGTATTTAATCATTATACATACGCAAACGTTCTTCCGCAGCGATGGATAGGAAAACGTTTAATTTAGTTTGAATCAGTTTATTGAAAAAAATATAATAATAATGAAGTTGTAAAACTTGAACGTTCTGACAGAGGAGTTTTCCTAATAATGGCATTGCTAAGCATTCGTTAAGAAAATAAATCTAGTTGCGTCCTTCTCAAATGGTAATTGTCATAGTTTTAATTCACTTTTTAATACAGACTGCAGACTTTATCAATTATTTTTTGAAGCGCGATTGCGGTAATACCGCGCGATAAAAGCTCATTTCCCACACCGCATCCGCGGGAAAAAGTGTCTCACCGCACCGCTGTTTTTGCGGCGCGGGTGCGGTAAATACCGCGCGGTTGCGGTAAATACCGCGCGGTTGCGGTGAATACCGCAACCGCGACGAACCTTACCCAAAGATGACACGAATTCGTCATTCCACCGTTTATTACCTTTGCGGTAATAGAAGTTTGATACTTTAATGCGCAATTAAATAGTCTATTACCAAAACGATAATAGAATCTTAACCAAAAGCAATAGAAACATACCTGTCGGATTTTGAGTAACACATTTTTTCTGATTCATGGATTTTGAAGTACCTTTTTTACTCAGAGCGCTTTTTTGAATTCTTTGAATGTTTTTGAGGCCTATAATAAAAAGCTGCTAAATACTGAGTTATTTATGGAACGAAAAAGAGCAGATACATGTGCACGAGCTTAAATACAAACTCACTACAACTTATTCAAGCTTTTGAAAATAAACAACACCCTAGCGTCCGGTGTTGTTGCTCGGCATCGGTTTGGAACAAATTGCCCCGAAGGATAGGCGCAATCATTTATCAACTGGATATGTACCTTTGCGCATACTCTTTCAAGTTCTTCATAATTTGACGGAGGACCAACCGGCAGGGCCATTTTCACCCATTCCGGTGCCATCGACGGACGTGAAATATGTCGAAATTATGGACATCAGTGACCAGCTCCGATCGTTGATTATGATAGATTCGTCCGTTGGTTATCTGTGGGTCACATGAATAATATATGTATAGGTACCGGTAAAGGATCGTGTCTCGTTGCAAGGGTGAAGAAGATTCGGCGCTAAGGTCAGCGTTGTTTTGTGTGTGCTGTAATAATTTATCATAGTTACAAGAACGCTACACGAACCAACTGTCGCCATTTTTCTTCATCTGAAATTGAAGAGGCCGTTGAGGGATTGATGATGGCCGTCTACATTGTAGTGTAACAGTGCCATTTCTCATATTGATCATTCAAATGGCACGAAAACTGCCAACAATGAAATCAACAGTTCCCATTATGGCAAGGAATGCATAATGATAAATCAGGAGGAGTGTAGGTATTATGAAATCTGCTAAAGTCAGCTCTTCCCAGTGACCTCCCGTTTGCTTTCAGTATTACAAATAGTATGAATTTGTACGCGTCTAACGAATCAATTAATTATACGATTTCTTTTCTAAAGTAAAAAGTTGGTATCTAAGATCGAAGTGTAGTGGAACAAAAACATCTCCACTCACGTGCCACTCAATTACCCAATCTCGCAAGCCATTCAAATCACCTGTTTGTTCGACTGCCTGACGCTCAATCCAAATAAGCATATTTATGATAACGATCAGCTGGCGGCGGCTGCGGCAGCACATGCTGTGGGTGAACCAACGGACTAGAGAGCTAGTATTTCATTTTCCCCATTTTTTTACCCGAATGAAAGCGCAAGTGTTTTTTTCCTTCCTCCACGGGCCGTTGCTGCACAGCCAACCCATAAACATAGGACCAATGGCGTGTTGTTTGTTAATTCGGGGCTATCGCTGAAAGAGAATCTCGTCCAAAACCCGTGTGTGCTGCTACCGACCACTTGCTGAGTGGCTACGACCGCGGTTGCGTTTGCGCGTTGTGGTGTGTTTATGCTATTAACTGGCAAACACCTCTCGGTTGCTGATGGTGATCACGGTCGCTGCTGGTCCGGGGGAGAGTCAGCAAGATATTTACCACCCCGGCGAATCAACGTGAACCAGGCGCAACTTCGTCGTCCACTTAATATCGCCAGCTTTGCCTTATAAGGATACAAGTTTGCCTACTTCAACTTGTTGCTGACTGACCAACCAATCAACAGCAACGGTGGCAAGGAGCTGCCAGGTATTATGGTGAACTCAAGGAAACATATCTCTTTTGCAAAAGGTTCGCTCGGTGAGGTGCCTCCGGTAGATCGGGAGATAGATTTTTATTTGTTTGTTTGGTTGGAGTGTCGCAAAGCGGAGACATTATTTACGGAGTGGACAGCAACTCGATGGTAATGTATGCGACGGTTTGTTCCCCTCAACATCATAGTTAGGGTCCTTTTGCGACGGCCGTGTATGATGTGGAAACTTATTGGAATCGAGGCTCGCGTGTTGTGAGGCCGGATAATATAGTAAAAGAAGTCAGGGTCGTGTTTAGACTATTCAGCCCCCGGGCACTAAAGGAAATACTCTAATAGTAGTGTGAGGAACAGGATGAAACATCACTCAGATTACTTACTTCAGAATAGTGAGCAGCCGAATGAAAGACACGACTTCTTAACAAAATATAATATATTTACGATAAAATAAATGTACGTTTAAATTATTTAAACGCGTTTCATTACATGGTTCATACGATGCTATACAGGGACGTATAAAACACAGCACGAGAGCCTAATACAACCTGAGTGACCGCTTTGAACGAACCTAAAGCAATAAGCAGTGCACCGCTCGTGCTAGCTAAAGTTCGCACTCGAGCTGTGAGATTCGATGAGAGTCAAAATTTCTCAAACCGGTCACCCAAAATCTAGACGGGTACAGGTGGGCACATTATGTGTGAGAAGCCGAAAAAACAGGAGGATATGAAGAAGAAAAGCATAAACAAATGACGTAGTGGACTTCTCTGTTGGCATAAGTTTCGTTTCGGTTCGGTCATAATAATTTTTTATCGGGAGTTTGAAGACAAAAAGTGTCTTTGTAAGTGTTCGAATAAGAAGATCTGAGGTAAAGCTAGGTTTTTTCTCTCTTTTGATCGTGCAGCAAACAATCAGGATGCTCGTTCGGATGTTCGTGTTTACTTCAAGTGGCCCGGAAGCTATGTTTAATTGTACAAGTATAAGACTAATGCACACAAAAGTATCAAATGATCCGACCTTTCTTTCTCTTCATCTTGACCCAAAATAGTTGAAATAAAAATTTCAATAGAAGAATCTTTCGGAAGAATTTGACGTTTACTTCGGGCAACCTAATTGACCCGTTTTAACGACAAACTATCAATAAAATTGTCATAAGACATACATTGTTTGTGATTTGTTCCGATCCGAAAAGTTACTAGTTTATAGATTTTGTAAAAGATTGATTATGACAAAAATAATTAAAAGGGTGTTCTGGACCCCTTTTTGGTCGAGAAAAAATAACATACAGGGTGTTTGGTTCATGATTAAGAACCTCTCGAGGGGTGATAGACTGTCATATTTGGAGAAAAAAATTGTTCTACACATACCATCAAATCTCAACCGTTACAAAGTTATTGAACTTTTTGTGTAAAAAACTTATTTGTCTTAAAATACCTCTAACTTTAAAAGTATACTTTGTATTTTAAATCTTTTAGTTCCATTCGAAATGGGAGAAAATTTCCTAATGAATGGTGTTCTCACATCTCTTAGTTAAATAATTTTAATTACCTTTTAGCTGTAATGTAGTTAAAAGTTAGTGTTTTTGAGGAGGTTTTTGCTAATTTTCTCGAAATAATGAAGTATGATTATAGCAATATCCATTATCCAAAAGTTGGGTTTTAGGACGATTCATAATTTGGGTTTGGACGTTTGGTCTCTTCTCATTTCTTTGTAATTTCATTACTATATTTTTCCTATAACCGACTTGCAAGTGCTTAAAAGACTCTAATCTAAAAAATATGCTTTATATCGCTATTTACAAGATTTCATTGGAAAGCTGAGAAAATGTCCTATCACTGTGTGTACAAATATCTTTTAGTTAAGTGTACTAAACGATTTTTTACTAACGAAATAACTCAAAATGTGTTTTTGAGAGTTTTTTTAATTATTCTAATTATTAATCAACAAAATTTATCTATAACTTGTTATTTGACACTGTCTCTATATCTCTTTTTATTTTGCTGCTATTTAATAGTTAACACAGCATGACCTCGCCACAAATGTAGTGGGTTCGAAATCGTTATTTTTGCATATGAAACGATGTGATAAAAACGATTTTGCGTCAAAACCAAAAGAGATAATTGAATGGAGTCAAAGAAAGAACTGTAGAACTTGCTGCATTATTTCCATGATAATTATGGTGATGTTTATTATTTACTATTTTAAGAAAATTAACGAAAATGCTAATAATAGTACTAACTTTAAACTAATTTACTTCTAAAAGAATACTAAATTCACTTAACTGAAAGGTATTAATACATTTTTCTCTGTAAAATTTTCCTGACTTTCAAATAAAAAGAAAAAAAAGTACAATAAGTGCCATACTTTTTCAATTAGAGCTGGTATAAGTGAAAATGAGATTAAAATATCCAAGTTGAATAACCCAAACTCATGAAAATAAGAAAAGATAAGTGTATCATGTCAACGAACGAATTATGCAGCTCTTCAAGACTAATAATCTGGATTATTAAAATGATGAGGTTAGCTATTGGGTTTTTCATAAAATGAACGAAAAATAGGTTAAAATTGTTTAATTTTCAATAAATTACTTTGAAAAGGCTACTTAAACTCATTAGCTGAAACATGTGAGGGCATCGCTCAATGCGAAATTTTCTCACCTTCCCAGTGGATCTAAAATATTTGAAATACATAGTATACTTTTTGAGTTAGAGGTATTTTAAGACAAATAAGTTTTTAACACAAAAAGTTCAATAACTTCGTAATGGTTGAGATTTGATGGTATGTGTAGAACAATTTTTTTCTCCAAATATGACAGTCAATCACCCCTCGAGAGGTTCTTAACCATGAACCAAACACCCTGTATACTACTTTAAGTACCCAACAACATGCCGCTGGAAAAAAAATTGACCGCCGTATCTAAGTTATTCCACACCGAACGTCGGTACGCGGGATTCGAACAGCGGATAGAAGGCGTAAACGACTTGCATTCCCACGACACCACATGGACCAACATGTCTGTGGCAGATTTTGTCGCATTATTAAACGATAATGAATGGAAGCGCGGCAAGCAATCATGCTAGACATTAATTCAGCCTAAAATTTAGAAAAAAGATCTAAACCTTACCTTTCTCATATAGACAGGTTATGCAATTACTCTAAATGTCACCATAGGTCAATGGAATGGCTCGACCTATGAGCTTTGATTTTACTCTCGGCTCTTCTCTTGTTTCCTGTCTCCATCTATTATGTCGCCGTTTAGCTCTCGTCCCCGTGAGCCGTTTAGGCGCTGATTCTTTGAGCCATTTAGTTCATGTTTCCGTGAGTCATTCAGCTCCGACCCTATCACGATCGCCTTGGATAGTCCCCAACGGTGAACTCACCCTACTACGACCGATAGTTTCCCAACGGAGGAATTTCCTCCGACATCGATACCCGCTTCTTTGAGCCATTTAGCTCCCAGCTTTAACGAGATCAACACGGAAACTATCCTACTCCGACTGAGAGTTCCCCGGCAACGGAATTTCTCTCGGTGCCAGTGTTTGTTTTGTGAGCCAATCAGCTCCCCTTTTTGTCACGACTCTGTTGGGTAGACCATGGCGGCGAATCTACCCTACCGTGAATTCCCCGGCGGTAGATTGCTCCTGATACAGATGTTCGTTTTTGTGAGATAGATCCCCGCTTCGTCCCGATCTTCTCAGCGTAGTCCACGGCGGTGGACCTAGCCTACCCAACGGGACAGCCAGTAGGCGCTGAGGTCCATCCAGCAATTCCGGGTGGAGCGTAGCTTCCGGTTCACTGGCGCCCCAACGACCCATTGCTAGCTATGCGACGCGGTCTACTGGGTCTAATTCCCGGCGGTGAATCTACCCAACTCTCAAGTTACCCGGTAGGGTGTAGAGTCCGGCGATTCCGGTGAAACCTGAAGTCCGGTTTACTGCCGGCTCGACAAGCCGAATCCGGTGCTAGGTCGCGTACTACTGAACTGACCCCCGGTGGTGAACTTAGTCTACACCGACGGAGAGTTCCCCTGCGGCGGATTTTCTCCCGATACCCGATTTGTGGATTCACGAGGACTTTCTAGCCAATGGTGCTACTTCTCTGCAGCTCGGAGGGTATACTCGTAACCAGTCTGTTAACAGCGTCCCAGATATGCTCGTCGTGGCACATCTCTTCGACGATATTGTCAACCGTCACACCATACCCCTTCGAACTTCTTCGAACCTATGGCATTCGAAGACCACGCGTTACGGTGTCTCTTGTAAGATGCAAGTATTTCCGGAAGCATCTGTGCCCGGACACTAACTGCATCAAATAAAAGTTCACCTCTCCATGCTTCCCATGCACCCAAGCCGACACATTTGGGATGAGTCGGTGGGTCCACCTTCCTTTCGTCGCGTGTCCCACTCCTGCTGCAACTTATCCAACGAGTCCGATCCAGTCTCCTAGCAATACGTGCATTTCTCCTCTGGTACCATTACGCGGTTCTGCTTGGTTTTCAGCACCGTACCCCTCGTGGAAAGCTCATATTGCAGTATCGATGACGAAACAGTGGTTAGCTCGTACTGTTTCTCGGACCGCCGACGAATGGCATGATCCTCGCTATCCTGTTCGTTATTTTAGCCGACTTTTCGCAGGCGTAGTCGACGTGGTTGTTGAAGTTCAACCGGTTGTCGATTATCATTCCCAACTGCTTCAGTGCATGCTTCGATGTAATCACGTGCCCTCCGATGTCGATCTGCATCCGTTGAATCAATTTGCAGTTGCTGAACAACAATACCTCCGTCTTGTGATGAGCGATTTGCAGCTTGACTCAGTCAATCCAGCTCTCGATCGCGTCTATTGTCTTCGTCACCGACACTTCCACTTCTTCAAATGTCTCACCAATCACCGTTAGTAACAAGTCGTACGGAAAACATCCATTGTCGATGCTCCTTTGCGGAATCCGAACTGAATCTTGGACAGTCCGCGCCCACTCTCCGTGCAGTTCGTCAACCTGTTAAGAAGGATTCTTTCCAGGAGTTTTCCGAGTGAATCCAGCAGACATAAGAGCCTGTGCGAGGTCGGCTCGCCCGGTGGCTTTTCCTGGTTTAAATACTTCTGCAGCACCATCCTGAATATGTCCGGATATGCCAGGATCGCAGCTTTCAGCACTACGTTCGATATTACATCCGGGAGCTTCTTTGACTTTAGGTGCTTCGATGCTTTTGCTAGCTCTTTCTTAGTCACTTGCCGATCGTTCGTGTTTGCTCCTTCTACTTCGCCGTACCACAGATAGTTGGATCGTGCTTCGTCAAAAGACCCTCAACGATTATCTTCAGCTTACCCGGGCACATTTCGGCTGGCGTCGTCGACGAGCCTTTCATTTTCGCCATCACGACTCGATACGTGTCGCCCCCGGGATTGATGTCTACTTCTCAGCACAGCTCCTTGTGGCGATCTGACTTGCTAGGCCCGATCTCCCGTTTTGAAGCAGCCCTAGTTTCCCCAAAAGCTGCCTTGCGCTCTTCTCTATCTGGCTCCGATATTGCTGAGCCCGCCTTCTGGCTCTGAAACAGGCAACAGCACATAGCGTACTAAGCGTCTCGTTACACCAGTAAGCCGGCCGTCGTCTATTGCGTGGTTGAAGTTTTCGCTGCATTATATCGTCACAATCCTTTTTATTAGATCAACCGCATCCACGTTCTCGGTCCCGCCGTTCGGCCGAATTACCTCAACGAAGAGGTCTTTGTTGAAGGCTTTCGTCTTCCACTTTCGCTCGCCTGTTATCCTTCTCTGTACTGCAGTAGGGTTTCGTTGATCGATACGGTAGCAAATCGCCTGGTGGTCGCAATATGTGTACCTTTTGCATACTCTTCAGTCCGTGTTCGCCGTCAGTGTTTTTTTACAATGGAGAAGACGTTTACGTACTAGCCCAGTACACGTGCTATTAGTAGGTGTCCAAGCCACCACACGGGGTGTATTGGGGGAGAGTCGGGCTCGAATGGTGACGCTGCCATTAATACCAACTAAACTCCATTGGGCTCCGCCATCGTTCCCCGCAGGGACTACCTCTCGGAATTACTTCTGGGGGGATGGCTGTACTTAATGTACTCATTCACTCTCGCTTACGCGTTCATACGTCCTATATGAGGCTTACTTGGGTGCTCTCTCTATCGCACCTTGATTCACTCTCTAACACTCCACATGAGGCTGACTTTTGTGCTCACCTTTTTCGTTCCTTGCGAGGCTGACTTGTGTGCTCACCTTTTTCATTCCTTGCTAGGCTTACTTTTGTGCTCGCCTCTAACATACCATGTGAGGCTGACTTGGATGCTCACCCTTAACATACCGTGTGAGACTGACTTGGATGCTCACCCTTTCACTCCTCTGCTACGCCACGAGGCATCGATAGCTAAGTCCCAACATACTACGCTACGACCCTTCCATCTTGGTATGAGGCAGTCCACATATACGCCTATACACTCGCTCTTCTGCCTTGCTTCGGGGTGGCTGGGTTTACCCCTTACACGGTTGCCAGTCGCTGCGCCAAACCTGCCTCAGCATGAACAGACCATTCACTCCCTTTTTTGCGCTTGGCCTTTTTCGCTCCAGCTAACCAATCACTAGTTAGCCGTACCCATCGTCTGTTGCTCGGTTCGCCAGATTACCTGTAGCCTACTGGCAATCTGGATGGTAGCAGCCGAGACTGCGTTCCACTTCTCCACCGATTGACACATCCGCTGAATAAGGGTATCAGGGGTTGTGTCCCAGCCACAGACGTCAAGCATTGCTCTTCTTTCGACGTCGAACCGAGGACATACAAACAGTATGTGTTCGGCAGCTCCAGGCCTCTCGCGCTCATCCATTCCTCCACCGTGTTGATCGCGTGTTCTGCGGTTAGTTCTACCTCAGGGATTGACTCCCCGTAGACCTCCAAGATTACGTCGTCGGCAAAGCCGACGATCTTGACCCCCGGAGGGAACTTCAGTCTCAAAACCCCGTCATACATGAGGTTCTATAGCACCGGGCCTAGGATCGAGCCCTGCGGGACTCCGGCGGTAGTCGGAACCCTTATCTGACCGGCATCGGTCTCGTATATCAGTACGCGGTTTTGGAAGTAACTTTCCAGGATCCGGTACAGACCCACCGGTAGGCTAAGTCGGTGTAACCAGAGCGCGATGGCATACCAGCTTGCGCTGTTGAATGCGTTCTTCACGTCAAGTGTCACTAACGCACAGTATCGAATGCCTTTTTCTCACCCTTCCGAAAGCCAAACTGGTTGCGTGACAGACCGTCCGTACCTTCTGGGTACGGGGTTAGCCTGTCGAGGATGATCCTCTCAAACTATTTGTATCGTAGTCGTATCGATCAGAAAGATTGGTCTGTACGCCGATGGGTCGCCTGGCAATTTCCCGGGCTTCGGCAACAGCACCAATTTCTGCCTTTTCCATCTATCGGGGAAATGGCACTCGTCCAAGCATCTCTGTATAGCTAGCCTGGACATGTTCGGGTTCGCTATGATCGCTGCCTTGAGAGCGTTGTTTGGAACTCCATCCGGCCCTGGAGCTTTGTTCATTGCTAGGGAATTAGCCACTGCGAGTAGTTCTTCATTCATCACCGAGGCAAACATTTCGGCCGTGCCCGCACTGTCTCGTAGTGCAGGTGGCCAGGGGCTTGTGGCTCGAGACGGGAAGAGTACTTCGATAATCGTCGCCAACCGGTCCGGATACCGTTCTGGGAGTGAAGAGCCCCCTTTGGTCTTGACCATCTCGATTCTGTAGGCGTCACCCCACGAATTCGCGTTTGCACTCTCACACAGGTTGTCGAAACACGCTCTCTTGCTGCTTTTAATGACCTTGTTAAGGGCCAATTTCGCAGATCGAAACACTTCACGGCGGTTCACTCTTGCATCCTCGGTGCGGGCTCTTTGCATCCTACGTCTAGCTCTGAGGCAGGCTGATCGTAGAGCTGCAATCTTGACACAAGCTTGGTATTCTGGAGATATAGCTGGGGATTACTCCTATAAGTGAGGGTTTCCGCAGTGCTTTGGTTCTTGTTTGCCTGGCTGACCCTATTTGTCAGGGTGGCCTAGAAGCTTCTTCCGAAATTCGAATTTTCGTAAACAAATAAGCAAAAGAAAACAAAACAACTAAACTAAACTTTACAGTTTATTTTCCCACCACTCTTCACTGTTAGTCTTTTTGTAGATTCGGTGCTGCTGGCGATGGCAGGAAACCGAAGGATTTTCCGACCGACCGGGACTCCAACAGCCGTGTTCCCCTGCTGGTGCAGCGGTCCTTGTCATTTTGTTAGGGAGGTGAGCAAGGCTCTTTTGTTGGAACCTCACTAACAACAGGACGAATCATCACCGGGTCCACTCACTTCCCATGGATGGCCCAGGTAGATACAACAGTGAAAAACGCCATGTGGATCCGTTATCCTACCTGCTTCGCCCTCCTTTGCGATTATCTGTGTAGGAGAGCAATGCTCGTTCGGCTGATCCTCCACAGTGAGGACGGTGTGATATCACTGGATATTGTAATTAGCCGAGGAAAGCGAGGGGCACCTTCGCAATCAGCTTACCTGTCACGGTGACCCAACATCATAAACTTATGCACCGAACCACAGGCTGGCACTTTCAACGGGAACACGTGCATTAAATTTTTCGTTGCGGTGGCGGGGAATTGTACCGGGAAAAAAAGCAATTTTATGGACGTCTGGACACTGCCTAAGCTCGACTCCTGCCAGCAGAAGACAAAACATTAATCCGCAAGATTTGAAGCCTGTTTCTATTGACCCTGCCACTTCGAGTTGTCCTGTTTATGTTATCAAAATTCATATTGACTGTGACAGCACAAATATTGCTGATTGTGGATTTGGATATGAGAAATGCGTCAATAGCATCGCAAGTACACATGCAAGAAGCATTTCTCGTGGATTTGTTGAAAACTACGAAGAATGAAATACCAAAGCTACGCAACTTTTTCCTTGCTGCACACGGTACTCCAAGTTGATAGTTGCTGTACGTTCATGCTGAAAATTAATTTGTGCTACTCTCTCCATTGTCGAACGATACTTGGCTGTGATACTCCAATTCGCCTGATGCCATACGACCTCCAGATTTGTCTGGAGAGAGATAATAGACTGTTATCAACGTCCTAGTAAACCACAACCGAACACGTACATGCTCGTGCTTATATTGTGACGAGAAATCCTGTACAAAATTTGAGCACTTGGAGCCCCGCTCAAATTTAGACGGTGTCATCTACCATGTTTTAAAATGAAAGTAAAGACTTGAAACAACAGTTTCGAATGTTTAAAACATAAAAGACACTCCAGTATAGAACACAAAGTCACGTCCAAACATCGAATTATTCCTGTCTGAAAGGCTCATTAATGAAAGTATCTATATAGGCCAGTTCCTCAATAAGGCATCAGGTAGGTAGCTATTCATACACAAATTAATACCGACATTATATTGATGGCTTTATTACCGGGTAGTAAATATGCCAGCGGCGGCGCGACATCGAATAAACTCTGCCAAAATACTCGCCGAAGCAATCACCGCTCAGCGCATTGGTAGACAGCCGGCTTACGTTTATTCCACTTAATCCAAAAATTGATCGCCAGACAGAATAAAAGGTCGCTTGTTTGCATCGCTGTAGACTTCCGAAACTAATCCCGAACGAAGGATTATGATCCAGCGTTGCGAACGTCGATCGTCGCGTGGAAGAACCGGGATCGCACGACGCCGCACCCTTCCTGTAGGCAAGCATTAACCCGATCATCGGTCTGAGACGGTAAAATATTGACTGGTGAAAGGGTTTTCTGCTTTGTTGGTAGGTAATTACTATTATTATGTCCTCCGGTATAGGTTTCTGTAGGATCATTTAAGTTTGGGAACGAATTTAGCCTCAATACAAGCTGGTGTGGCTGTAAATTTGAAAACTTAATTACCCACAATCGGTGATCTTTAGAACCATACTATCAACAGAATTAGTCATGCACAACCCGTGTGAACAAAACAGCATTTTGGCATTGTAAACGATGAATCGGTGTGAGGTATCGTTCGAAACAACGATCAAAATCTTCGAACATTATTGCCAAACAACACTGAACAAGAGCCAGGTATGTAACGACAAGTGTCATACGTCTGGGAATTCGCGTATTGCACAGCAATTAACTCAGATCACTACACAGCCGGGAGTACCGTTGATCCGGATCGTTGTGCACTTTTATTATTTCATTACTATCTCACTGGACGCCCTTTGACTTTTTCGCTTCGGGCATCCTCCGCTGTAAGCGGTGATCTAGATTTAAACACACACACTCTCTTCTGTCTGTTGATTTAGTCCGATCGTGCGGTGCACAAAGATGCAATTGCGTGATCCTTTCCAGGAATGTAATAAATCTCGGTCAAATCATGTCGAAACAAGCGCGCGGTGAGCCATCGTCTTTCTTGTGACATATCGCAATTATGTGGTAATGTTCAGGTCAACATTCGGAATGGACAAAATCGAAACGAAAAATTCCAACGGCATTCGGTCTGCCACATGAGGCGCCACTTGGGAGAAATTGTGATCGCCGAACAGTGAAAAGCGAAAGTCTTTAAAACTTGATATCAGACACGATTTATGCCGTAAAACCGACCGTAAAGTAATATGGAATTGCTTTAAACATGAAATATCCTGTGCGATCATTTTGGACGGCACAGAACAAAAACAGTATTTGTAATATACTACTCACATGCCAGCATTATGCTTCAGGTAATGGAAATTCCCTAAGTGCACATTTTGATTAGCTTCTTATACTAGGTAATATAAGGCGTGTTCAGAAAACATTCGGAGATCTTTAAAAACCACTACAAAATCTGCAATGGGTATGTTTGTCCACAGCTTAGAAAACCCCCATCGTTTCATTTGATTCCATATCTTTAGCTCTATTGACGTTGCTAAATTATTGTTTTTCTTTCGATAAAGCCTGACAGCGGAATAACTCAGCAGCATGCGCCAGCAACCCGACCTCCGGCAGCATTTCGTGGCAGTGAGCAATTGATGCGTGCTAAAAAGACATTTATCCTAAGTTGAAAATCAACCGTTCCGGGGCTCAATTACCAGCGCCATGGTCAGTCAGTCACACACAGCCGGAGATGAAGATCGCCGTACCCTGGCGCATCTCGGTGCATTGTTGGTTCTGGCGGCCAGTTGACCAGGGCAAACCGAGCTCAGTCTCTCTCTGTCAAGAAAGGAACCTCTATGGATCGAAGCACAAGGATAATTACCGATCAAAGCGGACCAATAACGATAAAACAAATTTCATAAAACTCCCTACGTCTCTCATGACAGTTGACTATAATTTATTCCCGAAAGTGTTGTAATTATTTCGTAAATTACTGCTAATTTTACAAATTGGGTGGTCCAAATGTAGCACGCTGCGCCTGGGCTTGACGGGGTCCGTCCTACAGCAGTCAGTGGTGGTGGTCAGGATACTCATCGGTAACATTTAATTTCTCATCGCGAGACTGCCAAGCGATAATGGGTATATAAAAATGCAATATACGCCTTGCTGATGAGCGACAGCAGCGAATCCGTACTGGAGGTCCGACTGATTTTTGCTCTTTGTTTGTACAGCGCATGAGACATTGTACAACCGAGGTGAGTTGAGTGGACAGCCTCGGCTCAACGTTGATTACAACACTAGCTATGTCATATAATTCGGAAGGATCTGTCGACAAGGAAAGTTAATTAGGAAAAAGGCTTAACAGGGTACTGGTTCCAGTTTCACCATGTTACTATTGTTACCCATTCATTTTGTAGAGAAATTGCACAGGCGGGGGTCAGCTATTATCGTCCGCGTCCCTTATCACTTATGCAGTGCTTATCTTTAGAAATGAACCACCTCGGTTCACAGTGGCACGAGGAGTAACAAAACCCCAAAAATCCATGTCTTGTTATTCTATTGCAAACATTTGTTTTATTTTCCTCCTAGCATGAATAAAATTAATTTAAAATTTTACGATAATCGGATGAAAAATGAATTTTTAACATGTCGTTGAAGCAAGTGATGTCGAGGATTTCTGTTACAATTCAATTCATTAGAATTGTTCGTACCTTCGAACTTCAAATGGCGATATCTCAAGAACTACATGGTCGAATGAAGAAATATTGAATTCTTTGGAAAGAAGAATGAATATTCTAAACTATAAATGTAATGATTTGCTTTTGTTCTGCATTGAGAAAAAAAAATTGAGAAATTCAATATCATATCAGTAATTTATCTATATATCTTCCAATTTTTAAGATGGTCTCCCACGGGTCACTTATCATGAATCTGACTCATAATTTAGTCTAGTTTCAAGATATATAGGGGTCATCTTGCGCATTTTTGCGCCGAAGATGTTATATCTATGATTTTGAAAATACTCATATGAAGATGCCCTGTAGCTCATAAATCTTCTTACAAATTGGTTGCCCAAATAACACCATATTACTTTTAATGCAGTGATTTTTACTAGTTTTGTCAAACATTTCTGCTATCCGATGTGATTGACTACGATTATTAACGTGTATATTAACCCTTTAACGACCAACGCCCTCAAATGGATTCACATAAAAGTGGTCGAAAAAAAAGAATTATAGAATTTCAAAACTGATAGCAGAAATGGATTCAACAACCCAAAATTAGCTAAAACCCCAATTTTTAGCCACATTAACCAATTTTTAAAATTTTGTCGCAACTTTGTATGAACAGTAGAGTGGCTTGAAAATGACACTTTTCAACACAGCACTTTTTGAGTTCCTTTTGTGGTCCCAATTGCCTGTGCAAAGTTTGGGAGCGGTCGGTTGCTTTCCGGGTTTGCGCATTGCGTTTAAAGTTTGTATGGGATTTTATATGGGGAAATCAATTATTTTGCATTTACGTTAATAAAGATAGCTATTTCACTCAATATGAAAAACCAGCTTTATAAAACGATAATTCAAATCTTGATTAACATCTTTGTCGAAGACGGTAACTAGCTACGAGTTTTCAAAAAATAGTTATAACGATTTTAAATTCTTATGATTCAATCCAAATGCAGAAATCAATTATTTCTTCCAACACTGTCAGTACACCACGACACCGATACTTTAAACATGAATAAATGAGAATATATTCATCGCAGAGACTTGGTACCTTTGAATGAAATGTTCAGAATGAATTTCTGAATAACGTAGATGTAGTAAGAAAATGAAAAGAAGAAGGGTGTGGCTTGTGTACTCCCCAGTTCCCTGTTTAGATAGTTTAGTATAACATAAGGAGCACATCTTCAACGCAGGTTTAAACCGCCGAATTAAAAATTAATCTTACGTGTTTGAGTGCTACTATTCAAGGGCTCTACGGTTATCTCATTTAAAATGGTACAGCGGTTCATAAGTTTTACATATTTTAAAACCTTATTTCTTAGCCGTTCAGAGTCAGAATTTAAAAAAAAAAAACATATCCTTACATTCCTTGAAGTTTCGGAATTGTTTCTATTGACGTTTTCGTTTCAGAATCTAGGAACGAAACCAGGATAGTTATTTCAAACAAGCGTTTTTTAATGAATTTGAGTTATGTTCACGCAAAACAGAGGTGATGTTGGCGAACCAGAAATATACTTCAGTTTAGAACCCAACGCGATTTCCAGACCTGAGTTAGTTTTTGCCCCAAGCAAAAACAACACATAAATTTGTAGGTGTAAATTCTAAATATTGTAAATGTTATTTCCCACAACAAAGATCAAAATATTAAGAAAGTTCAGTCGTTGACATTTACAAGGACGTAATGATTAGGGATGGGGAAACCGGAGGATTTTAAAAAACCGATATTTTCGGTATTGAAAATGAAAAAAAAACCGGAAAAACCGGTATTTTAAAAAATACAATCTGTGTTAACAAAATAATCGCTCAACGTACAAAGCCAATTGGGCATTTGATCATTTAACAGAGAACATGATTGGTTCTTACAGTACTCCAATATCGAATAAGCTTTATGAATGTTGATTTGATTACTCTTATGGTATTATGATCTTTTTTTAAGTCCACATTAAGGGGCGGTAAATCGATTGCCTTATGCGCAGCTCACCTGGGTTCGATTCTCAATCCCGCAAAAAGGGTTTGAAATTTTTCTAACTCAAAAAGAGAGCCATATTGCCCTAAGATTAAAACCTCTATAATCAAAATAAAAAATTCAGCATCTGGTTTGTGTATCGTAGTATGCAAAGTGTCGTCGCTTATTAGTCCAAAAAGCACACTGGTTAGCTAGATGCAGTAAGCGTTCCGAGATTTTAAAAACAAATACATAGAAAATCAGACCTGAAGTTATTGTTTTCTGGTTACCCAAATACTCGGACGTGAAGGTGATGTTTACCATAAATTGGAACGGGTTTCAGCCTATCGAAAACGAAAACGTTATATGTCAGGTTGATCAAGGTCAAATTTGTCACTGGTTTCCAAAAGTGTCATTCGAACACTCATACTCAATTTATGAAACCGCTTGAGCATAAATTCCGCATTGTCTTGAAAACCAGTGCTTTGTAACAATCTTCTTTTAATTTCATTTCAACGTACCCTGAGGCAGTATCGCTGATGAAAACGGCAAAATCTATTATCAGAGTTCTATGATAGGTCTATGCGTTATAGATTTGCCAGTAGTGTGAATAAATTGAATACATAATGGAGTATGGGAATATAGAGTTGATTGATTTTGTCTTGCAGATTTTCTTGTTCCTCCATATCTTAATGAGTTTTATTTGACATATGGGATTTTTTCAGGTTGTTATCGCTGCTTACATAAGCACTATTCCCCTGCTTATACCATTATTAAAAAGTCCTAAAACAGGCAAACTTACTGTGCATGGCACCTAATTTGAAAACACTAGCAAGTGAAAAACTTTTTAAAACGTTCCAAAACTGTGCAACAATAAAACATTTTTGTTAAATAGTCCTTCCTACCAAATTACCGAAAATACCGGTTTCTCATTCTTATCAAACCGGTATTTCGGTATAGGATATTTGGACGGTTTTACCGGTTTTCGGTAACGGTAAAACCGGTACTCCCAACCCTAGTAATGATTCTTTGTCGTATACAAAACATCTAAACAGGGACTGGGGAGTACACATGCCCCCCCCCTCTTCTTTTCATTTTCTGACTACGTCATGATATTCAGCAATTCATTCTGAACATTTCATTCAAAGGTACCAAGTCTCTGCGATGAATGTATTCTCATTTATTCAATTTTTTAATATCGATGTCGGTGGGGCACCGGCAGTGTTGAAAAAAGTAGTCAATTTCTGCATTTGCATTTTACCATAAGTTTTAAAATCGTTATAACTATTTTTTGAAAACTCGTAGCTAGTTACGGTCTTCGACAAAGTTGTTAACCAAGGTTTATAAAGCTATAGTTTTATAAAGCTGGTTTTTCATATTGAGTGAAATAGCGATCTTTAATAACGTAAATGCAAAATAATTAATTTCCCCATATAAAATCCCGTACAAACTTTGAACGCAATGCGCAAACCCGGGAAGCAACCAATCGCTACCAAATTTTGCACAGGCATTTGGCACCACGAAAGGAACTCAAAAAGTGCTGTGCCCGCTAGTTTAAATCATTTTGAAGCTTTCCCATACAACCGAGAGCTACTCTAACGAACAGGTGTCACTGTGCGGTTATGCATCTAATTTTTCCGATGTTATTTTAATGCAAATAATAAGCAGTCTTCATTTTGTTACAGTTGAATCGGGTCTAATAGATATGGGGGTACAATAGGTACATGGCATTATCTTTGCTATGTTGTTGCAGAGATCGCTCATCTTGTGTGAATTAAATAAACGGTAAAGAAAATTCTTCCTGACTGTCATTTCGGTTGTTACCGTGGCACAGTGGATCCACTCTATACAAAAGCTGGACAAAACCTCAAAACTAGTTTAAAATGACTGAAAATATCATCATTTTGGTGCGCTGAGCTCGATTTTGATTAAATTAGGACGCTAAAATGGAAATTAGACAGCCTAGGGTGGTTCTAAAAGTTTATTTTTTAAATCTCGCAAAAGTGAATTTTATTAACTTCTCAAAACAGATACTTCTTAGGCAACTGACACATTTTGATTTCCTAGGGTAGTCCTTAGTAACGATTTAGCTAGGGTGGTTCCAATTTATCGAAATCTGGTGAATAAAAATGATGTATTTTTATACATTTGTTTGTAGATCTTTAGTCCAATCTGAATAGCATCGTAAAAATCATCGCAAAGCTTCATAGCTCCTTAAGAGATAATCCTGATATACTGATTTATGAACGTATGCATTTAGAATAGTTATAAAGGATAGCAGAGAGCCTGCTTAAGGTGTTTGATAGAATGCCTTAAATTCTTGTCCTATATCCTGAGCATACTTTGCACTGTTTGTGTATGCTTTGAAATAGAGGCGTGAGCGTTTTTGCATGAAACTCTCGTCAATTTGGAAGTGAATTATTGAGGGAGTTTTTGAATTTGATTGTTGACTGTGATTGATTCAATAGGGCGTTTGCATTGGAAAATAAATGTTGCATCACTGGCCAATAACTAAAAATCGGGTAGAAAACATTTCACACAGTCACGCGTTTACCTTACATCGGTCACCAAAAACGACCAATACCTACCAAAGAAATAGGATTCATGGAAGGATATAATAATAATAATAATAATAATAATAATAATAATAATAATAATAATAATAATAATAATAATAATAATAATAATAATAATAATAATAATAATAATAATAATAATAATAATAATAATAATAATAATAATAATAATAATAATAATAATAATAATAATAATAATAATAATAATAATAATAATAATAATAATAATAATAATAATAATAATAATAATAATAATAATAAAGATATAATAATAATAAAATAATTGCAACTAATTTGCATCGTTGGCTTCTATTTATTTGAATTTTTCTATACTGCAAATAACTGTGAAAATGTAGAAACACGAGCCATAGTTGCAAGACGGATAATGTGTACTTATATTTGTATCAAGGAAATCGCCCCAAACCCTGAATTCACAGGCAGCATTCAGTAAAAGGTGAATAATAATGCAAAACTTCATGAAATTAAAAAAAAAACTATGTGTCTCCATGATAAAACTAATTTTACACATTACCAAATATCAACCTTCGGCGCAAAACGGCACAAGATGACATTATGATTTTTGGAGACTCGATAAAATTCTACGTCAGTTGTACTAGATGAGATCCTTCAACACCGATAAAGAGATGACACGCTCAATGTAAATAAGTCCGCGTCAAACAACATAGTTATATTGACTTCATTGGTAACTTTTTAAACAGTCATTATTTCTCAAATCGAAATACACCGTTGAATTCCTGAGATGATTCTCTATTAGAAACGCCTATATGTGTTGTTAAAATATTATTTTAGTACCTATTTAAGCGAGATGAATTAGAATGAACAAAAACTTTTTGTCACTCAAATTCGTGCAGATTTCCAAGACCTTGCACGGTTCAAAAAATGTAGCACTTATATTTTTCAACCAATTGACTCAAAAATTTGGCGAATACAGCTTTAGGTATGGTATATTCAGGAGAAAATATAAAGGGTATAAAAATCGACAATAAATTTTGGGGGTTTTGTCCAGCCAGGTCCCACTGTGCGTGGATCAGCTGTGTTAGTCACGGCAGTGCTTATGTTTTCGCTTGTTGTTCCGCGAAAAAGTATTGTCTTTCGTCCTCAGTACACCAAATTATCAAAGTAAAAAAATGTCACGTGGGTTTTTTTCTTGGGTAAAAATTAATGCTGATCACGAGTTTTGTGTTGATTTTTCGATATCTTTGCTTTTTTGATTCAGTTCGTTTATTTAATAGGCACAAATGCGTTAGCTTGGCGGTGCCAAATTCTTTTTTTAACATTTTGGATATCTTAAAACTAGGAGGTTACAATATTGAAGTATGTTTTTGCCTTTATTGCAATTGCTCTGAAAATCGGCTTTTTAACGGAGGCCCGGAGAGCCGAGTGACATATACCATTCGATTCAGCTTGTCGAGTTCGGCAAATGTGTGTGTGCATGTATGTGTGTGTATGTGCGTCTGTACATACAAACACAATCTCACTCACTTTTCACGGAGATGGCTGAACCGATTTTCACAAACTTAGTCCAAAATGAAAGGTACAACGTTCCCATAGGCTGCTATTGAATTTCGAATGGATCCGACTTCCGGTTCCGGAATTACAGGGTGATGAGTACGATCACGCAGAAAATGTCGATTTTAATAAATTTTGCAATAAATGTATAATGGTGAAAAATTTTCCAAAATGTGACCACAACTGCTTCGATTTGTAGTACTAGGTCACTAACAGCCATTCAAAGTCTCTTTGGTCACATTGACCACCATCATCGGTTCAGGAAACCCCGGCGGAAGTATCCAAATTCAGAATAACAGTCACATCGGTTTCTCGGAGATGGTTAGACCGAATCAACCAAACTTAGTCTCAAATGAAAGATGTTGCGTGCCCGTAAATGGCTATTAAATTTTATCCCGTTCTGACTTCCGGTTCCGGAGTTACGGGTTGTGACGTGCGATCACATAGCAAATTATGATTCAAACCGATACTCCGATGAAAGCAAAAAAGGTTAAAATTTCGCAAAATGTTTCTCAAACAACAAACAACTTAAATTAAAGGTCACCGACGACCAAACAAACTTATTGTTGATGCCAAACATATTTAAAATGCATGAATCGTCGAAATTTTATATTATCTCGAAAAAAATTGTTTTATAAAAGTTGACCTTTTGGCCCTTTTTTCAATGCAATATTACCGTGGTTGTTTTTTCTTTTGCAAAATTTTAGAACTCGAATAATGATTTCTTTTCTTGTATATAGTTGTCATGTTGTGCATAATAAAAATGTAATATCCATAACAACTTTTGAATAGGGCTAATTTCTCTTATTTTGTTATAATTTCAACACAGAAAACATTTGAAATTGATTTTACCAAGGGTAAGGGAACATGGGGAGACTTGACCAGGTTTTCAGCTAAAACTGCATAGATCTCTAAAAAAGCCTTCAATCTCTCAAAAGTCATTACGATATAATTTGCAAAGTTATTGTGCGTCTTCATGATTTTTTGCAGAATTTTTAATTTAATTTTTGAAAAGTTACAAAAGTTTTTCTGTGATCGTTAGTTTTGGTCAAGTCTCTCCACTGCGGGGCCTGGGCTTGCCCAAGAGAAATTTGAAAAATGATAACAAAAAATAATGGCATAAAACATACTGTAATTATTTTTTTCTATATTGTCGAGATTCTTAGGTAACAGTTAAAAATATAAAAGGGTTGCATTTGATGAATTTCGATTTTTTTAATGCATTTCTTTTTAAGGATTAACTGTACTGCTTGCATTGCATGTTCACACGTCACGAAATCAGTTCTATTATTGCTAACTTTGTTTACTAATACTAAAAGACTTATGTTTGAGGTGAGATTTTTTGCCTTTCTGAATAGAAAGGTATTGCAATTGCTCTGAAAACCGACTTTTAACAGGGGCTCGGAGAGACGAGTGACATATACCATTCGATTCAGTTCGTCGAGTTCTGCAAATGTCTGTGTGTATGTATGTATGTGCGTATGTGCGTGTGTATGTGACCAAAAATGTCACTAATTTTTCTCAGAGATGGCTGAACCGATTTTGACAAACTTAGTCTCAAATGAAAGGTGCAACGTTCCCATAGGCTGCTATTGAATTTCTAATGGATCCGACTTCCGGTTCCGGAATTACAGGGTGATGAATACGAACACGCAGAAAATGTCAATTTTAACAAAAATTCTGCAATGAATGCATAAAGGTGAAAATTTTTCCAAAATATGACCACAACTGCTTCGATTTGTAGTATTAGGTCACTAACATCCATTCAAAGTCTATTTGGCCACATTGGCCACCATCATCGGTTCCGGAAGCCCCGGCGGAAGTATCTAAATTCAGAATAACAGTCACATCGGTTTCTCGGAGATGGCTAGACCGATTCGACTAAACTTGGCCTCAAATGAAAGATATTGCGTTCCCGTAAATGGCTATTTAATTTCATCCCGATCCGACTTCCGGTTCCGGAGTTACAGGTTGTGGCGTGCGATCACATAGCAAATTGTGATTCAAACCGGTACTCCGATGAAAGCAAAAAAGATAAAAATTTCGCTAAAATGTCTCTCAGACAACTTAAATTTGCTGTTCTAGGTCACCGACGGCCAACCAAACTTTCGTTGACTACATTGACCACCATAGACGGTTCCGGAAGTGCCCGGGAAAAGCGGCCATCTTTCAAAATTTACGAACTCACATCAGTTTCCCGGAAATGGTTAGGCCGATTTTCACAAACTTAGTCCCAAATGATAGCTATAATATCCCCATAGATGTCTATAAAATTTCGTACGGATCGCTTATATGGGTCCGGAAATATAAACTAAATCGTCCGGTCACATATGAAATTCCCATATAAGCCGGAACTCAATTTTTTTTTTCAAAAGGGGGACCTCATGAAATTTCAGAAATCTAATTCGTATTTTTGATGCCAAATATCTTTAAAATGCATGAAACGTCGAGATTTTATGTTATCTCGAAATTTTTTTTTATAAAAATCGACTTTTTGGGACTTTGCCGATTTCGCACCTTTTTTCAGTTCAATATTTCCGTGGCTGTTTTTTCTTTTACAAAATTTTAAAACTCGAATAATGATTTATTTTCCTGTATATAGTTGTCATGTGATGTATAATAATAAAATGTAATATATGCATTTAAAAGCTTTTAATGAATATAAACAACGCACACATTCTCGTGATTCATGATTGTGAAAGGCACAATTGCACCGCTAGGTGGATTAAAATAGGTTTTTTATAGCGTGATTAACATTAACAGTAGATACTAAAGCATAATAAATAAATAGGAATTTTGTATCTTTCTTCAGCTAATTGCCACTTGGTCAAGTCTCCCCAACTAAATTCTAGTAATAACTACTCCAATGTTCAAATTTATGTAAAATCATTTCACTGCTTCACAAGGATTTAGATGGTATATTAGTACATTAATAGAAATTAGTAGTCGAGTAGATATGTCCATACAAAGTTTGATAAAAAATTACATCATTTAATGCAAATTTATTATTCATGTAATATTTTCTGTAAGGAAAAGATTTTTCATTCCAAACTTTTAAAATTACCTTAAGGGATCGAAACAAGTATAAAAATATTCATACTATGTTGCGTTTCGGCTTCGCCTCATCAGAAACCGACACTAACACATTGTCGGAATAGATTAGCGCCGGCTTGACGCAAATCCCTTAAAACTAAAACACACTATGTGTTTCAATCAAACGACTGATCAAACGTGATGTCCCGGCTTCACTTGTGTCTCATCGGCATAAACAGAACTTCTGCTCGAACGGGACATCACGTTTGATCAGTCGTTTGATTGAAGCACATAGTGTGTTTTAGTTTTAAGGGATTTACGTCAAGCCGGCGCTAATCTATTCCGACAATGTGTTAGTGTCGGTTTCTGATGAGGCGAAGCCGAAACGCAACATAGTATGAAATAAGGATTTGTGCCCTCCTGTACAAAGACTGGTTTTTACCAACAAATTTTCACCCTAGTGAGAAATTTTGGTTTTTGCCAATTTTTCCTCCTTAGGGTGAAATATAGCATAATAAAAATATTTTTGAAAAAAATTTAAGAATCGAATAGAAGACGCCATAGCCGAAAATAGAGATGTGCGCTTGGTCAAGTCTCCCCATGTTCCCGTAAATATGTTGATTGAATTGTATTTTTCATGAAATTCAACTCGGCAGCGGAGTAATGAGCAAAAGACGTTTGTTTACAAAAATCTCATTGGCCCTTTTGAAGAATTAATATTGATATATACATTTGAAAGCTTTTAATGAAAATAAACAACGCAAAAATTCTCGTGTTCATGATTGAGAAAGGCACAATTGCACCGCTAGGTGGATTAAAACAGGTTTTTTTATATAAAGAGGAAAAATTTTACAGCTATCCTAAAACTAGAAATACAATTCAATATACAAGAGTGGGAACAAAAGTTTATTATAAGAAAATTTTCAACAATCCTAAAACTAGGAATCCAGTTTGATACACAAGAGGGGGAACATAAGTTTTTTTAGGAAAAATGTTGCAGCTATCTAAAAACTAAGAACACAGAGTACAAATTTCATTTATTTCCAACATCGGTGTAGTATCAGTTGTATCAGGGACAGGACATGATGACAGATAAAGAAGACCAATCTTGCAACTTTCAGGCAAACGGTAGATCAGCGGCATGACTTGGAGCCTCAGGCTACCATGATGTCAAGAACCGGATTGATGGACGAAATTCATCGGAGCCACGGGGAATCGGGTCGCTTTCGCTACATATCCTTATAAAATGTTTACGCCCTTTTCATAACAAATATAGTGTGGATAGGTTTGTTTTGAATTTTAAAGGTCACGGAATATGAAGCTTCACAATCCTGCAGCTGCCAATGATTTTAAGAGGCATACCATTCATCTAAATTACTAAATATTTTTAATTGAATCTTAAGAGAAAAAATAATTCAGTTACCAAACTAAGTCTACTAGTTTGCAACATAAACTAACTAATGTGGCAACTTGCATCTGCATAAAAAACCATTCGTTTTTTTGCGAGTTTGCAATTCCGCGAATCGTGAAATTTACCACATGAAAAACCGCGTGAAAAGTAACTTGTGTTAATTTAAATTTATTTCTCTTGGGAATGGAGGAACATTACATTGTTTTCTCTAATCAATGAGTTTTGATGTCCGTGAAAAAAAATTAAACTTTTGCTACGTCGCAGAACTTCTGACACTACCCTCCCCCTCGTCCCACTTGTAACCCGCCAGGGTAACAATTTAGCACTAGGTGGAAATATACCTATTTGTGGGTATACACTCCGTAGAGTGTATTTGTTGACATGTAAAATTATGGTCACCGCTGTTCCGCCCGTTCGCTTTTTCATGTAAATTTTGTTCATTTTCGCGTATGTGAAAGGTTTTATTCATGCAGCTGGGTTAGATAATTTTTGTTTTATGTTTGTGAATAAGTAGGCCACCGATCCCTTTTTTCTGAAAAATGTGTGCTGATAATGCTACGGATCGGCGATAACAGCTATGTGGCGAGGCGGTTGGTGTTTGTTTTGGTAGACTGCGAAAAGCAGCCATCGTAATAGGTCAGAAAGTTTCGAGTCACGGTGAGTGAACGACGTCGTGTTTTTTGCCCCGGTTGGGCGTTTTTTCGCTGGATTAATCCAGCCAGTTCTAGTGTGCGGAAGAGCATTCCCGCAAAAGTGCCAGCCCGTGGTTCGAGAATTAGTATTTTGGTGCCGGGTTGCCGGAAAAAGGAAGTTAAGCGCCAAAGAGTCACTCGCTTCCCCGGCTAAGTAGCTCGCTTCGAAGGATCAGCCGAACGAGCCTAGCTCTCTTCACAGCTAAACGTCAAGGAGAGCGAAGCAGGACGGCCAAAGGTGTCCCCTGGGAAGTACTCTGCGGTGACTTCTGGGGTCCCTCGCCGGGAGCGAGTAGATCCGGCGATAATTCGTCATCGTCGCTAGGGAGGTTACAACAAAGGAGCAAAGCTCACCTCCCTAGCTAACAGTTAAGGACCGCTGCCGGAGCAGCCAACGAAAGCTAGGAGGAGAACACGGTCATTGGATTCCCGGAAGAGAAGAATAAAAGTCGCTAAATTTATTAAATTATTTTGTGTTTACCTTTTTTTGTGTTACGAAAATCCGAAAGTCTTGGTAGAAGCACCTAGGCCGCCCTGAAAAGAAGGGTCCGCCGGCAATCAGAACCCGAGTAGTGGGCAACACACTTCGTCACAAATTTGGTACACCCCCCTCTACCTCCTCCCCAAAATGCTACGTGATTTATGCATGGCCCCTTTCCAACAATCAAACCACTCGGTATGATACCTACTAAAGGTTCAACATTAATGATCTTCAACTTAGCCACAAATTTAGCTGGAGATCATTACAAGAAACAGCCAAATCCCCGATAAAGTGGCTACTCATCAGATGCCCACGAGTTTGTCATCATCTATACTATTAATTTCCGAACGATGTATCGAGAAGTGTGTAAATTTCACGGACCTTGTTTCATCTAGTTCAGCACTTCTAAATGTCACCCGGTTTGGCGCAATTAGTGCCAATCGATTCCGATGCGCCTCTCTTTTGGTTCGATTTCACATCACACCCGTATCGGCATTAAACGATATTTCGCGCCTCTAAATCGGTCTCTGACTCGATGAACTCACCCGACTGACCACTGAAGCAGCGAACACGCATACTGCGAAGTCATGCTGAGCTTGCCCACTTCTATAACTAATAATCAGACATCAAACGGTCTTCTAAGGCCACTCGGTACTGTGCGGCTGTGGGAATTGGAACGTTTCGAGCCTCGCGAGTCGAAATACCTAGTACCGGACAGTCGCAAAGCAAAGTGTCATTTCATTTTTCTGCCGGACGATAATTTTCCCATAATTTCCACTCGCATATATGCGGTCCAGCGATTGACTGGCAGCCAAAAATAGTCAAAACTGGTGCCGCTGCTATTCTGTAATGATCAAGTGCACATAAGCGTCCGTTCGGACAGGCAGTCAGATGGCAATGTGTGCGCCTTAATTAAAATCAATTTTTCTGGTTTCCATTTCCAGTTGGATTATTTTAGTGCACGCAGCAGAGATCGGTTGTTTGGTAAATCGATTTGTTTTATCGCCGATTGGGACGGAAATAGCGTCTGCATAAAGTTCATAGATGAAAATAATTTTAATAGAGTCAGTTCAAGTTTTTCGTGTTACGGATTTTCCTCGTAAGTAGCTAACAGTTGATTGGGCCGACACTAGGCACTAAATCCAAAAATAACTCGAAAAACCTGCCCAAATCAATGAATTCGGAGGTCAACCACAATTTAGTTCCCTAGGGAGAATTTCAACCATTTAAAAAATCGATTCGTCTTGAGTAAGACAAGAAACACTTTGTATTCTCTAATTGTTTTAACAAGTCAGTCTCAATTTTGTTGTCTTCACCAAAAATCAATCAAACACCCTGAAGCTAAATATTCACACAACTTTTCTCCGCCCTTATCGCGTAGTCTTTAAAGCGAATCACCTTAGCGAAACCAACTTCGCGAAGCGTATTTCAAGCAATATGCTAATGAGATCATAAAGTTGACCTACAATTACGTAATGACGCCTCTAAAGTGAAATGTGGCATTTATTTCTGCTCGAGATAATCGGTCAGCCGTGCCTCCGTATCAAAACCGTGTCACCATAACCTAGGTCCAATAATGACACTGGAATTGCACCCTGATAGCTACCAATTAGAGATCATTTCGATTCGAAAAACAGTTCAGCACCGCAGTTGTACTTCTTTAATTTCATACATTCCGCTCGGATGCAATTAAAGATAAACAAATAGCGGTTGATTTCGTTTTCCCTTTTTTTTTCTTGCATAAGACATATATTCCTGTTTACGATCGCGATCACGAGATGTATTTATGTTATCTTATCGACCCACCTCGGACTGCGTGAGCACCGATCTGCTCCGTTACATTGCGCTCTTCAGGCTCCAAATCAAAACATTGTAACGCCGGACGGAGCTCACAATAAGTGATCAATTACTGGCCCAACAGGTTGATAAGTATACATATGTCCTTCGGTCGCTCGGTTGCTTGACTCCTTTCCTCTTAATATGCGCCAATACTTACCGGATAGCGGCCCATTTTCGCGCAGCCTATGATTTTTCGTCATTTGATCACGCAGTTTGATTATTTTTGCCTCATTTCTAGTTCACTTCGCATTGTTGCCAATTCCAGGAATTATCAATTCATTGATGCCATTAAGTGAATTGATTGCTCAGACGTTGCGGATTGTCAGGAAGGGTTTCAGGAGGTGAACTGAATTGCGCTTGAAATCGAATTAATGTTTTCTATGGAACCTTGCAACTGAAGTTAATTTGAACATCTGTTCAATAAGAACCAGTGATACGACTTTCTTTTTCATATACAAACTTCCAGTTGAATCTACTGCAACCAAGATTCAGATGCAGATTTCAGATCCCTCAATCATTTTCTTTCATGTTAGCGGATTTTTAATGACAAAATCGAACACTTTCAAATTGATGTAATCTGCTCAGTAGTAGTCAGTTTGACTTAAATGTTTGACATGTTCATCATTTTCTAGCATACATGAACAGTGTGACATATGTTTAGAGTAGTTTTGCTTGCAAAACTTAGTCGGTTGTCTAGTAGAAGGATGTCCACAGGGCCAACGATATTCAAAATGAATAAAAATATTTCAGCGGCTAGGCTATTAGAATGAATGGTGAAACTAACAACTGCGGTTTGAACATAGTATGACGTGATTTGTGATTTGTTCCTCTTTCAAGTTCAAACAAATCAGGCGTGCGGACGCTTGACATACGTACATTTGGCATAATGATCGTTAACCCTAGAACAAATGTACCCCACGCCTTCTTTGGAGCCGTGTGAAGACGAGAATTTCGCATTTATCGAACTGGGACCCTAACCATAATTCAATTTAGAGCTCCTAGTAAGAGTAGGAAAAGGTGGTACAGCCAGTTTGCTTATAGCCTTCGTGGAAGCAGATTTCAAAGTTAGCGTGGGGTACATTTGTACACCAGTGTACGGTTGCCGTTAGCGTTTCGTCAAGTTTCGTGCTATCAGTGAAAATGTGACTCGTAACAATACCAGTTTAAATACTGGTTGTTTAGTATTATAAAATTGTTTTTAATCGTTTATTCAGTTAATTTAATTTAATTTTGAAGTAGAACAAAAAATCATTCTCAATTTTGCAGATTTTTATTGTTTTTTTTTTGTTTTTTTTTTATAATTTTTCAATACAATGGCTCGCAAATATAATTTGCGCACAGTAACTGCTGTAACAGTAACGTTGCGTATTACAAATGTATTACTGGTCGGAAATATTTTTTCAGTTCAATTTCCACCCCATTTCGTGGTATTTACCAAAACTTTAAAAACTTTCACTCTTCCAAAACTTTTACTCTTCCAAATAATTGCACTTTTTCAAAATATCATAATTCAATACTTCACCGTTTCTAGATCACTCTTTCAACTTTAGAATCATTTGATTCTTTTCAAATCGGTTGAGTTATAGTAATTTTTGTGAAAAAAGTCAAGACCACGATTTTTTCACTTTTTTATTCAAACCAATTTATGTATCATTGATTCAATAAATTCCGTACTTTCACTTACACAGTTGTTTTCGCAATTAAGACAAGAAGAAAAAGATGTATTATACATTTCTTTTGCTTACATTTTTAAATGCGAAAATTGCAATCAAACGCGTGGTGTACATTTGTACCCCAATGCAACGTTCTAGGGTGGAAAGCGCAAGTGCAACGTTCTAGGGTTAAAGACGATAGGCATAATGGACGTTAAACATATTCACGTTTCGACTTCGTTAATTCTCATCACCTTAATCAATACTCCTTCTCTAGGGAGACATCACGGAGGACTAGGGGTTTGCTCAGAAACACAAATAAGGTTCGGCGTGACGAATAAAAAAAATTAGTCGCGTAAATAAAAATGAATCAAATACATATAATGTTTTCCACATTCGTTTTCGAGCTCTCCATCGAGACAGAGGTTGTTTTTTTCTAGTCCGTAGTGCTGTGTGAGGCGATAAAGAATAGTTTTAATCCGCATTCAAGGTTATTTTGCCAGTTCGGTTCGGTCCTCAGTCTTTTGTTCGCGTGTGAGGATTAAACAATAGCCAGCTGTATAAGCTGGATCGGTTCGTCGTTGGACACCAGTTTAAAGCTAAGTGGTTTTTGTCTTTTGTAACACATTTATTGCTTTCTTCCGTCTGCGCGGGCGCTGACCCCGTGCGTTGACGTTTTCTATGGTTCCCTCTCCGGATGGTCAAATGGAAGTTGAATCGGGTTCAACTTCTAAGGCTCCCCCCCGGCCCAAATGCTATCCAGAACTCTCAACTGGTCCATTTGTGGTCTTCTTTCGGCCCAAGACTAAATCACTGAATCTTCTTCAGATTTCTAGAGACCTGACGGAACGGTTCTCGGCTGTGACCGAAATTTCAAAGGTCCGCTCGGACAAGATAAGGGTGTTGCTAGCCAACTCAAAGCAGGCAAACGATATTGCTTGCTGTGAGCACTTTACGCGGGATTATAACGTGTATATTCCGGCTGTAAGAGTACAATCCGAAGGCGTCGTAACCGATGAGAGTTTGACGTGCGAGGATCTGCTGAAGTACGGGGTTGGCCGATTCAGAGACCGCTTACTTCAGCCAGTTAAAATACTTGAGTGCAAACGTTTGCACTCAGTAGTAGTTGCGGGGGATGGTTCAAAAACGTACCCCCAATCAAACTCTTATCGGGTGACCTTCGCTGGTACCGCTTTGCCAAATTTCGTCCTCTTGCACAAGGTTCGTCTGCCTGTGCGTCTGTTTGTGCCGCGGGTCATGAATTGCACAAAGTGTAAACAACTGGGTCACACAGCCACCCATTGTAGCAATAAGGCCCGCTGTGGAAAATGCGGGGAGAATCATCTAGATGATTCGTGCAGTAAGCAAGCCGAAAAGTGTCCTTACTGTGCGGAGAGTCTGCATGATATCTCGGCATGTCCCGCGTACAAACTACGCGGGGATAAACTGAAACGTTCCCTTGCGGGACGATCCAAACATTCTTTCGCAGAAATGTTAAAGAATGCTACGCCACCATCCTCAGCAAACATCTATACTCACTTGCCTCCTGACGAGGGCGAGGCTGGTAACCCACAAGAGGGAACATCTACTAGGGTGCCTAGAATTTATAGGAAGAGGAGGAACACTTCCTCTCGTAAAGTTCCTTGTAAAGGCCAGAAGGTGTCCCTTGAGGGGGCTCCGAAAGTCACATCTATTGGAAGTGTTGCAACCAAACCGAAGCAATTAGCTCCTGGTCTCGGAGGATTAAGCTCAGAGAAGGAGTTCCCAGCACTTCCAGGAACATCAAAAATCCCAAGTGTTCCTTTGTTTCAGTTCGAGAGTAATCACAGCACTGGAATTATAAAACTCTCGGACATAGTGGAGTGGATAATAAAAACTCAATATTACTGATCCTATTAAAAGTCTTATGTTAGCTTTTCTCCCTACAGTGAGAACATTTTTGAAGCAGTTGACTGCTAAATGGCCCCTCCTTTCAGCGATTGTATCCTTCGATGGCTAACTCATCGAACGAGGTCACGGATTTGATCACTGTTCTACAGTGGAATTGCAGAAGTATCATCCCGAAAATCGATTCCTTCAAAATTTTAATAAATAATTTGAGTTGCGATGCATTTGCATTATGTGAAACTTGGTTAACTTCCGACATAGAACTCAACTTCCACGACTTTAATATTATTCGCCTGGATCGAGACACCCCCTATGGAGGAGTGCTTTTGGGGATCAAAAAGTGCTATTCCTTCTACAGAATTAACCTTCCCTCGATAACAGGTATTGAAGTTGTCGCTTGTCAAGTTACAATCAAAGGCAAAGGCCTTTGCATAGCTTCCATATATATTCCCCCCAACACCGCGGTTGGGCACCGACGGCTACAAGACATCTTAGAATCCCTGCCAGCACCGCAACTAGTTTTAGGAGACTTTAACTCTCACGGTACAGCATGGGGTTGCCTCTATGATGATAACCGGTCTTCCTTAATTCAGGATCTTTGCGATAACTTCAATTTGACAATTTTAAACACGGGTGAAATGACACGGATTCCTGCTCCTCCAGCGCGCCCGAGCGCCTTAGACTTGTCCCTTTGCTCAACATCGCTGCGGTTAAATTGCACGTGGAAGGTAATTCCTGATCCCCACGGCAGCGACCATCTGCCGATTGTAGTCTCAATCAATAACGGTTCAAGGCCATTGAAATCAATCAATATTTCGTATGACCTCACACGAAATATCGATTGGAAGAGCTATGCTGCCGCGATATCCGACAACATCGAATCTACCCAAGAACTTCCTCCGGAGGAAGAGTACAGCTTTTTGGCTGGCTTGATTCTCGACAGCGCGAATCAAGCTCAGACTAGGCCAGTACCCGGCGCGAACATACAAAAACGTTCTCCCAATCCCTGGTGGGATAAGGAGTGCTCAAACGTGTACGCAGAGAAGGCCGCCGCGTTTAAGACCTTCCGGAACGACGGGTTACCCGCCAGTTTTCGACAGTACGCGACGTTAGACAAGCGAATGAAGAGTTTGATGAAAGCCAAAAAACGCGATTATTGGCGCCGGTTCGTCGACGGATTAACGAGAGAAACATCGATGAGCACTCTTTGGGGAACAGCCCGACGTATGCGAAATCGAAACAGTACTAATGAGAGCGTGGAATATTCAAACCGTTGGATATTCGATTTCGCCAAGAAGGTTTGTCCGGATTCCGCCCCGGCACAGAAGATTTACCGCGCCGCGTCTCCTCACGATAGCGCGAACGAAACACCTTTTTCGATGGTGGAGTTCTCACTTGCTCTCTTGTCGTGTAACAATAAAGCTCCGGGGCCAGACAGAATCAAATTCAACTTGTTGAAGAATCTGCCTGACTCTGCCAAGAGACGCTTGTTGAACTTATTTAATAAGTTTCTCGAGGCTAACATTGTCCCACTCGATTGGAGACAAGTGAAGGTCATCGCCATCCAAAAACCAGGAAAACCAGCCTCCGACCACAATTCGTACCGTCCGATCGCAATGTTATCCTGTATCCGGAAGTTGTTCGAGAAAATGATCCTATCCCGCCTCGACAATTGGGTCGAAGCAAATGGCTTACTGTCAGATACACAATTTGGCTTTCGCAAAGGCAAAGGGACGAACGATTGTCTTGCGTTGCTCTCAACTGAAATTCAAATGGCCTATGCTAGCAAAGAGCAGATGGCATCAGTGTTCCTAGATATTAAGGGGGCTTTTGATTCAGTTTCGATCAACATTCTTTCAGAGAAGCTGCACCAGCATGGTCTTTCAGCGACTTTAAACAACTTTTTACTAAACCTGTTGTCGGAAAAGCACATGCATTTTTCGCATGGTGACTTATCGACATCACGATTTAGCTACATGGGCCTTCCCCAGGGCTCATGTCTAAGCCCCCTTTTATACAATTTCTATGTCAACGACATTGATGAATGTCTTGACAATTCCTGCACGTTAAGGCAACTTGCAGACGATTGCGTGGTGTCTGTTACGGGACCCAAAGCTGTCGATCTACAAGGACCATTACAGAATACCCTGGACAATTTGTCTGCTTGGGCTATTAAGTTGGGTATCGAATTCTCCACGGAGAAAACTGAGTTAGTTGTATTTTCAAGGAAGCGTGAACCAGCACAACTACAGCTTCTATTAATGGGTCAAACTATCGCTCAGGTCTTCACAGTAAAATATCTAGGGGTCTGGTTCGACTCGAAAGGTACTTGGGGATGCCATATTCGGTATCTGAAACAGAAATGCCAACAAAGGATCAACTTTCTTCGTACAATAACCGGAACATGGTGGGGTGCCCACCCAGGAGACCTAATTAGGTTGTATCAAACAACGATACTGTCGGTAATGGAATACGGATGCTTCTGCTTTCGCTCCGCCGCGAACATACATTTCATCAAACTCGAAAGAATTCAGTATCGTTGTTTGCGTATCGCCTTAGGGTGCATGCAGTCGACCCATACGATGAGTCTCGAAGTGCTGTCGGGCGTTCTCCCTTTGAAAAATCGATTTTGGGAACTCTCATATCGATTGCTCATTCGATGCGATATCTTGAACCCGGTCGTGATTGAAAATTTCGAAAGGCTTGTTGAGCTCAATTCTCAGACCCGTTTCATGTCCCTGTACTTTGATTACATGGCGCAGAATATTAACCCTTCTTCTTACAATCCCAACCGTGTGCATTTCATAAATACTTCTGAATCTGCTGTTTTCTTCGACACATCCATGAAAGACGAGATTAGTGGAATTCCGGACCACATACGCCCACAAGTGGTTCCAAACATTTTTTATAATAAATTCCGAGAAGTCGACTGTTCTAAGATGTTTTATACTGACGGATCAAACCTCGAAGGATCCACTGGCTTCGGTATTTTCAATCAAAAGTTCACCGCCTCCTACAAACTCAGTGACCCTGCTTCAGTTTACGCCGCAGAACTAGCTGCCATTCAGTATACCCTTGGAGTCATTGAAACATTACCCGCAGACCATTACTTCATCGTTTCGGATAGCCTCAGTTCCATTGACGCTATTCGCTCGATGAAACAAGGCAAGCACTCCTCGTATTTTTTGGGGAAAATACGGGAGCTACTGAGTGCTTTATCTGACAACTCTTTCCAGATTACCTTAGTATGGGTCCCTTCTCATTGCTCCATTCCGGGCAATGAGAAAGCAGACTCCTTAGCTAAGGTGGGTGCCTTAGAAGGAGACGTTTACGAAAGACCAATTTGCTTCAGCGAATTTTTCAGTATTACTCATCAGAGAACCCTCGAAAGTTGGCAAACTTCGTGGAGCAGTGGAGAGCTGGGAAGGTGGCTACATTCGATAATCCCTAAGGTATCGACGAAACCTTGGTTCAAGGGGATGGATGTGGGTCGTGACTTCATTCGTGTGATGTCCCGACTCATGGCAAACCATTACACGCTGGATGCACATCTCCGGCGTATTGGGCTCGTGGATAGTGGTATCTGCGCTTGTGGCGACGGCTATCACGACATCGAGCACATTGTCTGGGCGTGCACCGAGTACAGTTCCGCTAGGTCTCGGCTAATGGATACCCTGCGGGCCCGAGGAAGACCAACCAACGTCCCGGTTCGAGATGTGCTGGCAAGCCGCGATGTTCTCTATATGTCCCTTATATACACCTTTGTGAAAACCATCAATATACAAGTCTAACTGCCCCTTGTTATCTCCTTATCATTCTCAGAACGCTCTTCCACCTGTATCAAACCATCTGTATCGAATGAGCCAACAAACACGGGACCTACGGCACGAACATAACACGCTTAACTCGAAATGTAGCCGATCCACATCTGAGCCGTACTACGAAATCGTCTGGAAAAACCCCTGCCATCTTGAGGAGGACCACCCGGCGTCCCAGTACATGATTCTCCTGATGAAGGCCACCCGAGTTTGTAATCCATCCGTTGATTTCACGATACCTGAAACTGAAATAATTTTCTCTCCCTGCCATCTTTGTCTACCCTCCCTCCCCTGACTCTTATACCCAGAAGTAACACCCCTACCCCCCCCCCCCCCAATATCATCACGAAGCATTTAGCTCTTCTTGTCTCTTCTAGTTTTAACTATTATATTATATAATCTCGTTGAAATTGCCCAACTCTACTACCCACAAAAATAACTATAATTACGAATCTTTACAAAATTCAATCATGCCCTCTAGTTATTCCTAGTTTTAAGTTAGTCGTAAAAAATTGTCCCCCTTAATTAAACATTATTTGCTCCAATAATCTCACTGATAAAAATGTCAAACCATATTGCCACAAAAACTAAATGACCCCCCCTAATCTTACGAAAACAATATTATCCCCTTGTGTAGATATATAAGATAGCTATAAAATCGCATTAGTTTCATTTTTAAAAAATCAATATGTAATCCCCTAGTTTTAAGCAATTTAAAATGTAAAACAAAACAAAATTGGCACCTTTAAGCTAACGCAACGTGCCTTATCAAATAAACGATTTGAATAAAAAAAAAAAAAAATATAATGTTTTCTTAGTCCTGTCACTAAGTTAGTGTTGGATTCTGATGATACGAAATCGAAACGCAAATTTCATAACTAAATTAGTTATAGGTTTTGAGACCTTCACGCGCCAAGGTGGTTTTAAACAATTCTCTCTTTAGTGGAGAAAAATAGTTTTTACCTAATTTTTTCTCCACTGAGGAGAAATATAGCATAGTACACATTGAATTGGCTTATCATTCAGTATCAAACACTTGGAGTGATCGGTTGAGTTTATTTTTTTCACTCTGGCCCGTGATCGCCCGAAAAACAACTCGGATCTTTCTATCGGCCTCTGTCATCCGGCACCAACCGCTGTAGTATTTCGCTACCCCAGCAATATCTTGTAGTGCAGTGTCCATTATCCAGATCTATAGTGCGAAAATCAAGAGCATCGAAACTCGCTTCCCGGCGGGTCTGCTCTATCCCGAGGGACACCGGAGCCGCCAAAGGACCGCCCCAACCTAAACCAGCGATATACCAAGCATACTACGGATTTTCCGCGAAAAGATTGGACATTGAAAACCGTAACAGGTAACAGGAGCGCAGACTCATAAGTAGGTAAACAACTCGCGCCTCCACCAAAACTTTAATTTCAAACCATTACACGTGACCGCGCCTCCACCAATTCAAATTTTCAAATTAAATCAAAAACTTTTACTCTTTAGTGGAACCCAAGACTCGAATCGGTCTGCGCGTCTGAAGTGTACGAGAGTGTCGTGACGAACCCTTCGTCTATCAAGCAAAATGCCACGCCCCCTCTCTCCCGATTGGGGTGGGGAACCTCCCCTTAGCCGATCACTTTCCGGCTACCAATATCTATCATACCATACGTCAGGCCAATTTTGGAATATTGCAGCATAGTATGGAACCCATACACTGTCCTGTACGAAGAACGCATCGAATCAGTCCAAAAACAATTTATTTTGTACGCACTTCGTAAACTAAACTGGACGACATTTCCTCTTCCATCGTATAAAGCACGTTGCATGCTCATTAATATACATACACTCAAAGAACGCCGCGAATTTGCCATGCTTTGCTTTATCAACGACATTATTTCTCAACGTGTCAATCCGCATCATTACTTTCGCAAATAAAATTTTATGTACCTAGCCGACAACTAAGGACTCGTAATTTATTCCAAGAACAATCTTTTAGGACAAACTATGCTAAAAATAGCCCCGTCAATAGAATGATGCGTCATTATAATGAAAATTGTGTAATAATTGACCTTTCCATGTCTAGAAAACAAATTAAATCTGAACTAAACCGTAGAAATAATGTATAGTATATAAGTAAACTAGCTAATACCCATCGCGCGTTGCTGCGACTTTCAATGAAATAGAATGAAAACACAATTTGTTTCGAAGCGCCATCTGGAGGGCAGATAATCTCCAACCAATAGCACACAAACACACTCCAGAACAAATGCCTTCTATGTATAAATTTTGACGGCAATCGGTTAAGCCGTTTGGGCGTCCATAAATCATATACATACAAACATTGACTTTTGTATATATAGATAGATAGATAGAAGATAGATAGATAGATAGATAGATAGATAGATATTGTAAAACCATTCTATGTAGTCTACATATGCTTGACGAAAATAAATAAATACCTGAATTCGGGAGACGTAATAGACCAGCAAACGCTATTACAGCGTGCCTTCAACGAACCAGGAAAAGAGGAACAACGCCTCCCAACTGATCCTTTCCTCATTATGAGATCGGTACAGGCAGTGCTAGGAGTCGACCCAAGAAATATAGTGAGCGCAATGAAGGAGACAAGAGGATCCAGATATGTGCTTAGAACCAGATCTAAAAACCTATTTTAATCCACCTAGCGGTGCAATTGTGCCTTTCTCAATCATGAATCGCGAGAATGTGTGCGTTGTTTATATTCATTAAAAACTTTTAAATGCATATATTACATTTTATTATTATACATCACATGACAACTATATACAGGAAAATAAATCATTATTCGAGTTCTAAAATTTTGAAAAAGAAAAAACAGCCACGGTAATATTGAACTGAAAAAGGTGCGAAATCTGCAAAGTCCCAAAAAGTCGATTTTTATAAAAAAAATTTTTTCGAGATAACATAAAATCTCGACGTTTCATGCATTTTAAAGATGTTTGGCATCAAAAATACGAATTCGATTTCTGAAATTTCATGGGGTCCCTCCTTTTGAAAAAAAATTTGAGTTCCGGCTTATATGGGAATTTCATATGTGACCGGACGATTTAGTCTATATTTCCGGACCCATATAAGCGATCCGTACGAAATTTTATAGACATCTGTGGGGATATTATAGCTATCATTTGGGACTAAGTTTGTGAAAATCGGCCCAACCATTTCAGGGAAACTGATGTGAGTTCGTAAATTTTGAAAGATGGCCGCTTTTCCCGGGCACTTCCGGAACCGTCTATGGTGGTCAATGTAGTCAACGAAAGTTTGTTTGGCCGTCGGTGACCTAGAACTGCAAAGTTAAGTTATTTGAGAGACATTTTAGCGAAATTTTTACCTTTTTTGCTTCCATCGGAGTATCGGTTTGAATCACAATTTGCTATGTGATCGCACGCCACAACCCGTAACTCCGGAACCGGAAGTCGGTTAGGGATAAAATTTAATAGCCATTTACGGGGACGCAACATCTTTCAACTGAGACTAAGTTTGGTTGATTCGGTCAAACCACCTCCGAGAAATCGATGTGACTGTTAGTCTGAATTTGGATACTTCCGCCGTGGCTTCCGGAACCGATGATGGTGGCCAATGTGACCAAAGAGACTTTGAATGGCTGTTAATGACCTAGTACTACAAATCGAAGCAGTTGTGGTCCCATTTTGGAGAAATTTTCACCATTATACATTCATTGCAGAATTTCTTAAAATCGACATTTTCTGCGTGATCGTACTCATCACCCTGTAATTCCGGAACCGGAAGTTGGATCCATCAGAAATTCAATAGCAACCTATGGGAACTTTGCACCTTTCATTTGGGACTAAGTTTGTAAAAATCGGTTCATCCATCTCTGAGAAAAGTGAGTGAGATTGCGTTCGCGTACACACACACAGACGCACACACACACATACATACACACACACACACACATACACACGCAGATATTTGCCGAACTCGACGAACTGAATCGAATGGTATATGTCACTCGGCCCTCCGGGCCTCCGTTAAAAAGTCGGTTGTCAGAGCAATTGCAATACCTTTCTATTGAGAAAGGCAAAAAGCTTTCATGTCCCTTAAGAATAGGGTTGCCACCCCTCCGGGTTTGACCCGGAGACTCCGGTTTTCGAGAGCGATTTCCGGGTTTTATATCAATTTCTCCGGGTTTGGTGGGAAGAAGCATAGGCTCAATTTTTTTTTGAATTAATTGATTCTTTATAAAATATTTAAAAAGTCTAAGTTAATTATTACTCTGGTTCAGATTTATTTTGCCCGACTAACCCTTTGTTTCAAGGTGGCGAAGATTAGTTCACCAAATATTGCTAATTTCTTTCACAAAACAATGAAAATGAAAAACAAATAAAATTTACTACAAATTAACCTTACGGCAGTCGCGCTAGTGCACTGAGTGTACGCTGCTCTGAAAATTTAGCGAAATCGTGTTTGGGTACCAGCGGTTGCTCGTTCGGTAGGCCATATGCGCGACTTTCGGAGGGTTAAGGAAAGTAATATTTCGCTATATGTTACAATTAAAATGTTGCATTCCACTAAGTCGCTCAAAATGGTGTTAAAAAATTATTTTGCTGCAATTTTAGCAAATTATTTCACTCTTAGTGGTGCTTATCACAAGCTGCACTAAGGTCTGTCAGATTTGTTCTAATCCAACTGACTAGGTCAACATCAAACGAGCTCTTCCGGTGTTGTTGCTACTCCGGTAGCGATCCTTAACTGGGCTAGGAAGGCAAGTTTTGCCCGTTTTTTTGCGAAAGGAAAATTTGTTGGTGATAAATAACCGATGCCGCAGCTCTGTCTACTTTGTTCTCATCTTCCTGTTAGTTGTGGGGGAGAGCAATGCTCGCTCGACTCCACAGTGAGAGTAGCTGGTGCCATTGTATTCTTGGCACTTAGTCAGGGAAGTGAAATACTACACCACATTAAACCGATAAAACCATTCTCAAACGTGAAAAAATTACAGCTTTACTTTAACGTAATAATAAAAAGCGATTAAAGTGCTTTAAAATGCCGAACAATCGCTTTGATTCCAATTTCTGTCACATTCCACTCAAAATTCACCTCCTTCCCAGATCAGTGAAAATCTCCGGGTCAAAACCTCTCCAGAGGTGGCAACCCTACTTAAGAAACTGGATCAACTTATAAGCGGCCAAAAGGTGGAACTTATCTCCCATCCAACCCTCAACTACGGCGTCATCTACGACCCTGATACCAAAGCCCGACTCCTGGAAGAGCTCAAGGCTAAGGGGGTTACGAATGTTCGACGTATAACAAAAATACTTGAAAGTAAACCGATCAATACTCCACTGGTTATTCTGTCCTTCTCTGGCTCCAAACTCCCGGAAAACGTGTTCATCGGCCTGCTGCGTACTAGCATCCGCCCGTAGTACCCATTGCCCAGATGTGCTTCAAGTGCGGTCACTTCTGGCATGGCAGCCGTTTCTGCCCCAACTCCGCCGCCTGTCTGAAATGCAGCAAACAACACGAGACATCTAAGGAAAATCCCTGCAAGGACCTTAGCCTCTGCAACAACTGCCTTGATGGACACTCGACCGCAGCAGGAAGTGGAAATTTGTCGAAGAGTAACAGATCACCAAGATCAGAATCGACAAAAACTTGACTTTCTCTGAGGCCAGAGCTCTAGTAACTAAACGACAGCAAGGCACCAGCTACGCGAGCATTAGGAAACACCAAGGATGACGAACGGGACACAGTAATAGCCCATCTACAAAAGGAGTTAGCAACTCTAAAGGAAAGCATGGCCCAAGAGCAAAGCAAAGATTGGACAATTAATTACCCGAAAGAAAAATGCGCCAAACAACAAAAACAGCTGGCAGCAGCCACTGCGGAAATAGTCAAACTGCGTAACTGCCGTCACCGAGCTCCACCAGAAGCCGTATGTCCACTCCTGTGAGAACACCCCCTACGACGATACTGCTTCCACGGGAACAAAGCCCAAGAAAGAAAAGTTCATCGAGCCAGCAATTCCCGTTGGTCTGTCCAACCAAGCGAAGCATAGGATAACCAGCCGCCAGAAAGAGAAAGACACTAGGAAAACTAACATTAGCAAATCCAGAAGCCCCAACCCCAAAACTACCCCCGATATAACACTGCCTTCGCCAATCATGGATTCTGCCATGTTCCTGTCTCTCTCCAGCTCATGAATATCACTCAACACGCTATGTCAAGAACCTCCACCTGACGTTGACTACTCGAACATCATCTCTGAATAAACCCAACAACACTCAACCCAGCAGTCAGAAAACAACAACATTCAATAGTCGAAACCAAACAAACAATCCTCCCGCGTCGACCCTGTTCGGGGACGTTCCGGGCTCTCCCGTTGCACCCCCGGCGGCTGTCGGCGCGGGTCCGGGTTTTACCCAGGCAAGCACCTTCAGACTAAATGCAACATTCAACAACCGACTGCCCCCAAATCTTTCAAACTAACACCCGCCAGGCGGCACTCCGCCGCTAACCATCGAAACACAGAGCAACAATACATCGCCTGACCCGTTGTTTCGGCTAAGAGCAAATATCAAACCTAATACCGAATAATCGACCCCCAATCGACTGGACCACAGCCACACCGACATTCGGCTCAGCAACCTAAGCCCTGTCACCGGTTTCTCCTGGCACTCAGTTCAATTCCGCTACAGGAGCAGCGACATGAACGCTGAAAATCGCTAAAACTACACCGCATCTGTAGAATCCGTACACACGAAATCACAATGGGACAGCTCGAATAACAAAGCCTGCACACCGTACATGAAAAAAGACACTTTCCCCGCGTCGCCCCTGACGCGGGAAGTTCCAGAGATACTCGATGAGTCCCCGACAGTTGCCGGCGCGGGGAGCCTGGGTCTTTCCCGGGTACCAAATTCAAATATGTATTTGGTTTTACAAACTTCGTAATCCGACCGGTCCCATCTGTCGCATTCTACATTCCCACAGAGTGCCATGGTACAAAATCAGCCGCATTAACGGCAAACCTCAGAGTCACCGACGATAATGCCAATTCCAAAACAGCTCACAACAAATCCTGTTCACCGTGCATCAAAAAATCCCCCTTCTTCGCGTCGCCCCCGACTCGGGAAGTACCGGAGACATCCGATGAGTACCCGACGGTTGCCGGCACGGGGAACCCTATAACCCGATCGGAACCATCTGTCGCACTTTACCGTTCTCCAGGGTCCGACGGTACAAAACCCGCCGCACTAACGTCAAAGCTCAAAGTCAACGAAGAGACCATCAGACCTGAAAATATTAACAATAAAACCTGCTCGCCGTGCAACAAAAACAGCCCCTTCCCCGTGTCGCGTCCGATTCGGAAAGTGCCGGAGACATCCGATGAGTCCCCGATGGTCGCCGGCACGGGGAACCCGGGGCCCTCCCGGATAAGGCTCTACAACCTCAGAACCCATCAGAACCCAACTGCTGTAGCCTCTACCTTTTCTACAGAAACTCCAACGACAGCCCAAAGAACCTCTGGACGTACACCCGCATTGGACTCCTCACCACTCGTACCTCTAACTTCCACAAGACCCATCCAAATGGTATCCAGTAGAAGTCCGGCCATCAATAGCTCCAGCCCCAGTCCAACCCCACCACCCGACGGAACAAACTGCACACTGGCCATCCAATGGAACACCAACGGGCAATACGGATCCATCACCTTGGTTCAGTCACTGTTACATTTGGCAATCAGCCAAAGGGTCGAACATCTACCAGACGGTTGGCCTAGGAAGCAGAGCTGAACTGCCGTCTGAGTCGGTAAAATTTTACACCGACCTCATTGTAGTGGGAAGAAAAATCAACTTTCCTGTTAGTTGTACAGTAGAGCAATTGCGGAATCTCTTCATGCAACTACACACCCCTTTCCTATTAATGGGTGATTTTAACGCCCCCCGTGTTGCCATCACGGTAATGCCATCATCGAGGCCATTGAAGAGAGTAACGCGGTGACGTTAAATGACGGCAGTATCACGTTCCTCCGGATAGACTTAACCATATGTTCTAGCTCCATTGCTAAAGCCTGCGGGTGGTCGGTTCTCGCCGTTACTGGAAACAGCGATCACTTCCCTATCATAGTCTCCTACGACCGGATGCCCCCCTCTACGTCGCCGTTTCGGATGCACTCGATCGAGATCGGGGTTATTCACCAAACGAGCTTGTAGAGGTCATGACACAGGCTGCAAAACCGTGCATTCAACAAACCAGCGGAGCACCACCAAAACGAGCGGTTCATTGGTGAAACCCAGAAGTAGCAAGTGCAATCAAAGATTGACGAAAAGCTCTTCGAAATCTTAAAAATATCCCCCTTGACCATCATCGATTTTCGCCGCCTCAGGAACCAGGACAGGCGGGCCATCGAGAAAGTTAAGGAGGCCAGCTAGGCATCTTTCCTGGACGGGATCAGCTCCGATTCGTCGACTGCGGATCTATGGAGAAGGGTCAATGCCCTACGCGGCAAAAGAAGGCAAAATGGCTTCGCACTAACGGTTAACGGTACCACTACAGTTAAGCCCTCTGAAATTGTTAATGCAATCGGTCAACACTTCGCCTTTCTTTCTGGGGACTCCTACCTCCCACCTGCCTTCATGAGAACAAAGAGGACAATAGAAGCCAACCCTACAACATTCAGTCCAGACGCTAGCCAGGATTACAACAAACCTTTCTCCGGAGTAGAACTGGCTACTGCACTGAGTACTGCAAAGGGCAACTCAGCGGGACTCGACAACGTTGGTTATCCCCTGTTAAGTCATTTACTTCCAGTTAGCAAGCGAGCACTCCTCAACGGATTCAACAGGATATGGAAAGGCGGGCCCTTCCCAGACAGCTGGAGAACTGCTCTCACGATTCCCATTCCGAAAAAACTGCGAAAGAACCAGGAGCCCGAATGACCTCCGACCTATCAGCCTTCTCCCCTGTATTGGGAATGGTAAACAGACGTCTGATGACCTTCCCCGAGAAACAGGAGCTTCTCGGCCATCGACAGTTCGCATTCCGTCATGGACTCGGCACAGGACTTTGTTGCCACGGTGAAATAATAAGTGACGCCATAGCCAACGACTTGCATGCAGCCATCGCCATCCTAGATCTTGCCAAGGCCTACAACACGGTATGACGTGAAGGAGTACTTCGCCAGCTGCACCAATGGGGTGTTAGCGGAAACCAGTGACCGAAGTTTCAGGGTGGGCATTGGAGGTAAGCAGTCAAACCGTAACCGTAGGTGAACCGCACTCAATATCAGCTAGGCCCTCATCCATAGTCGCCTGTTCTACGGCCTCGAGAGATTAATGGAATTGTGCATGATCAACAATTTTTTCGAATAAGAGGTGACAGTACCAATGATGTTATACCCTGTATTACATTCACGATTGATTAGATTTGTTTATTAATGTTAATGTATTCTAAGTCCTGTAATAAAACAAACAAATTGAAACCATTTCATAGGTTATCGAATAAATATTGAATGATAGAGGTTGGTCTTTGAAAAAGTGGCGAAAACCATGTCGCATATAAGCATGCGACAATTTTTCTCGAAAATGGCCATTTTTCATAAATTGCATTTGCGGAACCTCTAGATGATTTTTTAGAAACTTGATTTGTTCTACAAAAGTGCTTAAAATATGCTTATCTTTCATTATAGGGTTGAGCACCATGACTTTTCGAACAACGATTTTTTTTGAGACAGCCTGGTGGGACAGAGTTTTTCTCGAAACCGCGTTTTTCAAATTGGCGAACACGATAACTCAAAAACTAATCAACGAATTGACCTGACTTTTTTAATAAGTATGCACAATATGTGTAGCTTGTCGATGAGCCACAGAAAACTGTAAAAAAAATTGCTTCCCATTATTTTGAGGAAAACTTACAGTAAAATACGAAAGTTGTCGGTTTTAATAAAGCCATTTTCCGAAACTCGAGCTTTTTTTCTATTTTTTGTGGTTCATAGACTACCTAGAAGTCTTAGCTTTACAAAACATATTGAATTTGTATTGTATTGTCGTCGATTAAAAAAGTTACATCGTACAGATTTAGACTAAATACTAACTTAAACCTATTTTTAATTTAAACGATTCTTTACTAATATGAAAATCAAACAAATGATAGACACTGTTGAAGCGTTGACAGCAAACATCCAAAGGATTATTCTGACCGTACTGCGTGCGATGTGTTGAGCGTCGTTGCCAGGGTAACCGACGACGTGCAAACCTGATAAAGTTCTTCTGTACCCTTTCGATACGATTAATGTGTTTGGTGGGATACGGAGCCCTAATAGTAACGCCATATTCTAGAATACTGCGTACCAGTGTAATGTATAGTGTTCTTAGACAATACACATCACTGAAATCACGAGTTTTACGTTTGATGAGTCCAAGTACAGGCTTTAGCTATAACGGAAGGGTAATGTGCGATAAAGCGTAGCTTACAGTCGAGAATGACACCAAGGATTAACGGATACGACTCATTCTACAGGAGCAGAACACATTGAGTATTCGAACTTAATTGGAGTATGTACTCGTGTAAAAGTGATTGTGCTGCATTTTTGAATATTCACACTCATTCCGTTTCTGTCGCCAGTCAATGATCCTATCGACGTCCATTTGCAATGCACAACAGTCTACTATAGTTGTTATCACACGGTAAATTTTCAGATCATCAGCATACATGACTTTAGAAGACGATAATTCACTGCAGAGGTCGTTCACGAAAAGCACTAATAGAAGAGGTCCGAGATGACTCCCTTGAGGAACGCCCGATGAAATGTGGAAAGGATCCGAGAGTGTAGTTTCAAGTCGCACCGAGGCGCTACGATTCGCAAGGTACGAGGAGATCAGCCACTGGCAGTCCAGTCCGCCTTAGCTTTTCCACAGCAAGCTGATGAGGAACACGGTCGAAAGCTTTCGAGAAGTCGATGTACACCGCAACGATCTGTTGTCGTTTTTCCAATTCAACAATCAGCGACGACACGTAGCTTAGCAGATTTGTAGTTGTCGAGCGCTTTTTTACAAAATCATGCTGATCCAAAGTAATGATGTATTTAACGAGGGGTAGATAACATCTAACAACATACTCTCGAAGATTTTAGGGAGGCAGCTTAAGAATGAAATTCCTCTATAATTGGTGACATCATGTATGTTACCTGTTTTGTGGATTGGAGCTATCAAAGCTTCCTTCCACTTCGTGGGGAAAACATTTTCAGCAAGAGAGCGATTGAATAATAGAGATGCTGGTAGCGCCAAAGATGAAGAGCAATTCTTGATGAACGATGGTTGTAGCCCGTCGGACCCCAGGCCCTTGGAACTGTCAATCCCCCGAAGATGAATATGTACCTGATGTTCGGTGAATGATGTTGCAGGCAAATTCAGAGTGAACATTGGAAAACTACTCAAGTACGTTTCAGACAAAGGTGGTGAGTTATTACTTAGCACATTTTGAAAGAATGACGAGAATAGATTTGCTGACTCCTCTGATGACGTTGATGCCCTGTCTCGATAGTTTCCCGTATCAAACAATTTTATCGAGAGTTATCGTGTTCGCCGCGGCGTTCCTCGACGTGGAAATGGTTGGACGTCTACTCTTGTAACGCTCTTATGTGTGGCACCGCGTGACCTAAAATATTTTTTTCCGGTCAACAATGAATGTATAAATAAATCTTATCAATGCTTAAAAGATCCATGGTTGCCTTGCCTTTCAAAATAGTAAACCAAAATATTCTTTTGGTAGAGCACTTTACGCCTGACGCCCCCCATAATCAGAACTTTTCTTCTTGCGGGACATCACGCAAGACTAGGGGTTTGCTCAGAAACACAAATAATGTTTTCATTTTCCGCCATTTCCTGTGACTAAGTTAATGTTGGATTCTGATGAGACGAATTCAAAATGCAAATTTCATAACTAATACGAAAAACCGTTTTTTTTTGCTCTAAATCAAGATTTCGAGGGTATATTAAATTGATCAAACGTGATTTTATGTTGTACTTGAACAGACCTATAACCTTTACTGGAACACTTCAAAAGTACATTAAATTTATTTTATTTTGTGTTACACTGTTATTTTTTTAAATTATGAGGCATAAGCAATTAACTCTGCTTTACGAAAAATTATGAATATTGCAACCGAATTTTTAATAATATCATGTAAAATTAATCTAAGCAATCAGAAGATTTTGAAGTAACTTCAATATAACTAAAATCTACGTCATTGAAACGTTCTGCCTGCAGCATTTTTCAATGTGTCAGGTGAAATGAGACAACTTTTTTTTCTTGCATGTTGGTCTTCAATCAATTGATCCTACTTCAAAAATAGCCTATTACACGGTGTCTTTGTCGAACAACTTTATTCAATCTGTAAAACTGTAAATCGGCATCTGTAAAACTTTGGTATATGAAAGAATGGACTTTTCCCTTTCATTTGAAAATAAAATTAAAATATTCTGTCGGGGGGTCTAGAACAACTTTTTACTTTAAAGTTTTTTGATTGAAAACATAAGTTTTATAATGAAATTAATTCGCATTTTTGCTACCAATTGGTTCTATAGACATTCAAAAAATACTAAAAGTGAGAATCTGATGAACAATTCCATTGTCTACAACTTAGAATAGAAGAATGCTATGAATCGATATAAAATCACCCAAGAAAGTTATTAAAATTATATCAGTTTTTAGGTGTGCGCGGGGCCTATGGATTAAAAAGTCGATTAACAAGGACTTACAAAAAATGTTGGGTTTAAATGAACAGTAAATTCAGCTAAATTTCAATGTATACAAAGTCCCATTCTCAGCAGAAAAAATATATTTTCAGATTTCTCCGGGTCTTGGGCGAAAATGACACTTTATGAACAAGGAGGTATGAAAACGTGTTGACCAAATTTATTCGATAATCTTATACCTTTTCAAGATGTTGATTAATGTAGTAACGGATTTTATCATGCCTTTTTCATTTATTTTCTCGCTCTAGGGGATAGCTAATGTAAACTAGAATTAATCTTCTTCCTGATCCTATCCTGGTAAAATACAAATAGCTTAAATTCAAAGCTTTATATTTGAATGAACTAAACTAGACAGTTCGAGTCATTGTAATAAACGACGGATTTTATTGCAATTTTGGGTCCTGTTTGTCTTTATCAACATTAAAAAAAACATGATTGAAAAAGAAAAAAAAGCTCTTCGAGTTTTGTATCCTTTTTTGTTATCTTTTGGGGTGGATTCATTTCATCAGAATTTATAGATGCAGATTTTTGCTTGTCCTCAATTTTTATTTCCAAATCGAACACACTTCACATAACCTTAGAAAAAAAACAAAACCATGTTTCATAATTTCCTTTAAGAAGAAATTCCGGAGTCGTTACTCGTTGAACACGGATCACAACAGAAAACGAACAAGAAAATAGCAGGCTGGACCATACATTCAGTAAATTCTCAAAGTAATACAAGTCTGTTTATTGAAGGTTTCCCTCATAATATGGGATAAGAGTAAAGACAACATATCAAGAAGACAGAGTTGCCAGTTCAGTTCAGAATCTGGAGACATTAACAGCAACACGTCTTTCGGGGACAGCCGATACTTCCTATATCTACTTTAATATTGAGATCGCTATCTTCGCACAATAGACAAAATCTTTATTTCTCATTTACTATTGCGATTTCTGTTCAATGTACAGCGATTCCCAAAAGTTAACAAACTTGAACATAAAGCTCATCAAATTATTTTTCTATCCTTCATGAGACTGTCAATCAGGATTCTCAATCGAAATTAAATCAAATGACTGAATATCTAATCGAGGTTGATATTTAATCAATAATAATATTTGATCAATAAAGTTAAAGTTAAAGTTTAGGCCAATATATATCCCACAAGATGCTAACGAGCAAAAGGATTGATTCAACATTACATAAAGCATACTTCAGAATGAGTGAAGAAAAAAAGAAGAAACAAATATATCTGTGACAGAAAAAAAACTGTTTCATTTTGCTGCATTACCCAGCACCTTTCAAAAGTGTCTTAATTTCGTTCAAATGTTATCTACTCTTCTCTCTATCTCCATGCTCCTAAAATATCATTGGTGCGCATAAAACGGTGGAATCTGGAATTATGTTTTTTACGCTTAAAGGTGGGGCTTTGCTAGCATTCACGTTCTTCTGAGCACACTGTTAAAATAAGGCAATCCATTTTTTTTACAAATAAAAATGTTTTTGGAATAAAGCTTCTTAACCAATAAACCCCGTGCGAATCTAGAAACTTTAATACAAATTTAATAGCTTTCTCTGGCGATTTTAGATCGCTATGCAGTTTTCTGGAAAGTTGTACACAATGAAATTGTCCATCAGATTCTCACTTTTGGTAATATTTGAATGTCTAAAGTACTACCTAGGGGCAATAATGTGAACCAGTTTCACTGAAAAGCCTAACTTTTCAAACAAACAAAAATTAAAATAAAAAGTTGTTCTGGAGCCCCCGACAGAATATTTCTATTTTTCGTAGTTAGTCAGGTCGACTGATTTGAATTTCAGATGTTATTTGGTTCGGCATGCAGTCATCTGGTATAATAAAACAGTAGCTGTCTATTTATCCGACGTTTCGGCTCATGTATTTTGCCTTCTTCCGGGAATCACTATTGAACAAGTTGACAATCTTTATGTAGTACATGTATGTCTATTGTATCTCTACTTACTAGGTGTCTGTCTTTTGTCATACTATGTCGTATTTCAACATTCGTTTGTCTGTTGTCTGTCTTGGTCGTGCACATAACTGTATTAAAGATATTTTTTTAGATTAATTGTTCGTAATTTAGTTTGCAAATGTACTGTTTCATACGTGTGGGGTGGACTGAGAATATAAATTGGCGTGTACACTGCTTCGGTATTAATGCGTTACTGACTGTGCGTGGTGTTATAAATGCTTTGAATTTGAGTGTTTTGTGAGTTTCTATGAGTGATTTTGTGTTTGTCTATTGCGTGTAAGATGCCTGCGTAAGAACGGTTGAGCCCTTCCACATCTGTTCGTTTGTTTACACTGTCGCTGCTGTTGTAGATCCATATCATTTCCAGTAGCGCTAGAGCTGAGTGCTTCTCTGATTGGTCTAGTATTGTAGTTGCTGTGAGGTCAAAACGGTGGTGCTCATCTATGCAGTGAGCGACGAGGGCTGTTTTCTCTCTGAGATGCGTGATGTCGAACTCTGTGTGCGTATTATCAGAGCTGAGCAGCTGATTCAGTTTGTTTATATTACTTTGGTGCCCTGATAATCTCGTTTTAAGTAGATTCCGTGTCATTCCTATATAACTACATGCACATGTCTGGCATGGGATCCGGTATATTACATTGTGGTGGTGTAGTATGGGTAGGGGGTCTTTCACGCTCGTGAGTAGATTGCTGACGGTACTGACACATTTGGTGGCTATGGTTACATTTGGGTAGTCTTTGCGGAGAATTTTTGTGATTTGTGGGGTTAGCTGTGGTATATATGGTAGCGATCTGTATGTGGGGTCCGGTCTTGAAAGGTTCTCCGTGTTTTGATTTTCGTTTGTTGGTTTGGCTATGTGACCCATCCTGTTCAAGCATCTGTTTACAAGACTGCGAGGATAGTCATTGGAAATGAGCTGTTGTGAGATAATTTTACGTTTTTGACTATTGTTTAAATTGGTGGACAATTGGTCAACACGATCGATGAGATTGTATACGACATTCATTTTTTGTGAAAACGGATGTATAGAACGGAAACTAAGGAAGCGGCCCGATGCTATGGGTTTCATATACCATTCTGTGCGTATGGTGTTATCTTGCTGTCTGATGATCGTCAGGTCGAGATACGGCAATCTTCCTTCCTTTTCCTTCTCAATAGTGAATTGGAGTTTGGGGTGGTATGTGTTGAAAGCTTCTAGAGTTTCTCCTATATTGTCGTTCGGAACTAAAAGATATAGGTCGTCAACGTATTTACGCAATACTTTGATAGGGTATCTGAGTTGAAGTAGGACTGTGTCTATTAGCGTTTCCATGATTAGGTCTGCGAGGATCGGCGAAAGTGGATTTCCCATGGCAGTGCCTGCTATCTGAAGATAGTGTTGGTTCTTGAACACGAAATAGCTGGAACTCATGCAGAATGTGACGATCTCTAAGAAGAGATCAAGGTTGATGGCTGTGTTAGTTTTGATGCTATCCCAGTTGTTGATTGTGTCACGTATCACCAGATCTTTTGGAATGTTTGTAAATAGTGATACTACATCCAAAGATATCATCGTATGGCTGGGTGGTATGGTTACGGTATTAATGAATTGGCAAAAGCTTCTTGAGTCGATGATATTATATTTAGAAGAGATGGATGCTTGGTAAATTTTGCCTACGTATTTAGATAGCTTATAACTGGGACTGGTCATTCCTGGTACGACTGGCCTGAGAGGAAGTTCGGGTTTGTGGGCCTTGGGTTGGCCGTATATTCTTGGACAAGTGGCTGTTGTGGTTTTGAGGTGGGAGGCGGTGTGGTGATCTATGAGCTTGAGATCTAGTAGTCTGCGTGCTAAATCGTTGTTGGTTGTTTGATACTTGCGAGTGGGATCTGATTTAATCATGGTGTATGTGCTGGTATCGCTTAGCAGTGTTTTCATTTTTTGGTCATAGTCTTTGAGCATCATAATGACCGTGCGGTTCCCTTTATCAGCAGGCAGCACACAGATATCTGGGTTTGCCCTGAGGAATTTGGATGTGTCATTCTGAGCTATCGTAAGCAGTTTGTCGTCGGGATCTGAGACATTCTTGTTGGAGGTGCGATTTACATAGTTGTGTATTGCGTTCGTAATATTGCATCTAGTTTTGTCTTGAATAGTTTGATCCGGGTTGATTTTCAGAATCGATTCAGTTTCAGCTAGGAGGTGGTATAGTGGTTTTTGTGGCACATTACTGAGTGGCAAGGCAAACTTTGGACTTAATCCGAGCAGCATTTGAACATTGCTGGGTATTTCCTTATTGGTTGCGTTCAAAATAGTCTTATTATTGCATTGCGAAGCGTTCGTAGTTGTTGTTGACGGTACGGAATTGAGTAATCTGTAGAGTTTTTTCGTTGTTTGTTTCAACTTATTGTTGTAGATTCTGTGATAGGAAAGTTCCTGGGAGAACAGAAACATACTGTGGGTGGCGTTGTCGGTATTGGCTGTGATTTTTTCCTTACTGTCTTGGAGTGCATTATTGAGTTTTTTGATATTGTAGAAAGTGTGACAGACTACAGACGAACGAATGTTGAAATACGACATAGTATGACAAAAGACAGACACCTAGTAAGTAGAGATACAATAGACATACATGTACTACATAAAGATTGTCAACTTGTTCAATAGTGATTCCCGGAAGAAGGCAAAATACATGAGCCGAAACGTCGGATAAATAGACAGCTACTGTTTTATTATACCAGATGACTGCATGCCGTACCAAATAACATCTTTCTATTTTTGTTTCAAAGAAAAGGGGAAAGCCCATTCTATCACATGCTGAAGTTTTAGTGATGCCGATTTTTTCGAATAAAATTGTTCTACCAAACACACCGTGATTAAGGATGTCGCGGTTACAAGCTACACTGGAAAATTTTCTTGAAAAATTGGATATGTAAAGCCTAAAATGCTTGTTCCTTGCTTGTGCCGCCTCCTCAGACAGAAGTCCAATAGGTACGATACCATTTTCAATCAGAATTGTTTCATGGATTAATAATTTACGTAAAGAAAGCGTCATTGGATCCAAGGATAAAATTGTACCCACAGCGAACTGCTTATGGAAATATTTTCATTTTTCCAAAAAGACCAAGACCTACCCTTAACAATTTTCGACGATGGCTCTGAGTGGGAGAAAAATCTGCTCGCAGTATTACCATCGTTAGTATTCTCAAATCCTGGTTTAGGTATATCAACGAGTAGTCCCATTTTGCTCTTGAATGGTAGGGTGATGTGCCTATTATGGCAGTAGAGCCTATTGTGACCCTATTTCATACCCCTTGGTTTCGAACCAAGCATATGAGGTAATGATAATATCGATTTGGCTAAAACAGGTGTGCAAAAAAGCTCAAGTTATATTCTTTATTTGTTGTGCACATACGTATTCAGAACTATCCTCTAAATCCAACTTTTAATTAAAACAAAATCACCTTATTGAAATATCTGCTGATCCGCCTCACTCGCGTAGTGAACCGAAACAGGACGCAACGGCGCTTAGCAAAATAAACACTTTCGAGCCAGCATTTACCGCCTCATATCTCGTTATTCCGGCACAAATATATTAAATATTGCACTGATACATACCTTTATTTTAGCTGGAGAACCTTTTTACGATTATTTCACTTTAAAAGCACTCGTCAAACACTAGAATAGGCCTAGTGTTATAATAGGATAAAACTAAATACGGGGGTTCCTATTATTGGCATGTTTTGCTGATACACTACTACAATCAAAACCAACTTTTTGCATCCATTATACAGAAAAGAATCACCAGTGCGGCCAAACCAAAACATGAACTTGTAAATATAATGTAATGCAATTTCAGGTATAAGCAATCAATTATTTCAAGTTATTCAACTAATTGTTGATTGCAGATATTTTATTTTCATCTGCACATACAATTTAGATCGGGAGGAAATAATGTGTGATGTGAAACTTTATATTCCAGTTGTTAACTTTCGCATGGTTATTTCCTGCATGCGCAGTTCTGGGCGCTCTTCTACTAACAGCTGATGAGTTTCTTTCGTGTGCGTGATGTTTACGTTTGTTTTGATCGGCTGAAAAAAGCAGAATAATTCGTTTTACAAATCACGCGTTGGCGTCCATGATCTGGATACCTAGTTAGAATCGACGCAAATGAAATATGAGGCATTGCGTTTCAACTAGATTGTTTTTCGATGAGGTGGAAATCGGCACACCCATGAGGCGATAATTGGAACGTTCAGGTGGGAATAGATGCACAGAATAGAACATTTATTTTCATTTATGTTGAAAATTGAGACAATTCTGCCAAATAAGCATTATACAGATGTTTAAGAAACAGTACACTGATACTTTATTCTGAAAAAGGTTATAGGTAATATGGCTTCTTTTTAAGTTGTTCAAAAAATAGTGCGACCCTCTCCATAATGGTGCCAAAATAGGCTCATCACCCTATATTCTTCGTTTCGTTTCGGCTAAGTTTGCCTTTTCAACTCCAGTTCTGGCTTGCTACTTCTAGAATTCCATTTTTACGCTATATGGAAGAAATGAAAAAAATTAAATAGCAGCTAATGAAGAAAAGAATGATGCATTTTATTATTCATTCTACGAATATACGAATATTGCTGCTTCTACATTGATTATATCCTATATTATTCAGCTAAATTATTATGTTCATGAGGCTATCGAAGACAGAACAACAGAAACTGTTTAGAATGGAGAATGGAACAGAAACTGTCTGATACGAGAGAGATGATTTTCGTGTACTGTGATAAGTTGTCGAAACAGAAAAGGTAACATTTCATAACTCCAAAACTTAATGTTTGTTCATTGTTTTGCTGCTATTTTTTAGTATTTGGATACAATTGTATTAGTAATAGGTCTTATAGGTTTGGTATATCTTTGGACCAAAACTATTCACTTAAATTTGGTACCTAATTCGCATGAATCCTGTAAACTAGTGAATAATCAAACAGTGCAGTAATATGTGTAAGAAATGTTTTTTTAATTTTGATCAGATTTTGATTTTTCATTTACTACTCTGTGTGTCGATGCAAGTACAGTGATGTGATAGTCGAATTAATAGATTTTTATGTCCTTCAATAGAGTGAATATTATTATTCTAGTCATTCCGATGTATCGAAGATTTCAAAGAACTAATTTTAGTATGCAATTTTTCTATACCTACTCTCAACTCTTCCATATGACGCAGTAGCTCTTCATTTCGCTTAATTGTATCTTCAAGTTCAACCGATTTAGCGTCTTGATAATACTGCGCCCCGCTTTCATTTAGATTTTCCAGCATTTCCACACTTCTAGTAATGTCATCCTGTCCCGAAAAACATAAATACTCTACGTAGTCGAACGAATTACAACCTAACCTAACTCCGTCCTCCAAGTAGTTTACCTTACGAACAGCTAAATAACCTACGATATCATTCAGTCGTTTGCAGTTCCAAGGATTACGACTTAGACTAATTTCACTTAGCAAAGGCATTGTTTTGCTCAGAGCCTGAACATTCAGTGTTTGCAGGAAGTTCGTTTGAATTCTCAGGACACTTAAACTGGAAAGGTTCCAGAAACTGCCATCCAGCTCGATCAGATAATTTCCACTCAGATGCAGCTCTTTTAAATTCGGCAGCTCCAACTGACCCGATCCCGGATCGATGTTGCTGATCTGATTATCTCTCAGATCAATAATCTCCAGTTGTGTAAGATTACGAAACCGTTCAAAATTGACGAATCGAAGCGGATTACTTTGGACACGGAGAAATCGCAACTGATTCAGGACCTCGACGAAGCGAACTTCGGTGATGCGGGCTCCCACTATACTCAAATATTCCAACTGATTCGGCTGTCGATAGTTCGAGAACACTTTATACAGATTATTGAAAAATATTCCAAGTCTTCGCAGCGTAACTGGGATGGCTAGCGTGGGGGTTTGACAGTTGTAGAAGTTGACACTCTCCGTTTCTTCTGCCAACCGCACTCCCAAGGCCGGCGAGAAAGAGGAAAAATTGGAAACGAAAAAATTAATGTTTGTTGGCGGAAAATAAATGTCCTCTGCATTGGTATTCTTGCTGATGACGATGTCCTTCAAACTGCAGCCATCGTTGAGCAGTGTCGTTGAATCTACGAAGCAGTTGTAGTACCAACCGGTTACGGGGCACGGTATCGTAACGAGACAAACGGCTAGAATCTTGCTGTAAGCAAAATGAATTATTAGTTCTGCTAATTAATTTATATGCTACTTACGGCACCAAACAGCTCCTTCCCATTGTATAGTTGGTTCGGTACTGATATTTATTTACAAATGATTCGTTATCAGTTTTGTGATGCATTTTGCTTCTCTGCTGATTGACCTTTCACATATAGCGTTCGTTCCACGATCATCTGTAAGCTTTTGTAGATGCTTATAAGCAATTGGATCTATAGATTCAGATCCAACTATCCATATTCTAAAATCAATGAACATTTCATAACCTGCCAATATCACCAATAACCAACACAATGTAGCAAAGTTTTAATTACTCTCCCTGTTGAAAGTGTCTTTAACGTCCGCCCCTCTCATAAAAAACGACTTCTCGGTGCAGTTCAATTTGCACTTGTCGTGTGAAGCATTTACTGTCCACCGAACATGGTTCAATAAAATTGTGCAGCGAAGTTCCCCGCAATCTAACGGGCGGGTAGTGGGCATGTGAAAGCCAACATGAATTTGCAATAGATCGAAGGCATATCGAAAGGTGTTCGAAATAATGACATTAACAAATTAGTTAATGACACTCGATGCCAGCGAGGAAGCAGCGCAGGTGCGTCGAACATTTCGATTTGGAAGCAGTAAATGCAGAAGTAATTTTAGATAAGTTTTACGCTGATTGATTCGCAACAATGTTGCTGGCAGTAAAAATGCTAATTGATATGATTATAACCTGTGGGAAAATATGCTAGTGTAGATGTGATATTAAATAGTGTTTTTAAAGGTTGTAAAATACTTGTCGCGGAAATTGTTCGGAGCAAAGATGGACTGTGACTTTCAGGGTTCTTATCGTTTTATTACGTTACCGTTCGTTTTATGCGTTTCGATCCATATGTATACCGACGCTGCTGGTGAAAAAATGTTCAGAAGTACCATTACGGAACAAAGTACAGTGGTACTTCGCTTTATGCCTTATTTGGTACACATTAAGAAATTTTTGCAGCTTTCGGTAAGCTTAAATTTTCCCAAATTTTCAATGACCCCGTTACATCAAAGCTATTGGTTTCCGATAGTTCACCCTTCAATAAAAAAAAACAAACACTAGTTTATTTTTTAAAAAATCGATAATTGGCGGAGTAGCCGTCTTTTCCTCCTCCTTTCTTATTTAACCCTTTCATGCTCAACTTTTTTTTAGTGCATGTAGGATTTCAAAACTATTTTTCCTTGAAAAAGGTCCAAGAAACACGAAAAGCCATTTTTCATAAAGATAGGCGTTTCCCTCGCAGTGCTAGAAGCTGCTCAATTTTTACCTTCCAATGCTCAATACAATTCTTCTGGAATATTTACAATTGTCCACTTGCGTGGAAAACGTAGCCAAAAGCACTCTAAATTGATAAGTTTTATCAGTTTTCAATAATATTGCAACATAACGAAGGTATATGAAACCTTCATTTTTCGTTGTCAACTTAAACTATCCCTGGCAGCACTGCTCCATTGGAATCCAATCAGACTAACTGCAATAACTTCAGTTCTAGAACCGATCGTTATAACTGTTAGTACTCAAATGAAAGGCAATAGTCACATTTATAAGTCTTACTTGGATTTGTGAGCAAATCTTGCCTCAATCAAAAGTTATAGCTGTTTAAAAACGTTGTTGTCCACAACAACATGGGCATGAATGGGTTAAGAGGCAACCTGAAGAGACTAAGATTATAGTATGATCAATAACGTAGATGCCCACGCCCATGCAGGTCAATTTTGGGATGGAAAGGAATGTTAGTTCAACACTTGTGACTATTATGACCGAGAAATTCTTTGCATCATCCACAAGTGTCGCAGGAGAGGATTGGTGTTAGTAGGTAGAGAAATGAATCAGGATATATCGTTGTAGATATTGTGATTTAGCTAAGTACTGCATAGCTTCTGTGCTTGTCTTTCGAGACATCACTCGGAACATGCCAGTTGCTTAGTTCATGCAAGACGTATGACTTTTTGGATTTAGGATTGAGCGTCTAACTAGTGCCAGCTATGATGCTAGCTTAGATTTATCGTCTAACTAGCACAAAGACTGGTGCTAGTTACTGATAGGGAGAATCCGAAACGCTAAAAAACTAATTTTAAGCTAGGTTTTGTGCCCTTCTGCATGAAAAAAACTATATTTTTTGCATAATACAGATTACTTTTTGGCAACCCTGCTCTCAAATACTAAGAGCCCCGTTTAAGTTCAGATCAAACTTTTCGTGATTCTCGATATTTGAAGCATAAATGAATTCTCTGCTGGGAATCCCAAATTCAACAATTTTAAATAGCCAGTATATCTTATTTACCTTTAGTTTCTGCAACCCTTGCAATTTTCTTTTGCGATGCTCTTACATCAGCGATTTTTTTATTTGCTATTTTTCTTTTTCTGTTAAAGCCCACAGTATCGCTTATCTGCACAAATTATCGAAATAGAAAGTGGTAAAGAGACCTGCATTCTGTTTCGACGAACACTTGGAATACAACAGCAAATTTAATCACAGATGAAAAGTTAACTCTGTAATGCACGAAATCACTAATTGAACCCTAGTATAGCTGCAATGTTGAAAGTTCAAAAGATTGAGAAAAACAAGAGTTTATCTAGAGAAACATGTCAATTGGTCTGAGTGCAAATGAGAGCTCTTTATTTACTTTCTCTTTCGATTATTGCGGCGTCATCATAAAACTTTACAATATTATTGCTGCTGGGCAGTCATTTTGTTTTAACCAACATCTATCTGCCTTTGTTAATCCTAGATCGTTGCACTGGGGTACAATAATGTACCCCACGCCATCTTTGGAGCCGTGTGAAGGCGAGAATTCGGCATTTACCGACCAGGCAACCTAATCATAATTCAATTTAGAGTTCATAGTAAGAGTAGGAAAAGATGGTAAAGCCTTTTTTTGGCCTTCGTGGAAGCAGGAGTCAAAATTGGCGTGGCATACATTTGTACCCCAGTGTACGGTTGCCATTAGTGAAAATGTTACTCGTGACAATACCCTTAAATACCGGTTATTTCATTACGTAAGTGAAAATTAGTATTATCTAATCGTTTTCAATCATTTATTCAATTAAATTTAATTTTTGGGTAGAAAAAAAATTGTCCTCATTTATGCTGATTTTTGCTTTTTAATTTTCAATTTTTTATAATTAGTCCAGGTGTTTGTGTTTCGACTTCGTCTCTTCAATATTACGGCACTTGACCAATGCACACGGCTGACGCTAAATCCAAAATTGGAAACACTACTTGTGAACACACTAAACGACTTCTACCTTACAATGTCCCGTAGGTGAAGAGGTTCTGTTTCCTGGTGAGACTTACTGAAATCGAACCTTGTTTTCAGCTAAGCAGGCGAATGCTAGCAAATGCTTTATTACTTCCTAAGGAGAAAATTGGTTTAAAACCGTCTTTATGCATGAAGGGCACAAAACCTAACTATAATTAGTGTAAATAAAGACAATAAAATCTTCTTTTTCTTTTTTATAAACCATGCTTTACAGGTCGCTTCGCTTGCTTGGAGCAAATCCTAGACCTTATATCCTTCCAAACGACCAACTCCACGACACCTATGGAAGAGCCTGAGGAGTCGTCTATTATTATGTTTATTACCTTCACCAACAGGCCCCAATGGTGGTTGCTTAACCTAATTACATTTTAAAATTGCCAATATTTTCGCTTTTATCGCATTCCGCGTCCGATTGAAGTCAAAGGCCGTCGCCACACTGTTAAAAATTCGCTGAAGTCCGGCAACAGCGCTCTGGCAACCATAGTTGGTTCTCCTGAACGGAACTCGCAGAAAAGAGTTATTACGTAGAACTCGAACGCGGGCTTGAAGATCCAGACGTCCGAGGATTGTAGGGCAGAGAGTAAGTCCGAGACGAACAGGGCTCGAGAGCAGTCCCTCCGAATGCTGAGTGAATCGAGGTCTATTAGCCGGCAACGGTTTTCATAGCTCGGCAGCTGAAATCTGTTTCGCCATGCGAGATGCCGAAGGGCGAAGCGTATGAACCTGCGTTGGACAGCCTCGATTCTGTCAATCTCGTTCTGGTAGTACGGATTCCAAACAGCAGAACAATATTCTAACGTTGAGCGGACCAACGCGCAGTAAAGCGACCTTCCGCATCAACAGTGCGGAAGTTGGGTCATTACTTCACATGAGTTCTGCAAAATAATACATAATCCTACAGTGAGATGTGTAAGAAATCTCACTGCTAGGTGGGTTAAGTCAATTTTAAGTTTTTATGAACGTGTCCACTAGAAAACAGACAGAGAAAGAATGACCGGAACGGTGAGAATGAAGAAACGGTGAAAATTCACCTTTTTATCGGAAACACTGAGAAAATATATGACCTCAAGCAGGAATCGAACCTGCGATCTCCCAGTCTCTAGTTGGGTGCGTTAACCACTCCGCCATCGAGGAACTGTGATGAGCGCAGTCCACTGGACCTAAAAGTAGGTAACGAGAGAGATTCGGCCCGATTGATGAGAGGGAGAGGTGACGATCTGCTTATAGGACACATTGGGGGTCAATAGGTCAATTAGGAGGTATTGGAGGATGTGGCGGTGATCACGATACCTTGGTTTGGCCCAGGACGCAAATGCTGTGATTACAATTGTAAGTTGTAGACCGCTTTGTTTGAACAATTGGCATCCGCCATTGTATATTTCTTACCTGATACCACGGGTGAAGCTTCAGATCGTCCATCCCATCAAGCGGATTTGCTGTTTGAAACGATACAAGGCCCGAAACCTTCAGGAAGAATGTTAGTACCTTATTTAATCTTTCTATCCTCTGGTACGCTCTAGATTGGATTCTCTTTCTTCCATTTTCATTGAGAATTCCATCACCATGCTGTTTCAAAGGGATTATCCAATCGGCATTTCGGACTGATCATTCGTGTTTGGTTACCAAACGCAATACGGCGTACCGTAAAACGGGGTGTCTTTGATCACCGGGGTAAGTTTGATCAAATGAAACTTTTGTCAGTAATGTACGATAAGATGAATCTCTGAAATAAAATCATCGAAACTAAATAGAAATCATATTCTAAACATGTTCAGTATCTACCGGAAACGATTATTTTGTCATTTAATGTACCTTTTATGAACTTAAATTCAAATTGAAAATGACACAACTTTCATGCATCGTTTCAATCTGTTCAAACATTTCCTTGTATATTAATGAAATCAATCAACTTCAACTGATCTAGTCAGTTTTTTAGAAACCGTAAATATTTTTTTCCAATAATTTATCTAAAAAATCCGAGATTTTTACGGCTAACTATTAAATTTTCACGAAAAAGTTCGATAAAAGTCGGCCGTATCCTTCCAGGCAATTTTGTTTTCTTACGAGACGACACAATATCGGGCCATAAAATCGCCTGCAGACATGCAATTTACACAACATTTGGAGCGTTATTTCTTGTTTCGATACACATACACTCAAGTTTTTTTTTACGCGGGGGATACGAGCCGCGTAAATGAAAACCGCGTAAATGAAAACCGCGTAAATTTCAAAATCCGCGTGAATGAAAACCGCGTAAATTTCAAAATCCGCGTAAATGAAAACCGCGTAAATTTCAAAATTCGCGTAAATGAAAACCGCGTAAATTTCAAAATCTGCGTAAATGAAAACCGCGTAAATGAAAACCGCGTAAATTTCAAAATCCGCGTAAATGAAAACCGCGTAAATTTCAAAATCCGCGTAAATGAAAACCGCGTAAATTTCAAAATTCGCGTAAATGAAAACCGCGTAAATTTCAAAATCCGCGTAAATGAAAACCGCGTAAATTTCAAAATCCGCGTAAATGAAGACCACTTAAATTTAAGAATCCGCGATAAAGGGAACCTCATTGATGGATACCGCGTAAATTCCAAAATCCGCGTAAATGAAAACCGCGTAAATTTCAAAAACCGCGTAAATGAAAACCGCGTAAATTTCAAAAACCGCGTAAATGAAAACCGCGTAAATTTCAAAATCCGCGTAAATGAAAACCGCGTAAATTTCAAAATCCGCGTAAAAAAAACCGCGTAAAAATACCGCGCAAAAAAAACCGCGTAAAAAAAATTGAGTGTATTTTGCTGATCAAAGTTACCCCGAAAACAACGAATGAAAATTTACAAGAATTTTTTTTTATTTTTGTAGAAAAACGAAATAAGTTACCAAACAATTGGACGTTTTCAGTCTATGGGTACCAGTACCAGTTTTAAAAATGCAAACAGCTACGTCTACCTGATTTGAAGAAAGTTATTTGAAAACTGTAAAAAATTGATCAATGTTCCCCCGTTTTACGGTAATTACATAAAACTGTGCTGCAAACCGAGGAGACAAGCGAGGGTATGTCGTTAAATATTAAAATCCGTGCTAATTATGAAGGGAAATGCTTCCGAATAAAGGCTGGTCTGATCTCGAAGTTGCCTCCTACTGTTCCTGCAGACAATGCCTCTTTGTCCTCTCCCCTACGGTTTCTTCCAGTCTGAAAGGTCATATGCAACACTTGGGTAGTTTTGTAGGAAATGTCGAAGAAACAGCAGGTTAAAAATATTGCTCCACTTTTGCGCACCTATACATACAAATTTTACTTTAGTTGTGTCTGTGCGGGTGGAAAAACTGCTTCTAGTAAAATGGAAATTTTTCAATGAAAAGCAGAAAATATGGAAAATCGGAGAAAATCACGTCCTAGAAAAATTGTTTAGCTATGTTGCTTTGGAAAAATCAAAATTTTAAACACATGATTGCAAAAACTGTGTGCTTTTTCAACCGGAAAAGCACACAGTTTTCCGAGTTGGAAAATTTTGAATTTTCCATTTCGGCCAATTCATAGTAAAAACAATTATCTAGGTCGTGATTTTTTTTCTTTTTTCCATATTTTGTCATTTTCTTTGAAAATAAAATAAAAAACCGCAAAAAACACGAAAAATGGCGGATTGCCCGACGGGGGCCTTAAACTTCCGACTATCACATTGCCAGAATTCAACGGGGATTTCAATGAGTGGTTAGCGTTTCACGATATATTCCTCGCATTGATCCACTCAAATCCGGAAATTTCACTACCTCAAATCGGCGGCTTCAGGCGAGGACGCACAGGTGATTGAATCATTCGATATCAGTGCCACTAATTACCGATTGGCTTGGCAGGCGCTGATATCTGGGTGTGCAAACGAGTACCTCTTTAAGAAGAGTCATCTACAGGCATTGTTGGAGATTCAACGGGTAAAGAAAGAGACAACAACTTCGTTACATGGGATCGTTGATGACTTCGAGCGGCATACCAAAATGTTGCGGCAGCTTGGAGAACCAGTGAATGCATGGAGTACGATGTTGGAACATTTGCTGTGGCAGCCTTCCTGACGAGACCTGGGAGGATCATGCATCTACGATCGAAACTCTATCCTACGAGTCCTTGATGGTGTTCCTGCACCGTCGAATTCGTATATTAGACTCGCTTTCAGCGTATCATGCTCATCCGTCACCACAGTATGTCACATCCTCTCAAGTTTCAGCAAATCGAACTTCCTCCCACATGAAATCGTCCTGTAACTCTGCATTCGATAGTGCACCTAGCAAATGTTACGCTTGCGAGCAGCGCCATCCGTTGGTAAAGTGTGCGAAATGTGAGAAGATGAGTGCTGCGGATAGATTACACCAAGTCAACGAAAAACGGTTGTGTTTGAGCTGTTTTATAAACGATAATTTCTCCAGAAATATACCTGCAAGTTTTGCAGAAAACGTCACCATTCGCTTCTCCGCTTTGGGTTTGGGGACAATTCCGTTCAATCCCGCTCCGACCAAGTCCCATCTACCTCTGGCAACGTTGCCCGTATGCCGACCAATGTGAACTTATCTTCTCCGTGTGACGATTGCGTATCTTCCGTCCTTTCCGCTGCTACAGCCATTCAACCGATGGAAATCGCATGTAGTCTATCAATGCAAGATGTCGAGAAGAACGTTTTCATGTTAACAGCAATCATTAAGGTCGTCGATCGCTATGGTGAAGAGCATTTGACACGTGCTCTGTTGGATTGCGCATCTAAACCAAATTTGATCTCTGAGCAGATGGCTCAGCTCCTGCGGCTGAAACAAAGCAAAACAAACGTTCTGATTCAAGGAATAGGTAAGCAACCTCAGAACGCTGGAGAATCCGTGCATGTCCCAAGTCCTTTCCAGAAAAGAAGAATTCTCAGTGAATGCTGATTTCCTGATTCTTCCGATGGTCACTCCTGGCTTCCAGCACATGATATTTCAATTGATCACTGGAACCTTCCATCAAATATTTTCCTCGCTGATCCACAATTCCACAAGTGTGCACCGATATGATTTTAGGAATTGAGCACTTATTTTCGTTCTTCAAGACAGCAAACAAAATAAACATCTCCAGATCCCTCCCGATGCTGATCGACAGTGTCTTCGGTTGGCTAGTTTCTGGTTCCAGCAAAACGGTTTCTCCCGCAGGAAAGAATCCTCCATGCAGCATAGTAGCTGTATCCTTGTTCACTCTAGAAGAGAGCGTCGAACGTTTCTGGCAGATGGAAGAGTTGCCAACCCGATCCGATTATTCGATAGAAGAAAAGCTTTACGAGAAAGCGTTTTCGGATACTACTTCCAGGACCGCAGAAGAGCGTTATGTGGTCCGTCTACCTCGTCGGCCAAACTTTGATGAAATGTTGGGAGTCTTGAAATCGATGGCAATGAAACGATTTCAACTCCTTGAGAAAAAACTTGCTCGTAATCCAGAGCTGAAGGAGGAATACCACCAGTTTACGACTCTCTTGGACATATGCGATGTGTAAGTGAATTTTTTCATCGAACCTGCCGCATCACCCAGTAGTGAAGGAAGCCAGTACAACGACGAAGGTGCGGGTGGATTTTGACGCTTCGACCAAAACTTCTACAGGCTTTTCTATCAACGAAGCGCTGTTAGTAGGTCCTGTGGTGCAGTGTTCCGGACATTTCCGGTGCCGCTAGTAGGAGACATTGCTAAAATGTACCATCAGGTTCTCCTCCATCTGGGCGATACTCCTATTCAAAGGATTTTGTGGCGATTTGATTCAGCAGGTCCTATCAAAAGCTATGAATTGATGACGGTGACGTACGGATTGGGTCCATCCTCGTTTCTTGCGACCCGAACTTTGCAGCAGATTGCAGACGACGAAGGTGATGCCGTTGAAGAAGATATCGCTACCTCGTTTAGAGCTGTGTGCTGCTAACGTTGGAGCGAAACTATACAACCGAATCGTCGAGGCTTTCCAGATTCCTTTATCATGATCATATTTTTGGGTCGATTCTACGGTTACCCTGCAGTGACTGCGTGCCCCTCCCAATACATGGAAAACCTGTTTGGCAAACTGGGTGTCGGAAATCAAATCCTCAACCCACGGCGCATTTTGGAATCACGTCGCAGGAACGGAGAATCCAACGGACCTTCTCTCCCGCGGCATGCACGTCGATGATTTTCTTACTAGCAGAATTTGGAAACATTCCCCAGAATGGTTTTTACGTCTTGAAGCCAGCAGTATCCAGCACACGGGAAGGAATGACGAAAGCTAAGATTAAAACCGCATCTAATACCGTCAACCCGATCTTCGTTCAATTTTCCTTGTATGAACGCCTGCTTCGATCCACTGCCTACATCCTACGTTTTATCGCCAACCTACGAAACAAGACCCGTACCCAACCATCTCCGTTCACTGGATTACCGGCCAGCATTTCTCTAACAGTAGACCGCCTAATCGCAACATAAAGAATAATTATTAAACTCGCACAGGCGGATTCATTCCACGATGAAATTAGAGAAATTCAACACAACAAAGCAGTACCACAACGTTCGCCCATTCGTTCATAGACCCTGAGGGAATCATTCGAGTAGGGGGGAGACTAAGGCCGATGACATGCTTACGCGATTTGCGAAGCGGTAGCGGTAAGCGAAGCGAATGCGTTTGACCTATCCCTTTGGTGTGTGCATGGAGAACGCGTAATACTGTCATAGTAAAAGCGGGGCGAACGCGGCAAAACACTATGTAAAGTGATCAGACGCGTCCGCAAACGCTTCGCTTTCCGCTTCAGCTTGTCATCGGCCTAAGGCTTTCAGACCAACCATTCCTTGTCAAACATCCCGCATTACCACCAAGTGACCATCCTATATCCCGGCTTTTTCCAAAACCTTTCACCTAATGCTCATTCACGGTGGCGGCCACGTATCTCTGGCTGCCGTGCGAGAGAAATATTGGCCAGTACACAGCCGACGACTTGTTCAAAGTGGCATTCGCAGCTGCTACCGACGTGCCCGAACCGATCCCGCACCGACAGCCCAGCAGATTGGACAGCTTCCTTTACATCGAATCACGCCCAGTCGATTACGCTGGACCAGTGAAGCCGATACATAAACGAGCCGCTGCAATGAAAGCATATATTTGCATCTTCGTCTGCTTCTGCACCAAGGCGGTGCATAGAGAGCTGGTGAATGACTTGTCGACGCAGGCCTTCCTTTCCGCACTGCGCCGTTTCATCGCTCGCCGAGAACATCCTTTCGCAATATACTCGCACAACGGAAAAATTTTTGAAAGCTTAATTTTTGTCTTCTGCTAATGAGGGTCGAGCTTAGGCAGCATAATTACGAATCACCTGAGTTCACTAGCATGTGTCCTGGTATAGGCAGACAAGTCCATTTTTACCGTGACAACCGTACGATATTAAGCCTGTTCTAATGACCCTGCCACTTCTAGTTTTCCGATCTGCTTACTTCACATCCTTGCTCTCACTTGAGTACTATGGCTCTAATTTTCATAACTTTCCCTACCCAGTAATCTCTAGCTAATTGAATGTCGTTAAAATGTAAAAAAATCATTAATAAAATTTTCGTGAGTTAATAATAAAGATTATTTTACACCTCCAGTGCTGTAATTCTTCGAAAAACAAACTCACAATATCATATTACCGTATAACAGTGACCCTTTATACGAGATATAGGGCATCTCTCCCGAAATTACCCTATCGTTATTTAGCTGACTTCAAAGTAAAGTCATTCGTCTGCAAATCAGCATATATGAAAATGGAACCTGAGGAACGAACAATATGATCTCGCTTGATTCATAAGAGAATAATCTACGCTCGCATGAACAATTCGCGTCCACGGACTCCAATCACTCCAATAAAGGGTTTTGTAAATATTTGAAGCAGGCTACGCTCAGTCGCTAATGAAAATGAACCAGTTAAACAGTATAATAAATTATAAGAATAATGAATATCCCAGGATAAGTTTGAATTAGTATAATTCAAGAAAATAAAAAAAAGAACTAGGATTCGCTTTCTGAGCAGTAGCGTACACCTCTTGCTATTCTACCGTGCTATAATTCCAATTAAGTATGTGTAGGGTATGAGCCAGTATAAATAAAATAAATCAATATTGAACTTAGTTTCTTTATTGAAAGTAATATATAGACACTTATTCGGCATTGATTCAAAATTGGACTTCGCAGATCAGTAGCAATCAGAGCAAAGTAAGCAATGATCTCAGATTTTATTAAAAAATCACCGTACCTACGTGCATATCACCTGAAGCTATTCCGAAATGAGATCTGCCAAGGAATACTCATGATACATTCCGGTGGATCCAAATTACGCACCGTATCCCACTTGTAATCCCCGCAGGGATGACGGGAAACGAATATGATCATATATATCAATTGTAAGAGCTACATGGCAGTAGCTGTCGCGCGGTAGCCCAACCGGCCGACCGAATCATGTTTAGCGCTCTCGAATGCTTTATCCTATTTAATGCAATGCAAAAACAAGCATTAAATTCGACATTAAGAAGAATAAATGAATAATAATCTTTAATGCTACGGTATTAATCCTGCCCGAGCGAAGATTGGCCGGCCATGTTGCGGGTGCAAAACACATGCACCGGACAGCTCGGACAGGCTCACGACTACAGGACCAGGTTCCCCGCTCGCATTCGCTCCGGCTCATAACCAGAAGCTAAAATAAATAAATTAATCGATAGAAATAATTAAGTCATTCAATAACTCACGGCGGCAATCGTGCGCGGAGCCCGAAGCCAGAAGGAAGGTACCGAGGATGAGCAAAATAATTTCTAATTTATGCAGCAAATGCAGAAATTTGCCGTTGCCGCCCCGCCATTCAGCAGGAGGATGTGCTTGTTCAGTACATACAGAAGTCAATGGCCACTGCCACCGTGACCGCCTTGCCGGCTGCCGACTTTCCAGACCTGGTGCTCTATCATTGTCGTCGCTGATGAGCTCACCTATAACTTATGCACCAGCGCACCCGGCATCGGCAGTACATTTATTTGTAAAGGCTCAATGCCATCTCTCTTTGATCGGTGGGCTGCTGGCGGTGGTAACTAACAAGAAGGCTTCAACAAGAAGTCTTGCTCGGAACTGTGCGGTTTATTGGAAAATCGATCCGCATGCACCCGCGGACAACACAATACCTACAACGAGGTGGTGGGGAGTGTTCGGATGGTCTTTAGAGTTAATATGGAATCGGCAAAGATGCATCCCTGATTAAATCGCTCTTCGGGTCATTACACAGCGTGAGATCGTTAATAATGCGCATCGTTTTACTACATCATGTTTCTGAAATATTATTCATTTAATACACTGTGTGGTTTATTAAGTTTTTCCGGGATGCTTTGAGGATCCCGACGATTTACTGCTGAAAAATTAAAAGGTATACAGGTACACTACGCGATTGGCTGGAGGCATGAAAAAGGATTCCGCGTAGTAGAGATCCCATAGCTTATGGTATTTCGACTAATTTGGGCTGTGGCCAAATATTTCGAACATGTCAACATTTAGCGCAATGCTTTCTTTGGCAAAGTTGTCGTGCTTACTTAGAACTACCCAATTCGTTATCCAATTATTTGAGAACGTCGACGTCAGGGAGTCTGTGAAGAGAGATAGGATACTGCGTAGTAGAAGTCCGCGTAGTAGGAGACCCGACTGTAATCTCATAGACGACTCAGTTGCAGTGGCGGCGCGAGGTATTTTGCCGCTCGGGGCAGAGAGTTAAATTTGCCGCCCCTTTTATTACGAACGTATCAAAAGAGATCGAATGTTTCCCACGTTTTCATATATAACAAATATAATAGACGGGTGGCTTTTAGCCGAATGCTGATTGGCCGCACGCCATTCAGCCGAATGAGTAATTAAGCCGAATGCTATTTTATTTATCTGCATAACCATAATACAGTTCTATATAATCTTTGAACTGGAGTCGACTGTTTTCAATTTTTAGGTTAGGTGTATGGCTTTGCAGTCTAATTTTTAAGTAAAAACAAACTATTTTGTTTTCATCCGGCGTTTCGGTCCGTTTGGGACCTTTTTCAGATCTGTTGTTGTACAACAATGGATTGTCATATGGTTTTTCAGGATCATCTGTTTGGATCGTGTAAAGTCATTTCGGGATCGGAACGCTCGTCTTATTTTCCCTCTGAACTCGGTTCAGTCAATATCTCTCAACTAACTGCTAACAAAAGTTAGCAGAACTTTAGAAGTTAAAGCTCGTTATATTTGGATGGCCTCTAAAAAATTGTATTTTTTAAACCTTTTCAAAGATAAATCCCATAATTTTTAAAATTTTCAATGAAGTTCTTGTAATCGTCACAATACAAAACTATTTAACGCATATTTTATTCTCGAGTATTTTCAAAAAGATGCGGACCATCTTGAAAAATAATACTTCTTCCAACTATAACCCAATATTTATTTCCGAATGTATGTTGGAATTTTCTTAACATGCTACAAATAATATTTTTCATGACATGCTACTAATAATATATTGATAGCATATAAATCGATGTTAAACCGTGTAATTTTGGAGGGGTCCTACAAAAAATGTTAAGAGCCGCTGTTCTATATCATACTGAAGCGTAATGTACTATATTTAGGCAGTTATCATAAAAAAAGTTTTTAAGGGGTCACAAGTAACGGTCTTTAATTTAGAGAGCATTACCTACCTCTTCAACATTTCTGGTTATATATTCTAGTTTTTCAAAACTTCAAAAAAGGAAACAATTATTACACTTCAAGAGGAATAAATCACTGAAACTATTTCACTTAAACTAAGGCTTTAGGATAGTTTGACGCTAGGTTTGGACAAATACACACTGTGAAACGGTTTGATAGGGACATAAGTTCCATGAGTCATACATGTATGCATGTACCTTAGATCGTGTTTTCTAACCTATAGGAAATTGCACTACGAATAATCGAATCTGGATTGTAGCTTAAAAATGTGGTCTGCTGAATTACTCGGCTCAAAAAATGATTTCAAAACTACCACAAAATATTAAAAGAACTTAAAGAAGTTTGAGCTATTTTATATTTTGTTTCTTTTCCATAATGCAATAGTATAAACTTCATTTTTAGTTTTAAATAAATGACTTGATCTTCCTTATCTTGATTTAGAGGTTTTGACATTCTTCAACGGAATAACATACTTAACTCATATTTCGATTTAAGTCTGCTTCCTCATCTCGTATAGATCAGTGCCTAGTCAAAAAGCGGTGCTTGCGAACAGTATACAAACAAAATATACTACCTGCACCATGCCGCTCTAACTTGTACGTGTAACATATAGATAATGGGAGAACACTATCGCGATTGACTTTCCGCAGACCAGTCTTACATCTACAGTACGCGAGGTGCAAAGTTGATCAAGGTGACAATGGTATTTGTTCTTACAGAAGTTCCCCACATACAGCTACATTATACGAGACAAGTAGTACTAATAACGTTTAACTCCTTAGCCGAGGCAGGAAGCTTCTTAGCGAAGAAACGTGCATCACGACGTCGAATATGAAAATGTCTAATGGAAATTCGCCTGCATGATTTGGCTCCTCGTACTACCACAAAGATTCATGTCGAAATAGGGAAAAGTGGAATCCGTCTACAACGACACTTGGAAAAACTTTTTCCCTAGCATTCTGAACCAACCTATATCGTCTTACTTGACATTAAAGGGCAGATCATCTCAAGGTGTTAACTGCACACAAAGAACCCTATGCATGTAAATTGAACAGACGCCCACGTACCAGTTCTGTAACCAGACGGCACACTACGGTAAGCCATTCACCAAAACAACTAAAGGAAAATTCATCTACTACAACCAACACCACGAAACACCCTTTGACATATGCTGATACACCAAAGACAGCCGGCCAAAGAACACATACCGAACAAACAATATTACTCGGTATCCCCATGCCAATAGTCAATATACCTAGGGAATAAATAAACAAGAAAGAAGACGGTTACACCAGTCACTCAAAAACACAAAATGCACTAAACAAGCAATGGCGAAAATCAAAGCTCTAGCGACGACGACATGAACACAAACACAAGCAAGGAAGAAAGCATACGGAATGGTCAGCAAGCGGTAGAGGATAAATCTGACTATTGCTCACCCACAAGAAAGGAAATTAGCACAAAAAGCTGAAAGCAGTGCGCCCAGGATAGTTTGAATTGCTAATTTAATTGTATTTTTGAAACGTATATTATTTTCAAAAAGGCGAAAGACTCGAGGTTACAGCCTTAATAAATGAATAGAAATATTTCGATTTGTTTTGTCATTGAACATTCCCAAAAATCTAAATTATTTACAAATAATTTCTTTAATTGGCATGCACAAATCATCGTAGGATAATAGTTTTAATAATACCCTTATTCTTGTTTACGACGAATGTGAGATTCGAACGAAAGTTGTGTCTATTCTTGTTCACAACAGCAAAATCAAATGAGCTTCGTTCGAACTGCAAATCTCGCGTTCGCCGAAGACAAGAATAAGGGTATATATACCCAATCAACAAGTATATTTGTATTATGTTTCCAATTATATATTTCTTTCTTACAACATGAACTAACCAAAACATATAAATAAATGCTTGACATTCGATTAAATTGCGTTCGCCAATTAGCATTCGGTCAAATGGCTGTTTAGTTCTTTAGGCCAAACGACCCTGTCGGCTAAATAACATTCGGACGAACGACACTAGGCTAAATGTCCTATTGGGTTTAAATTATAATGGCATTCGGCCAATTGACCTGGAATCGATGAAAGTATTAGAAAATGTCTGCATAATTTTTTTCTTATTATTTTTATTACTTGTTCATATGTTATACAATTTTCAAATTGTATCTTTCTTGACTTCGCTGCAGGAAGAAGTGTCACACTTTTCCTTAGCGTAGGTATTGAAAAACTACATTCGAAAGTGGCATTTTTTACATATTTTCAGCTAACCGTTTTATCTCACATATGCATTTTAACTCATATTTTGATGAAAATTGTTAAAGTTACTTGAAAAATATGAACTAGAATTTGTATTGAGTTGAAACAGAGTTAAGAAAATATAGGAATAATTAACCAAGCAGAGGGCGGCATTGCCTTGACATTTTTTATTAATTCGAAATCAACAGAGTAGAACGTTTGCCAAATGGACAAAACAAACATTTTTACGAAATTGTTAACAAAAGCAAGATTAAATACAGAACAATCCTTTTAAAAATGTCGATTATCTCATACAGGTGTGTTTTCATTCGGAAGTGTTCGCTCGGAAGTTCATCCCAGTATAACCTATGCCGGTATTTAGTCACACGAAAACCATGCGCAAGGTGAACAGAGACGAGTTTCCGACACATCATTTGAAATTGAACAATACATAGTTTTGAACTGTGCATCACATCCGTCGTTTAGATCTCCTACCTCCTTTCTTTTTAACAGACGCCAAAATAATATAAATTGGAACGTTTCACACACGAAATGCCGCCCCGAAATTTTGCCGCTCGGGGCGGCTGCCCCCTTCGCCCCCCCCCCCCCCTAGCGCCGCCACTGCTCAGTTGAGTAGCATCTTCAGAAAAATGATTTTTTTTAAATTGTCTGTTGTCATCTAAATTAAGTGGAAGCGGCAACTAACTACTAGCACAATTTAGTAATTTATGTCGTTTCTGCTTACCTTAAGTGAAAAGTGTGCTTTTTTTTTCCAAATTATGAATATCTTGCGGTAATATATGCGAAACAAGAGCTTCTTTATTACGACACATAGATGTCCGCTTCATAAAATAACCTCATCCCAGTACAACACATCCGGAATGAGATTTAAAATGTGGATTGAATTGGAACAACCTTCGCAACAACCCATTCTGACTGAATTAGTTTTCGAATCTGCTATTACATTTGCGCTGAAATTCTGCTGAAATTGATAGTGCGATGAAGGGATGGCAGCAGCGGAATCTGCTGTTGAATCGACAGAGACACAGAGTTATGAGAGAACGAGTTTCAACTTGCTCTTGGTGTGTCCCTAACCTTTCAAAATTGGATTTGAATTTTTCGTGTTTCACTCGTCAGTAACAGACACCAACTTGCTGCCAGTTAGACGATATATCCAAACTAACATCAAATTGGCGTCAGTTAGACACAGAATCCAAACAGTTCACACAACTTATGTGAACTCCTAAAGCAACTGGCTGGTATGTTATGTGAACTGTTTGGATTTAGTGTGTGACTGGCGCCAATGTGATGTTAGTTTGGCAGTAAGTTGGTGTCAGTTACTGACGAATGGAAACGAAACATTAAAGTCCAACTTTTCCAGAAACTGTTCCCAGATTTTTTCTGCATCAAATCTACAACTATAGTAGTATAGTTTCTCCAAAATCCAATTTTTTAATATCTTTCCCACACATTTTAATTCACGTTAGCCACCATCGAAGCAAAGCCATCTCTAGAATATTTTCGTAAAAGTATTACCTAATTGTATCATTAAATGGAACATACCATCTGGTACATCGTCAAAGCTTTGTTTTTTCCAACACCTAAACGATGTTTAAATTATTTTGTGCAAAAAATCCCAGAAGATGATACACGTAAAAAATTCCTTAGAATTTTCATGATTTGTTAGTGTCGGTATCATGAAAATCGTGCTAAATACTTTGCTGTCGTCTGTGAAAAAGCAATACATCATTATCAATTATAAGCTAAGATTACCGACGATTTAAACCATAGACTCCATAGAGGAACTGTGAAAAATATGTTTCAATTCTGTCGAGTTGAAAAAAAATCATATCTCCGGAACCGAAAGTCCGTTTAAAATGGAATTTAATAGAAGCCAATAAACATATCTTTCATTCAAGACTTAATAACCGCCTGGGATGGCATGCACCTCAGAGCAATAAATGATGGCAATAAAAACGCTCTTCGTACTTTTCATATAGACCACCGCCACAGTGGCACGACTTGGAACAAAAGGTGTACTAAAGTCAAATCTTTGCCGTATCGGTTCAAATATGACGGTTTTATGTAATTTTGGTACGCTGAAGTCGTTTTTGATATTAAAACATTAAAAATAAACATTTGCTATTCATGAGGGTGTCTCAAAAATATCTATTTTTCGAAATTGTTCTTATTTTTTTTATATTAATTTTCATGCGCCAAATCGTTTTTGATATTAACATTTGCTAAAAAATCTTCATTATACATTAGGGTGGCTCACAAATAATTATTTTGTTGTGAAAGCTCAAAATTTTTAAAGAAATTTTTGTATGCTAAATTCCTTTTATTGTTAAAAAAATATTAGAAATTAACTTTACTAGTTATTAGGGTGGCTCAAAAGTAATTATTTTATCTGTTAGAATGATTTTATTCAATAGTAATTACGGTATGCTGAATTTATTTTCCATGTTGAAACGAATTGATTTACATCTCATTATGATGTTTCAGAAATGATTTTTTAGTTTTTATGGATCAAATAAGATGTTTTCGATTAATTTTGGAACCATAAATTCATTATTGAGTTTAAAACAAAAATTTTGAGCATTTCAGTAGAATAATTAATTACATTCAATAATCAATAGGATGGTGTCCTTTTAAAATGCTTATCTCACATAAAAAATAAATCAAAATCCCTTTTTTCGCGTATATGGTTCATTTATAAATGGTTTTATCAAATTCTGATGAAGAGTTTTACCAAAGGACTAGAACTCAACTGTGTTCACTCAATTTGACAGCCGCTGCGTAAGTTTGACCGACTGAGGGAAACCAACGTCGCGACAACGTACGCGCAGCATCTTGAAGCAGCGCTGCCACCGGAGGAGGAGCTCATCGATGCTCCCCTTGGGGACTGCTGGACCAGGACTAAAGCAGCCATCAGCAGCACAGCGGAGAGCGTCTGGGATACGTACAGAGGAGTCGACGGAACGATTGGTTCGATGGCGAGTGCCAAGAGATATTGGACGAGAAGAATGCAGCACGCGCAGCGATGTTGCTTCAAGCCACTCGTCAGAACGTGAAGTCATATCGACGGAAGCGAAAACAGCAGGCTCGTTTTTTTCAGGACAAAAAGCGCCGCCTGGAAGAATCAGAGAGAGATAGGAGATAGAGCTGCTGTATCGCTCTCAGGAAACGCGGGCGTTCTTCAAGAAGCCGAATTACTCTCGCAACGGTTTTGTGCCGCGGGCCTAAATGTGTAGAGACAAGGAAGGTGGCATCTTGACGGACGAACGTGAGTTGGTCGAAAGGAAGGCAGTACTACAATGAACATCTGAATGGTGCGCAGGCGGACAATCTGGCGTTCGAGGAGGACGATTATATCAGTGTCGCAGCTGACGGGGATGTACCGGCGCCCACTATGAATGAGGTTAACGAGGCTATTCAACAGCTCAAGAACAACAAGGCAGCTGGTAAGGATGGTCTAGGAGCGGAACTCTTCAAGGTGGGTCCGGAGAAACTGACGGAATGCATGCACCGAATAATCGAAAGAATCTGGTACAGGGAACAGCTACCGGAGGAGTGGAAGGAAGGGGTCATCACCCCGATATACAAGAAAGGCGACAAATTGGACTGTGAAAACTACAGAGCGATCACAGTGACAAATGCCGCTTACAAAGTGCTATCCCCGATTCTGTTCCGGCGCCTTTCACCGCTGGTAAATGGATTGGTCGGGAGTTATCAGGCAAGTTTCATCAACGACAGATCAACAAACGACCAAAACTTTACTATACGGCAAATCCTCCAAAAATGCCGTGAATACCAGGTCCCGACACATCACCTGTTCATCGACTTTAAAGCCGCATATGATACGGTGGACCGTGTGGAGCAATGGAAAATGATGGACGAGAACGGCTTCCCTGGGAAGCTGACAAGACTGATTAAGGCTATGGGTCCGTTTGAAACACGCAGGGAACTAAGACAAGGCGATGGGTTGTCCTGCCTGCTGTTCAATATAGCGCTGGAAGGTGTAATGCGAAGAGCGGTGCTCAACATACGGGGCACGATTTTCACGAGGTCCGGACAGTTCGTGTGCTTCACTGACGACGTGGACATAATCGGTATAAACAAGGAGACGGTAGCAGATCTGTATACCCGACTGAAGCACGAAGCAGCACGAGTAGGACTGAAGATAAATGTGTCTAAGACGAAGTACATGCTGGCTGGCGGAACCGATCGCGATAGCAGTAGTATTACGATCGACGGCGACGAGTTCGAGGTGGTTGACGAGTTCATCTATCTAGGCTCATTGGTGACTGCGGACAATAATACCAGCCGGGAGATCAGAAGGCGTATTATCTCTGGAAGTCGTGCTTAATATGGGCTCCACAAAACTTTGAGATCCAGGAAGCTTCACCACCGCACAAAATGCGCCATGTACAACACACTGATTACGGTGGGCGGACCCCACCAAGTTGGTTTTCACCTCCAACCCGGCAAGTTCCCGTTGGCTGGACCAAGTGGAGCAGAACCTGCCCAAAAAGCATTTCTATTTTATAACACACTACAAAAGCATTCTAAGTTTTAAGAAGAGCTTCAAGAGTGCCATATAACCTCAATTGTTACTAGGGTGGCGAGTATCGGGCACCTGAGAGGTTGGAGACAAACAGCAACTGACCGAGTGACGTGGCGGAATATTGTGGAACGGATTACATCATGATAATATGATGTAGAATTAGGAAATATATGCGTAAGTTATTGAGAAATCATTTAATGACATATTTCAATAGGTTGAAAATATTTACAGAATTTTAAACATTGTGAGTATCTTCACCATCTAAATACCATACTTTCCACTTGGCTCCTCTCTCTTGAATACTAGTAAAACTCTCATAGAGCATGCTCTCAATGCTATTTGAAAGTTGTGCATGTATTCGTGTCATTATTCTAGCTATAAAGGGATTATTCAAATTTAATATCAATAACAGTTTTTTTTAAATTTTGACTGCCTATCGCAAGTTTTCGCAAAACTAGCATAGACTCATTTTAAAGAGAAAACTAAAAGCTTTCGAATGAGTGTTGTGTGATCGCGTGAATTTACAGGCATCGTTGTTGTTATCGCATTAGTAGTTCAAATTCAATAAAAGTTCATGACAAACAGTTAGCTCAACACTAACTAAACCACTAACAAGTGACTTATTTTTGGCGATTTTACGATGTAACTCTAATTTGGTGAACTAATGCAATGCATAAAATCAACCGTTTCTTTGAAAAATGATCATAATCGGATGCAGTTCCTATGGTCAAATAATTCAAAAAACACTTAAGTTATGCCCTTCAAAAAACTGTCAAAAATTCATTTTACGTTCAAATTATCTAAAATCTCGCGAAAATGTCTCCGATAGCTCACCTGATACGAGAAAAATACTAGTGAGAATATGACCTTCATATATGGACTTAAGTCCGGGCTCGTCCCACTGTGCACCGATCTTTTCTCTTATGTCATTCCCTTTTACTCCATTGTGTGTTGCTCCCATGTGCATTTCACTACGGGAATTCGCGTACGACAATTCTTTCGTTCTGATTTAACCTGTATTTTAGTTTGCTTCGCATTTCATTCTTTTTGCCAATTAAGGCCATGTCCATACGCAATGGGAGGGTTTTGGTGGTTCAAATCCCTCCCATGAGGGGTTAGAATTACTTTAAGAAATTTCTTAACTTCTTGATCATAAAATGCTACACTGAAAGCCATTCGATGAAGAAAATAACAAAACAAATTTTTGTTTTCCTAATTAGTTGATTTCAACAGAAAAATGAATAACGTAACTAAATTTTCTCTTAATTTTGAGAGATTCTCAAATAATAGTTATTGAAAATTATTATTGATTTTGATTCAAGACGCACATCATACGAAATGACAGCAAGTAGCTAAGATGCACACCTTACTGAAATACATCAAGGTAGCGACAGCAACTATGTTCATACACGCTGGGCATAACGGTTAAGCACGTAGGTAGTTGTCTCAGCTTGGAAAGCTTGTTTTATTCTGGACGCAACTACCTGAACCAGTACACAAAAAAAAACAGAAATTCAACTGACCTCATTTTGGTTTTACCTAGTTTTTCTTTAAAAACATTTCAATAAAGGGATGATTTTTATTGACATTTTTTTCAATACATGTGCACTGAAAATTGAAAATATTGTCGAAAATTGTCAAAATCATTCTATTTCGGATTTAGTCGATTATATAGTAACATTTCAATTATTAACCAATGTAATATGTAATATGATAATTATTTTTCATCGTTTGAGATTCCAAACTAGATGTGGAATGAGTATGAAGTTTTTTTTGTAGTGCTGGATAGTGTTTGTGACTAAATAGAAAAAAATATACCTTTATTCTAAAATTCAAATCAATCAATTTCCAACAATCCTTAAATACCTCATTTAAGATTGCAGTTTATAAAAAGATAACATTATGAGAAACATAACTCTGTATTATATTTACGTGTGAATTACTGACATACGGAATTTTTCAACAATTTAATTCCATACCTTTCATCCGTCGGTCGGTGAAACAAAACGTTTGAAATATCCTATGTTGTATTTTACGATGAAGCAGTTTAATTCAACAATGAGATTAGTTGAATTCTAGTCGTTTGTGTCTTGGCTGAAAAGGTAGTGTAACGGCATATGCAATTCTGTCTGGACTAAAACAAGCGTTAAAAGCTGAGACAAGCGTTTCAAGCTTTAGCTCATGTAGCTTTTCAAGTTTTGTGCTTTAGCTTTTTAAGTTTTGTGCTAGGATGAAACGTTCGTGTCCAGACTGAAACTGACAGCATCAAACCAACAACGTTGGATTATTGTTTTCAACAAAAATTTAGTTCGCCCAAATATTAACTAGACGAAACCAAAAACTCAACTAATTTTTTAGTTGAAATTGTGATGAATCGGTTTTCCGTGTAAAAGCCTTTTGGTACATAAAATGTCATTCGAATTCGGTCCTCTAGAAACAAATCGTTGAAGAAATACAGGATACAAGTCAAGTTGGTCGGCATTTTCGGATCGGTTCACATTTCGTCAAGTTTCGATATAAGCAACGGCTGTGAGTAGGTCAGTTACACAACAAAGGTCGGTCAGTGGGCTATCAAAGGGAGCTAAAGAGAAAAATTATGAAGTCGGAAAAAATTGGGTTATTGTTTTCTGAAGAAATTTCACCGCCGATGATCTCTCCGTCACAGATGATGGTGGCTAAATGGCTAACGAAAATAGGCATCGGTATCGGGAGAAATGCCACCGCCAAGAACCCACTAGCAGATAGATAGGAACGAGTTTCGCCAAGAAGAATAATAGACATCCTGCGAGAGTGGTTGTAAAGAGATGTAAATTATTATGGTTGGCACTTCCGGATCGGTTCGTGTCACAACAGGTGACTATATTTGCAGCAGACCTAAGCAAGTCAGTTATACAGCGAAGATTGGACGGTAAACAACAAAAAGCAGCAATGGAAAAAATTAAAGGGTTGTGTACAGGAGACGACCACGGTGACATTAAAAATGTAGCTTTTTTCAAGAGCGTGCAAATGAATTTTATCTATCACACATATCGACTCACGTTCTTGTTCACTCGCCTGTTTTCATATGTTACAATTTGCTATATACCCTCCCCATCAAAACATAATTTATTGAAGGTCTTTTAACGGTAATCTATTAATTAATCAAGTATCTCACTAGGTGATTGGCATTATTTGGCTGATCCATCTAGTAAAAATAGGCTGGTCTGTGCAGAAAATATATTCAAAAGAAAAGTTCCATATTGAGAGTTGTGATGAGGAAGCCCACGCCCGCCAACGGAAATATACAGATTCTCCATGAAATATGAAATTCCATTTTCCATTTAAATTTTCAATAATGTACTAATAAACTTAAGTAAACAATCTTAAGTTTAAGTATTTCTTGATCGATTAGTGGTGGAAAAAATGAAATTATTTGATAAATTACATTGTTATGCAACGTTCGCACTACCAGTTAAAACGGGTTTTTATGCTATCTTGGTGACATTTTTCTTGTTGCTAATTATTAACACGTGTTATAACTCTGTAGTGTAAACATTGTATTATTAAACCAATTCTGCAGCGTTTTATGTTATATAGGTGTTTTATGTGGTAATAGGACTGACATAATTATATCTTCAGTACAGCGGTTTGTTTCATAATTTAAAACAGATTTATTTTAAAGTTTAAATTAGTATACCCAACCGTTCTATTTGTTGTATACTTTAAAACGCAATTAGAACTGTGTTTTAAATACATAGGGTAGGACAGATATTCTGACTGGATAAACTGGGAAAACAATTTTAAGTCCAGTAACGCTTAAGACATGGCTTGAATTTGAATCGAAAAAGAACACCCGCTTAAACTGCTGCTGAGACGGTAAGTTCTGTTTTAAAATTTTCCGTTGTGTGCAGTACGAAACAAAAGTGTTTGAAATTAGAAAACAAAAAATTCTGCTGGGAATGTGATTGTTTCCGATGTAATTACACTCAGGTTTTTTACGCAGGGGATACAGGCCGTGTAAATGAAAACCGTGTAAATTTCAAAATTCGCGTAAAAAATACCGCGTAATAAAACCTGAGTGTACTCTCCTATATAAAATACCACGCTGCTGAACAGCGCAATAACTACAGAAGCACGTTGTCAGATGCCTTACTGATAAAAAACATATAACCGAAATATGAAACATATGAAAACCAATAGGCTCTTTACCCTACGCAGCTGCAAAGCGCCGTAAACATGAATTAACAAGTTACAACGCACACGAATGATTAAAAGTAAATATATTTTATTCAAACGCAACACTCTTAAGCAGCACACACCGTATTGAATTAAATCCAAACCACCCCACCCACCCACTTTGCAAATCATTCTGTGACACCGCACAGTGGCGGGACTTCGAACAAAAGCCGGACAAAACCTAAAAAGTTGTTTAAATGTAGTGGAAACACCATATTAAGATCATGTTGGAACGCTGAATGTTATTATGATAATTAATTTTTGATGTGATGGAAAATTTTCAAGATGGCCGCCAATATGGCGGCCGAATTGTACAATTCTCTTTGTTAACGTTAATATCGTCTAAACCCTTGAATTTAGTTACACGCTTTGAATGGAAAAGTTCCTGGATATGAATCAGCAGATATTTTGATATATATGGTTTAGTGATTGATCCACCTATAAGTGACATAGAGACTTTTTCTGCGAAAAAAATCTGATGACCTGGTTTTGTCTTCTACAAAGTTGTATTCAACATTGCTAAACGTCACATTGCACATATCAATAAAAAAACGATTTAATCCACCTATCAGTGAGATGAGAAATTTCTTACACATATCACTGTTGTACTATTCATAAATTTGCCGATCACACGTGAAGTTGGCAAGCAACTAGATGTGAGATAAGCACAGTTTCGAATCCTGCACGAATAACACTTCGAATAAACTGAATAAATAAAAAAATAAGAAGAAAAAAAAAAACAAATAAAAATTTAAAATAATTATGAAGCAAAAAAATAAAAAAGGTTTTCATAAAATAGATGGAATGATTATCATAAATCAAATTAATAAAATAAATAAATCAAATCAGCTCAAATAAAAATTAGACAATATTAAAAAATGTTATTATATTAAGAGAGTAAATTAAATTGTTTCAAGCTAACAAACTGTCATACAATAACAATGAGAACTGACTAACCTGAATTGATAAAATGGAGAAGCTGAATAAAATATATGAACTGGGAAAAACTAACAATTTGACATTTGAAAAACTGCAAAAGATGTATTATTTACAGCATGCAGCAGAAATGTTATCACGAATAGGGGATTTTAGGAAAAAATAGCTCAAAACACTTCCTTCGTATTTTTCAAGAAATTGATGTATTCTTATTCAAATTCTAAGATTGCTCCCCTAAAATAGTATGAGTTGTAATTTTCTAATAGTTAGTTCAAAAGTTCTACCCTTTTAAGCATTTTTTCTAATATTTTTCCATAATGCCAATGGCAAAAACTTCAATTGAAGTTGGTAGGAGTCAAAAAAGTAGATACAGAATACTAGATTAGGATTGTCGCTGGTGTTCCCATTGTTTTCGCCTCGGAACATGTTTGTTTTGCTTCCGGTATGTATCTGTCAAAGTATCGAAAGTCTCTCTAGTAAAAGTCTTTGGTCCGCGCTTTTGGTACACGCAGAAAAATATGGCCTGCTTTTAACCACAAACCGTTTAGTTGAACTTCAAATTGAGTTTGCCTATTTTTCATTTCAGTCTCGTTTATTCTGCTGTGATTTTTATGCATTCAAGACCAAAAACGTCCAATGAATAAAATTTGCAACAAAATAAATGAGAGGCAAACAGAAATGGGGATGTGAAAATGAAAATGATGTGATATCTTCTATGTAACAAATTTCTATGTGGCATAATATTAAAATTTCATTAATTTTCCAAGATATCTATGCGTGACAGGTAATTTTTATCTGCTACTACAAATTGCAAAAAATTATGTGTGAAATCAATATATTCAATATAACGAATTTTTCTTGGTGTAAATTTTCAACTGTTATTGTTGTGAAATGAAAGAATTTGTATATACCGCACAAGGAAATGAAAATTTATCAAAATTCAGTACAAGTTTAGACAATTTGTGCATTCTAATTAGTGAAAACATATTAGCCAAGAATGGTCATTGTTTTGCTGGCTAAAAGAAACAAAAATGATTAGTCGCTATGAAACGACGATAGAGGATTATTTTTTTGCTTTTTTTTATTTGGCCCATTTGACAGGTATATCCCGGAATCAAAACAACAATTTTCCTACCACTGATGCCAGCGACAATCCTAATCTAGTGTTCTGTATCTACTGTCAAAAATTGTTCAAACTGCAAAACTTGGCATCTGGGTTAACTTTGACACTTGTCACCAGGCCCGACGAGAGGGGGGGTCAGGGGGGGCAACTACCCTGGGGCCCGGGTCTGTTTTGGGGGCCCGCATTTTTAACTGAATTAAATTTATTTTAATTTAATTGATGAAGTTTATTGTTTCTGTCGACACTGCAAATATATTACAATCAACTACTTCAACTTTAGCGGCATTAATTGGGTTCGCAATAATACATCATTTCTGTACCCACACTCATCACACTCATCAACTAACACGTGTATCACTCAGCTACTCGACGGTTACAGCACCGCGGGGCTAGTTCAACTATGTGACGTCACTAATGACAACAACTGTATTTTGGATCTTTGCTTTGGAAGCCAGGAGCTCTCCGATCACTTTGCCGTTTGTCGTGCTCCAGCTCCTCTCGTTAAACTATGCCAACACCACCCTGCTCTTCATTGTTTTCTCCGAAAATGTGTACCTTGTACATTCGAAGATACCACTGAGAAACTGACATATGCCTATCGCAAGACAGATTTTCGAGGAATGCACCTTTTCTTGTCTCGTATCAATTGGAATGAAATCTTGTCACAATCTGATGCAAACGCAGCGGCTGAAATTGTTTCGAACGTACTGATTTATGCTATCGACCAGTTTACTCCTAAAAAACTCAATCATGGCTGTGAATATCCTCCATGGTCGAATCGTACACTAAAAAAGTTTAAATTGGCCAAAAGGTCAGCTCTAAAAAAGTTTTCGAAATACCGAACCGATATGCTAAAGAATCAGAATATTTTTAAATCATTGTTACAAGAGACTTAATAAGCCTCTCTTCAATTCCTACCTTCATTCAGAGCCACCTTCGTAACAATCCAAAAAAGTTTTGGAATTACGTTAATGAACAGAGGCGTGAGTCAGGTTTACCCACTTCTATGTCGCTGGGTGATTTAGAAGCGACTTCATTGCCGGACATCTGTGAGTTATTTCGCCAACAATTCAGCAGTGTTTTTACCAATGATACTCTTAATAATCAACAAGTCTCCGCAGCAGCCGACAACATTCCCCGTAGGACTAGTATTGGACCTCATTTCACGATATCTTTCGATATTGTACAAAAAGCTTGCACAAAACTCAAGTGTTCTAACACTCCTAGACCTGACGGAATCCCATCATCTATCATTAAAAAATGCTCGTCGTCGCTTTGCCTACCTCTGTCCGTCGTTTTCAATATATCGTTAAGTTCCGGAGTGTTTCCTACCATCTGGAAATCATCTTACGTTTTTCCGGTTTATAAAAAAGGATCCAAAAGCGAAGTTCCCAATTACCGAGGAATCGCATCTTTATGTGCACTATCGAAATTATTGGAGCTCATCGTTCTCGAGTTTTTGACACATTGTTGTTCTAGATACATCTCAGAAGCTCAACACGGTTTCATTCCCAGGCGATCTACTTGCACTAATTTAGTAGCCTACACCTCATTTATCGCTCGCTCGCTACAGGATCGATTGCAGGGTGATGCAATATACACCGATCTGTCGGCCGCCTTCAATAAAATCAACCAATGGCTTCGATCTTACTTGTCAGGCCGTAAAATGTCTGTTAAAATCGGGAATCATTTATCCTCATCCTTCGACGTAACGTCCGGCGTACCTCAAGGCAGCCATATCGGTCCTTATATTTTCCTTCTATACATAAACGATCTGGATTCATTGATTAAGTGCTTCAAGGTGTCTTATGCCGATGATTATAAGTTATTCCATATAGTTAAAAGTTACTCTGATGCTTTGTTTTTGCAATCTCAGTTAGACATTTTCGCTAATTGGTGCATGACTAACAGGATGGTTTTGAATGCCTCGAAGTGTTCTGTGATTACGTTTGCACGAAAACGCTCCATCGTAACATTCGACTACACTATCTTGCAAAACAAATTAAAAAGAGAAACTACAGTGAAAGATTTAATGGTTCTTATGGATTCAAAGCTTACATTTAAGGATCACATTGCTTTTATCTCGTCTAAGGCTTCGCGTAATCTAGGAGTTATTTTTAGGGTTACTAAGCATTTCACTAACGTACAGTGCTTAAAAACGTTGTACTGCTCGCTCGTTCGTTCCACACTGGAATACGCCGCCGTTGTTTGGGCTCCTTTCTACAAGAACAGCATTCAACGCATCGAGAGTATTGAGCGTAAATTTGTGCGTTTTGCGCTGCGCCACCTGCCTTGGAGCGATCCCTACAATCTGCCCAGATACGAAGATCGTTGCAACCTCATTGGTCTTGAAACACTGTCTTTGCGCCGCAATGTGACAAAAGCGTCTTTTGTCTCTGATCTGTTATTGTCTCGCATTGACTGCCCTGATTTACTGTCTTCTCAACATTGATATTCGCCTCCGAAACCTTCGTTCCTACTCTTTTGTCCGTCTTCCAGTGTCTCGTACTAATTATGGCAAAAATGAACCCGTCAGTAGCATGTGTAGTGTTCAATCAATGTTACAATGTCTTTGACTTCAATTTGTCTCGCACTTCTTTAAAAAAATTGTTTTCGCGCACACTTTCCCAAACCTGATAGTGTTAGCCAATTTTTTATGTTAATGTTAATACTTTACCTATGTAAGATAGAGTTTAAGAAGTGTTTATTTTAAGCAGTGTTTAGTGTTAGTCATTGTATCATTTGGTTTGTTTGTTAAATGTTGATACCTAAAAGATAGAGGTTTTGTGCCTACGGGAGAAGGAGCTTTTGAAAATCCACTCCCGCGGGTTTTTCCCTCTCAATAATAATAACTACGTTCCAATCGTTCCAATGGTTTTCTGAAGTACGTGAACGTAACCCAATTAGATTCATTCAACAGTGCAATAGAACCATTCTGGTTTCATTTATCGCAAGTGTTTGTCAAAGTGTACAGTATGAAGTTGTTTACAATTTATCATATTCTTAGCTAATGTTACTAATAAAAGTTGGATATTTTCGGAATGGGGTTGACGAGTAGATGACGAAAATCAATGAATGAAGCCACTTTGAAAACCAAGATGGCGAATTCCAGTTAAGACATCTCTATAACCTAAAATATTGACATTTTCGAAAAAAGATAATCATAGAATAGATATAGGTATATTGATTTGTGATGCGGATGATATGATTATAGAAAACTTCTCTGAACCGCTCATCTACTCGGCAAACCCGCTTAAAAATACCCTCATAGTTTATACAGATATTGTTTGAAATAGCTCCAAGGTACCATTTCTATCATCTACTCATTAAGCCCGTTTCAAAAATTCCCAAATTGTTAGGGTTATCGAGATTATTGTTCAATCGGAAGTCTCCATCCTGGATTTCAAAAAGGTGCCAAATATCCATTTTCATCATGTACTTGTCAAGCCCGTTCCGGAAATACCCATATTGTTAGGGTTATCGATAATGTTGCTCAACCAACGAATTTTGATAAGAATGTGAAGCGAATTTTTTACGATCTAAATCCCAAAAAACGAACTAATTCAATTTACGAACACTTGGCTTGGTCCGTAAATAGAGGTTCCAGTGTACACATTTGATGCAGAAAAATGTGGGAATTGAACTAGATACTTATTCTACCTATTAGTATTCACCAAAAGTTGAAACTCTTTCTCTCACAACTCTCTGTCTCAGTCTTTCTAACAGCAGACTTCGCTGTTGGATCCCATTCATCGCATTCGGAATGTTTTCTCTCTGAAGGTTGGCGCAAATGTAACAACTGATTCCAAAACCGATTTTACCATGTTCAGAAACCAATAAAGAAAATTCGTTCAGGTCATAGTGACAACTGCAATAGCTGCATCCAGTGCCTCAAAATCATCAACATGTACCAACAATAAGAAACAAGGCAGCATCAGTGGTGCGAAATTTTACATTCAGTTGCCTATTTCTGATTAATTTGCTGAATTCAATATTCAGTTTCAATGCTTCCCTCATTCATTCACTTCCAAACTGACTGAAATTTTATGCAGAATCGAATGGTTGAGTGCAGAGGAAATATAAATTCATTCACAAACCAAAGCATTCATTTGTTATTATGTGGACAGTTTGAAGGCAGAAGTTCTTTTACATTTTCGAGCATAACTGAACTGCATAATCTATATCTGGTGCACTTTTGCTTGATGATCTCAGAGCGGACGGACGAGGAAAACAAACAAACCTTCAATTCATCGCGGCGGGCATAAATAGAATTTTATTTCTCTTTCAAGCTCACGAAGGGATGTCAATTTTTCTAAGCTCGGATTCTGAGCAGCATTAACGATGGTAGCATTAACGTGCGTCAAGGGAGCATGAACGATGGCGATATGGACTGTATGGCAATGTCGCAAAAAAGGTTTCCAATTGCAATGGCAAATCGGACGCAAGTCATTCTAATGGCCAGCCACAAACAAATATTCCTTTATTATTTTTATTTTTTTCATCTATTACTTATTTAAAATACTGACGACTCTGGTAAGCTAACGCATTGAATCGTATCAAATAAACAATTTTCATAAAAAATAGTTTAATTGAAACGGTTGCATTTGTATAGTTCCTCTAATCGATGTTGAAATAAGAAGTCATATATGGTACGGCCCGTCAGTACTTCGAACCCCGGGGCCCGGCGCGGCTCTCGACGGCCCTGCTTGTCACAATATGAAGGGAGGCTTTGAGAGACACAAAAAATCGAAATACCCTACACTAACTTCGATAGCTTTAATTTCAAAAAGTTACCAAATGCAATTTTAATTTCAAAAAGATACAAAATTCAATCTCAATACTCTCCACGAGTTGCTTTCTATATCCGCCATATTTGTTTACATTGCTCGTTTGAAACCGTTGTTTTTGGTTCAATTGGAACTTTCGGCTTCGGTCTTCGCGCATCTCTATACAATCATCTCTGTCCAAGACAAGTTCTGTTGATAAATACAATATATACAGGGAAGATTCCATTTCAATTTGACCCGGATGTAACGTTTTGATGCTCTTTATTCGGAAGAACAGTTCGAAGCGCGTTTAGTAATATTATGTCTTCCAAAACGAAAGGTAATTGTATGAATTGTAACACCGAACAAAAAAACTGCATACTGTATCATTTTACAACAGACATTTTCCTTAAAAGAAGAGATGTTCTTCAAAATGCGTTGAATAACTCGGATGATAAATATATACTAATCCAAGAATACATAAAAAATCACGACGGACATTTGGATGAAAATTGGAAAACCATTACGGAGTACTTTTTCCGAGAATTTGAAAGAAGATGGCAGAAGGCGAGTAGAAGAAAAGAACGGTTTTATGAAACAAATTCCGATTGGCTGGAAGATTACATAGTTTTTTCAACATCAGGCTGTTCATCTATGGACATACCCGGTAATAAAGGAGGACGTCCATCCAAAGTATTTGACGATTGCTCTCAGCGTAGTAAGCGTAGAAAAACAGAGGGCCTTCGACGTACATGTAGTGCTGGTAAGATTCGTTCTTTAAGCTCACTATAAAAATACAGTAATGTTTCGATTATATCAAGCTTATATATCGATACATGTATGCATATATCTGTGTACATACATATGTAGGGATATGTATCTATATATATATATATATATATATATATATATATATATATATATATATATATATATATATATATATATATATATATATATATATATATATATATATATATATATATATATATATATATATATATATATATATATATATATATATATATATATATATATATATATATATATATATATATATATATATATATATATATATATATATATATATATATATATATATAAACATGGAAATAAAAAAAATGTTTAGATACAATGATGATCTATAATTGAAGAAGTTTAACCATATCTATAAGGGGATGTGGGCCAATTCGGACCACTGGCCAATTAGCACCTCCAGCTGGCTGTCATGTAGTTCTGTTCTATCACAAATATTTTTCGGTTCTCAGTTTTCGTGTACGTGCGCTAAGAGCAAGTGTTGTTTCGGAGTGCTTTTTTTGAAAAATGTGTATGCCCAAGAACAAGATTTTTGTTCTCAACAAATCAAATGCACTATCATGATTATGGATCTGTCGGATAATATCTTTTATTTATAATATCTTGTTTTGGACGAGACTATCAACTGTTTTCGTTGAATCTGTGTGTGAATAATAGAATATGGGTTGGTCCAATTCGGACCTTTTGTCGTATATACGATCTGATACGCGATCGCAAAAAACCGTTTGAAAGGAAAGTGTGCGCAGTCGGTAGAGCTTTCAGTAAAAAATAAGATTTCGCAAATTGGTTGACATATTTTGACGTTATAGTTCATAAGCTATATTTAGGTAATTTGGCCCAGCTCTTACTTTTCATTGTAAATTTACTACGACGTTATATATATATATATATATATATATATATATATATATATATATATATATATATATATATATATATATATATATATATATATATATATATATATATATATATATATATATATATATATATATATATATATATATATATATATATATATATATATATATATATATATATATATATATATATATATATATATATATATATATATATATATATATATATATATATATATATATATATCCACAATTAGAAATTTAGTAAAAATTAAATAGGCCAAAATAGGAATTCATTTATATTGCAAAAATAAGAAATGGGTGGTCCGAATAGGAACAGGGTTGGGGTAATTCGAGCCTTTCATGTACTTTTGTACAGAATCATTTATACACAATACGGTAAAAGATCGGAAAAAGCCGCCTTAGAAAAAATGTGCGCAATTGATCAGGCTTTTAGGAAAAAATATATATTTGTGAATTGGTTGACATGTTCCAGTTCTATAACTCATAAACCCTTACTAGGTCCGATTTGGCCCAGTACCCCCTATATCATATCACTTTAATATGATTTAAGACCTCTCTTATTTAACTTTTGTTATATATGCAAAATATTATTGATTTTTTTTAACCACAATTTGAATTTTTTAATTTTTTTTCCGAACAAACAATATATAGGGTAAGGTGGAGCAAATCCGACCGTTGGGTAAACCCGACCCCCCTCTGTTACCGAAAATCAGAAGCACTACGCGAACTAATATCAATGTTGTCGTGTAGAGCATCGAAAATAATCATAATAGTGGTATGACAGCATTTTATTAGTCTACATTGAGATGCTCATACGACAAAAAGTGTGTTTTTACAACTTTTGATTTGACTTTTGTGCATCATTGACTACAGGATATTTCTGATTGTTAAAGTGATTGCATAAAAAATGTAAGTGGATTTAAATTCTTTTATTTAAGTCCTACAAAGTTCATAGATGAATTTAGTTTAACCTTTTTCATATATTTATTAATTGCATCGTAATGAAAAATGACGCGGTGGGGCAAATCCGACCTCTAAATAGTGGGGTAAATCCGACCGCTTTTTTGCTAAGAAAATTTTTATTTATCAAATTGAAATATATTTTTATTGTTATTATTTATTATTTTTACGCGAAATGGTTTATAATTACAAACGAAAGACACAAAAACGTGATGATTATGGTATTCGTCAAGCAATTGCTCCGATGGAAATGGGAATATCATTACGTGCTACTGCTCGTGATTTTAGCATTCCAAGATTGATATTGAACTCCATTTTCTTCATGTTACAATTCAATAAAACAACATACATTGATTTATCATTGGAAAACCATAAAATTTGAGTAATATCTGCACTAAATCAACCAAAAACATAGGGGGTCGGGTTTACCCCAGCATTTTTCAAAACAGCAAAAATGAACATTTTTGTAAAACGCTTGTATCTCAAGATATTCCGAAGATCCAAATAAAATGCTATATGCAGAAAGTTTCCCAGGAGTCTAACCTTTAATTTGGTATATAAAACCACTTGATCCGATGTAAAATGAGAATTTTACAGCCAAAACCATTTACTAGGTCGGATTTGCCCCACCTTACCCTATTGTAATTTCATTAGTCAACCCAAATCTATACATTGAAAATATTGCAATACTTCAACAAAGGATTAGAATTCCATAAATCACAGGTTTATTGCATTGTTTTTCAGGAGAATTGCTATTAGCCACGGAAATGGTAATGCGGTCCGAAGGTAAAAAGGAAACCGCGAATATGCTGAAAAAATGTGAACAGTTTTCTCAAATCTCAGACGAACAGGCTTTGGCTATCTTCGTTGATGCTAAACTAACTAAAGAAAAATATAATATTATTAGAGCTCCAGTTAAATATGCTTATCCGCCATATGACCGCATAACTGCGGCTAAGACATATTGTTATCCGTCAATGGAACACTTTAAAAGTAGTGATATATCGTGTACCGTTGATTTGCAGTCCCTGTTAGATCATACTTCCTTGCGGCTGCTCAAGCTTTTTGAAGTGACCAATAAGATTCCACATTTGGTTCAAAACGATTTAGTAGAGCTTATTTTGGTATCGAAATGGGGATGTGATGGCAGTTCTGGACTCTCAGAGTATAAAGCAAAATTCGTCAATCCGGACAGCTCGGATGCAAACGTATACTTATCGTCAATTGTGCCGTTAAAACTTTTGGCAGGCGAAACAGTGATTTGGGAGAATCCAGTTCCGTCATCAACAAGGTTCTGCAGATCTGTATCCATGAAGCACGCGAAAGAAACTGATGAACTGATCCGAATGGAATATTCAAAAATGAGTACACAGCTATCTTCGTTGGCTCCATTCCAAATAGAGACTGAGCATGCTAATATCAGTATAACATATGTGAACCATTGTACAATGATTGATGGTAAAACAATTAACGTTATAACGAATACTTCATCTGCTCAGCGATGCTATTTATGTAAGGCAACATCTTCGATATTCAACCAAATTGAAAAGGTAAAAGAATTACCCATCGTTGAAGATTGGTTGCAGTTCGGATTAAGCAGTCTCCACGGATGGATAAAGTTTTATGAATGTCTAATTCATATAAGCTATCGACTAAGCTTTCAGAAATGGAAAAAAACCGGCAATGTTGAAGAATTTAATATGACGAAAATACGTATTCAGAAGGAGTTTTTTGAGAAACTCGGTCTACATGTGGACAAACCGCGACAAGGATTCGGGAACAGCAATGATGGGAATACAGCTTCTCGATTTTTCGAGAACGCTGAAATTTCATCTGCTATCACTGGAATCGACGTTACACTGATTAAAAGATTTGAGGTTATATTGATATCAATATCGCAAGGATTAGCTATAAACGCAGAGAGATTCAGAGTGTACGCGCTAGCTACGGCTGAGCTATACGTTGCATTATACCCATGGTATTATATGCCCACAACTGTTCAAAAAATTTTGATCCACGGTCATGAAATAATCAATAAAGCTGTTTTACCCATTGGTAAACTTTCAGAAGAGGCGCAAGAATCGATGAACAAAGAAGTGCGTAGAATTCGTGAGCATAACATGTTTAAAGGAAACCGGGAAAGAACGATATTGGATGTGTTTCGTGGCCTACTTGTAGCTTCCGACCCAGTAGTATCGAGCTACAGGAATAGCAAACGAAAACTAAAAAGAGACTTACCAGATGAAGTTAAAGCTTTGTTGGAGCACGATGGTGATGAAAATTATAATTACTGAAGTTAAACGAGGAATAAGAGAAGATAAAAAAATATAAATACCAAAAAAATGCAAAACTAAAATGTTGTTTATCATTTCATCATATCAACCGGAAAGCAATAAATAATTCATTGTGTTGAACCCAACTCTGTGGGCATCGTAGCTAAAGTGTCATTTTTACTGCAACGTATCAGTTTTTCTAGTTTCGAATCCGTGAAAATATTAATCCCCAATAAAAATTTTGCTTTGTTTAATATTCTTCATATTATATTAAGGTTGGGTACGGTATTTGGACAACTTTTATTCAAGGAGGTATATACAATAATAATTATACTAATATTCATAACAATAATAACAAAAAAATATAATGATAATAATTATAATTTTGCCCCAAATAATGGATAACTACAGTGGCGTAGCCAGAAATTTGGTTTGGAGGGGTTTTTGATGAAAATCGCAAATTTTTTGAAAAAATCTTAAAATTTAATATGAGTTTGATAAATTATTGAAAACTCAAAAACATAAGTAGTCTAACAAACGTCATTCCAGTCTACAAACAAGAAGGATCAACATGGAACAGTTTTCAAACCTCTATAGATTATTTTCTTGTATAATATGTCAATGAAGTCAAAAATTGCGATCTTTTAAAGTGGGATAAATGATCTAAAAAATTTTCAACGTTCAAGATCACCTAATATAATAATCCTTGACTTTGAAGGTTTGACAACTTCGGGAAGTTATCAACATAAAACAGCGCCTGCTTTGATATAGAAATTTTAGTGATTAATTCTCATAGAGGTAATTATGGTGAAATAATTTTTCAAAAATATTAAGAGACATGGTGCCTTCAGCAAAGTTTTTGATAAGGTCATTTCAAACAATTTTGTGGAAAATATGAAGGCTACATGAATTCAACATATAGGGATTTAAATGGACTGGGCATGCTATATTTCTCCTTAGTGAAGAAAAAATTAGGTGAAAACTATTTTTTTCTGCGCTACGGATAAAATTGTTTGAAACAATCATTGCGAGTTGAGAACACAAAACCTATAACTAAATTATGAATGGATGGAACTGAAACTTGCGTTTCGACTTCATCTCATCAGAATCCGACACTAACTCTGTGGGCGGACTAAGCTAGCGCCGAATTGATGCTAGCTCCTGAAAATGGAATCACTCTTTGTGTTTTTGAGTCCTTTTAATATCTGGGAATTATTTGTTTTATATCCAATTCCCTTATTTTTTTGTAAGCTTCAAAGGCACCTTGAACGCAATGTGAATTTATTATTTAATTACCGCAGAAGAGATTTATCAAATACAGTAATTTCAGAATAGCTTGTTGTAAAGGTTTTCTACTACTAAATTTCGATACTCTGAATATGTGGGATATTTATGTCTTTGACAAAGTTGTTTGAAATAGCACTTTCGAAAACTTTGCTGGAGACATTAAGTCTCGACCCAAATTTGCTTGAAGAGTAATTCTTCTCTATGATTACTTCTAGGAGGATTAACCGTCAAAATTATTCTATCAGCAGATGAACAGTTTTACGTTTTGAAATTCTTCAATGTTACTTAACATCGAAATTTGGCAGTTTCGAATGAATGTGATCGTGACCGTTAAAAATTTATCGAGCATTAATTTTACTTTTCTTCATTAGTCAATCTCACAACTTGCAGTACGTAGCACACAAAATTTTAGTACGCCATTCATTGCATCCTATTAAGAGGCTATTCATATAGTTGATAATACAACAAAAATCCAATGCTCATAAAATCGATGCTGACCTGCTAGAGACAAAATTACATCAGCTTTCAACTAGTTTCTGAAATGTTATCCTTGTTGTTAACCATATTGAATTGTTGTCTAAACTCTACACAATCTAAAAAAATACATTTTCAGCAAATGTTGAAATGTATGCAAGTTTTCGGTAAACAAGCTTATGTTTTATATGCAATCAACCTATTCAAATTTAGATTCCCATTCGAAAAATTGTCACTAATCCATATTTTGAAGCATCTTTCCAAAAATGAGCTCATAATAATTCAGACAGTTATTTTATTTTACATTGAAGTAATTTGACAACTATGGGATTTTGGCTAAGAGATAAGTTACAAGATCCCCTTCCCACAATTTTTCAAAAGTTCTCATGACGCTTTAAACACAGTTCTCAATGTAGTGATCAGAGAATATTTTTCCAAAAATATTTTGTGGAATTTTAAATAAAATTTTTCAGTATCAATTATTTTTTTCAATCCAATTAATTTTGGTTTGGGGGGGGGGGGTTTAACCGCCAACCCCCCCCCCCCCCCCCCCCCTGGCTACGCACTGGATAACTAGGTTATTCGATCTATGATATTATGATGTATTGTTGAGTTTAGTTACAGATGTTGGGCTTATCACGTCAATCTAAGAAAAAAGATTTTTTTCATAAATTAATTTTGCGTCGCTGAACACGAAAACAATGTCCATTTTTTATCCAAACAAGCATTTTCGAGATTCTTCTGAAAACATGTTTTGGATAATCTATGCAGTTCTTTGTCAATATCTCATATAAACATCCCATCGATTATCAGATATACAGTAGTACACGCCCTTTCCAAAAATGTGCTATAAGTATAGATCATATATAAATATATCAAGGTTTCCGGCGATCAAAGTTTAACAAGTATAATTTTCGTCAAAGATTAGAGTTTTATCGTGAGATTTTTTCAACTTCTAGTTATTGGTAAATTAACTAAAACACAAAAAAAAATGCTTCAAAGAAATATCTATAACGCTTCGTTGAAAAAAAACATAATGAGTATTGCTTTTGTGCTTGGCGACCTAAAATGAACCAAGAAACTACTTTTCCTCGCACTTTATTTTTTTTTTGCAAACTAGTGTAATGCATAAAAATACTAAGAACATTTCAATAATACACAACATTTTATTTTTTGTATCTCAGTTAATCAAGCTTGTCACAAAGGCTTCTATCTGTGTATTGGGTATGGATTTGAAAATTTTCGTTCTAGCGTATCAATATTCAATATATTTATATTTAATGTGTTTAAATATCGAAACTATGGCTGTATCGACGAATGAAAAAATTATTTCGAATTATTGCATCAAGCAGTTTAGCAACCTGAAATTAACGAACTTCAACATAGAAATCTGCAATTACAAATATGAGAATATCGTGTAACAAATTTCCCATCTCATTTTTTGGGGATCTCATCTAGATTTCATAAAAACAATGTTCGATTGAAATAAAAATACATAACGTAATTCTATTCCAACAAATTTATCTTCAATTTCTTTCATGAGAGATATTCCAAACGAAGCAATGCACAATCTACCATGCGTTTCCTTTGAAATATAAAAAACCGTTTTTCGTGTTTTGCGCACCTAGGCGCAGGTAGCCACCTAGTTCAACGAAAAATAGACTTGATTTTGAATATCATGTAAAATAATAGATCGTTCCGAAACTTTTCAAAAAAAAGAATGGCAAACATTTCATTTCCCATATATATTTATTCTAGGGACAATCTACGACTTGAGCTTTGAAGTATCACAAAAAATTTAATATGCATTCAATTCTTCTGAAATTTTGAAAACATAAAATTGAATGTTCGTGCAATAATAAAAAAATATAATATCACCAAAAATCGACAATTTTTTCGAGGTTTTGGCCAGCCCCCGGCCACTGTGCACCGTGCTGGTACCCGAAAAATCCGCACACGGCCACCGCTGCCGAAAATGCATAGCGTCTACCGCTTATTGTAGTGCCCAGACGCTGCAGCCATGATCTTACCCGTTCGACATAAGAACAAAAACTGATTCAAACGGGTACGCGTCACCTCTATTTATAAACTAACCGTATATGGTTTAGTCACTTAGGTGCGAGTGTGTGCAAATGCCAACGTTACCGAAAATCGATAGCGCTTATTGCATCGCCCGGAGACGACGTTGCTCGTGTGGGATAAGAGCAACAACTGATTTAAACGGACATGCGTTGCTTCTATTTATGACTTTTCGTGTTTCATTGAGCAACTAAGCTGCCCTCTTTTGACGGCTGTGTCTGAGAAATCTGCCTCACGAATGGTATTTTTCCCGTTTTTTGTGAACTTTTTAATTTTACCAATTTCCAAAAGTCTACTTTTATTGGGGAGATAATAAATTATTACCAATATTTAAGTTAGGTGTTTCTGAATCGGTTGGTGTATGAATGATTAAAATCCATCTAGTAATATCGGAGTTATAAGCGTGCAAACCTTACATAGTTTCGTTACATGGGAGATAGTTTAGATTTTAGAATGACACCTAGCCCCAGATAGTGGAGTAAGACATTTTTAATGTCAAAAACATGAACGATTAACGCAAAATATAAAGAGGAAGAGCACTATCTCTACTGAAGCAGTACCTAACGGTTGCCACGGATGGATGAGGATTGCGAGAAACAGGCATAGATTTAGTCGGTTTTTTTGCGCAAGGTTCTTAAAAGTTACTTCCAGAACCGAGTGCTGGTCTACGAAACGAACATGTAGTAGAGGTCAATTAGGGTCGCGGAGGGAGTACCTCAGGCCTCCATATTTGCCCAAACGCTCTGGGATATAATGAACAGCGGAGTGTTAACACTGGAACTGCCCAGGGGAGTTGAAATCGTCGGCTTTGCAGGCGACGTTGTTCTGACGATAATCGGCGAGACCCTCGAGGAAATGGAGATGTTGACGGCAGAAACAATAGACATCGTGGAAATCTGGATTGCTAACGCTAAGTTGCAGCTAGCTCACCACAAGACGGAGGTAGTGCTGGTCAACAACGGTAAAAAAAATTCAGCTCGTCATGATCAGCGTCGAGGGACACTAAATCCCACCGATGCGTGCACTGAAGCACCTGGGTATGATGGTCGACGATTGATTAAATTACAACAGCCATGTCGACTATGTATGTGAGATGGCTGCGCGGACCACTAATGCATTGACAAGGATCATGCCGAACATTGGAAGAACAAGACGCAGCACGAGACGTCTCCTGGCGAGTGTCTCATCCTCGATGCTGAGGTATGATGTACCGGCCTGGGCTGCTGTGCTGAACTCAAAGCGGAACCGGACGAAGTAGACAAGTACGTTTCACCTAACGGCTTTTCGTGTCGCGAGTACGTACAGAACGGTATCGTCGGAGGCGGTATGCGTAATTGCCGGCGGCATGATCCCTATCTGCATTACCCTGGCTGAGGACATGGAATGCTACCAACGATGGAATGCATGAAATGCAAGGAAACTGGTCAGAGCGGACTCGTTGGCTAAGTGGCAACAATATTGGGACAATGTCGAGAAAGGAAGGTGGGCCCACCGACTGTGCTTCATGTGTTGGCTTGGGTGCATAGGAAGAATGGAAAGGTGAACTTCCATTTGACGCAGTTGTTGTCCGGTTACAGATGCTTCTGGAAGTATATGAATCGATTTGGACATCCTTCGTCACCTCTTTGCCCGGAGTGCATGAACGTGCAAAAGACACCGGAACTTAGGCCTTCGAATACCATAGGTTCGAAGCAAATTCGAAGGGGTAACAGTTGTGACAGTTGACAATATCGTCGAAGATATGTGCCAGGACTAGCAAATATGAGATGTTGCGAACAGATTAGTTACAAGTATACTCTCCGAGCAGAAAAATTGGCGAAGGGACCAACAAAGTAGCGCTTCCGGCTCGAAAGCCGCCATGAACTAGAAATTGGGTCTCGGGAGGAATTCCGCCGCCGGAGAACTCTCCGCCGGTGTAGAGTAGGTCCACCGCAGGGGACCAGTTGAGAAGTGCGCGACGTAGCACCCGGTCGTCGGGGCACCAATCAACGGGACGTCAGAATCCACTGGAATCGTCCGATCGACCTCGACATCCAACCGAGTTGCTCGCGAGTAAGCTAGATCCACGGCCGGGGGTTAGAGCGAGTAGATAGTGTCAAACAACTAGCAGTGGTTCGTTGCGGCGCCAGGGAACCGGAGGCTACGCTCCTCCCGGAAGCGCTGGACAGATATCGGCACCTACTGGCTGACCCGTTGTGTAGACTAGGTGCACCGCTGGGGACCAGATCGAATAGATCGAGGCGAAGCGGGGAGCTAAATGGCTCACTGAAACGAACATAAGTGCGGGGTAGAAATTTACGACCCGGGAATTCGCAGTAGGATAGATTCGTTGCCGAGGACTATCCGATTAACTGGAAGCCAATTAACTCACGAAACAAACTCTGGTACCGAGAGAAATTCCGCTGCCGGAAAACTCTGTCGGAGTAGGGTAGTTCACCGCCAGATAATATCCGAGTTGATCTCGATAAAGCTGAGAGCTAAATGGCTCAAGGAAGCTGGTATCCCCCCCCCCCCCCCCTCTAGGAAGTAATACGAAGTAGTTTCATGGGGAAGAAAAGCGATAAAAAATAAAGCGTGTTTTTAGTGGTAAGGCACGAGCGCGAGTCCAACACTGTGCCAATACACTACAGGCCTGCCTTTTGAAGCTTTCAAACTTTACTATAAAAAGCCAACATACAGGCATTGTCCTACTGCGAGGGAGTCTTGCTAAGATATGGTGGGGTTTGGATTGGGCTCTGCTAAACCTCCAAAAAAGATCCATAAGTACGAAAGTAGCTCCGTCGAAGCGAGTGCCACCTCTTCAAAGATCCTAAAATTTCAGTAATCAAATATCTTAGCAATAAAAGCACTCTGGCTCAGCCATACGGCACATCAAGATCGACGCCAGTAACATCCTGATTACAGCATACAGCCATGGCGAACGTCAACGGACAGCACGCAGATCACGAATTGGACGGCGAGTTTGGGCTTACAGGCGTGCTGAGTAAGGAAGAGTGACACCGACTTGAAATGGCGAGTGGGCTAACAGCAAGGTTGTCTCCCGCCAAAACCTTGGCAGGTCTCCGGATACATTCAAAACTCTTCACCATATAGTTAATGGTACTAGGTTCTGAACACTACTCCTCATGAAGGATAGTGTCAACCCTAGCATGACCTTCTTGCTTGCATTAATAACCATGGGATCATAAGAGGCGACTACGTACAACGAGTGGGAATAGCGGCCTGGAATTGGGACCCAATAAAATGGAGAACAAATAAGAAGTTCATCCATACAGATGAGGCAGGCGTGGCGAATCCGTTCGCCAGAGGTAGTTTGGTGACGTCACCACCACCAGTAGCAGCTGAGGTTATTTAGCAAGTGCAGGAAGAGGAGAGGCATCAGCAACAACAGCCAGAGCAGAGCGGGATGAGTGACACCCCACATAAGCCAAAAGACAGCGTAGTACTTGGTGGAGGAGCTCCTCAGGTTTGTGAATGCTTGAAACAACGTTCATAAGGACATTAGGGAAATGATTCTCAGAATCCGAAAGGCGGTAGTGTCTACCGTGAAGAAGTATGACACGGCGACGCGAAGGGCTGATGTTACTGAGCGAGCATTGGCGTCGACTAAGATTACCATACTCCAGAGAAGAGAAGTACCACTTAGAACAAAAAAAATCACGAAAGTTCTCACAAAAGCGAATCGGATTTGTTGCTGGTTTTCCTTGCTTTGATTTGAGAGTGCACCCGTATGACGTTTCAACTAGTATAAATTTTAAGACTGGCTCGTATAAATCGTTCCAGATAGTACGGTCGAGATTCGCTAAAGCGTACAGTAAATAACAGAAATGTATTATTGCATTTCGTATCATAGATTTTACTTTTCTGATTGATATTATGTTTATTGCTAAATCTAATCATTGAACGCTCGTTTTCTAAAACGACATTATCTGTTATTTTTGCGGGGCGTCCAAAGAATCATCCAGTTTCAACGGAATGTTCTCTAATTATCTGGGTCCGACGGGAATGCTTTTATTAATTTGGCACATTGAAGAGTAACTCGTAAGGAACCTTTACTAAGCAACACATGATTGCAGAGCCCTCTTCCTAAGTAGTGGAACGTGATCTTCCGCATGGGTGGTGGATTTTTCCATTTGTCATAATTTGTCGTCAAAATATTACTTGTGATAATTAAGCTGAAGAAGTAAACTTTTTTTGAATTCCAATCCAATGCAGTGAAAGCTAATGTAAGTACTTAAGGTCACAAGAGCACTTAGCACATATTAGGGAATCCAATGGAAGATTTTGTCGTGACAATTCAATTTTGTTAAAAAATATTTGTAATTTTGCGAACAAGAAAATAAAAAAAAGTTCGGCAATACGTCAGCTGCATCAGAACAAATCGAAAACAGCATATGGCTTAGTGATCCAATTAACGTATACAATCTCGCCATCGTCGGAACAGCATTTGAGTTGTTTTCTCTAACAGTCTAACTATTTTTAAATTTATTTTAGAAAAATTCTTTAACTTGGCTGCTGAGTAACTGATAAATAATTGCTTCTCGGTACGCAGATCTGAAAAGTGTGTAACAGCGTTGTCACAAGTACAGATTTATCTAGAAAGGTAAAGGTTTAGTATCGAGTATTTTTGGTACAGATTCTGTACGATACGGATAACATATTTTTGTAAAAACGTACAGATTTTTTTTAACATAACAAAATAATTTAACACTGCGATGAATACCAGTAAACAGGTTGTAAATGTTGAGTTAGACCGCTGACAGAGTGATGGCGAGAAACTGAACTGGAGCTAGCACTGACATTAGGATGCGCGATTCGAGAAACTTGCTTGCAGCAAATCAAAGGATTGATGTCAAAATAGATCTGTTACAGTACCGGGAGAAACTGGAAGTACTTCTCATTTTCTACTTCTAGTAGCAAACCGAATTAAAAATTAGCAAGTTTTTTTGTTCCTGTTTGCTACGGAGCAGCTAGGAGCAAGAAGGGTGTATTGAAACAAACCTAATGAAAGCCAGGTGGATCTGCGCGGATTGCTTGCGTTTATTGTGATAGGCCGCTTACAGAGTGGCGGCGAGAAACTGTGTAGGGGCTGGTACTGACAGTAGGATGCGAGATGCTTGAAACCTGCTTGCAGCCTACCCGGATAGAATTTTACAATAGCATTTACCCTACAAATATTCATAAAACAATAAATATTATAGTTTCTACTGTTTCAACATGGTTCGACGCAGCGTTCTCGCAGTAGATTTACAATAAAATTTCAGGTAACGATCAGTTTTACTGTCCAGAAAAAACTGATACAGTAAATTCGCATTAAAGTTGACTGTTTTCGAGAAAAAAAAGTATGAAGAAAAATCAATTTTTTTGATGTTAAGATACATAACCACCCCCTTTTCTATGGCAAAAATCGATTTTACATTGAAATTTACTGTAGAAACGTTAAAGTTTATTGTTTTTGCGTGGTAGCATAACACTAGAATTTACTATAAATTATTGTAAAATTACTGTACTGTCACAGTGAAAATCATGGTTTTGTTACCGTATAATTCTATTCGGGTATCAAATGGAACCTATCAGAGTAAAAGTAGGTAACCGGTGCAGATCCGCTCGGCTTTCACTTTGACATCATCTCTTTGGTTTGCAGCAAGCAGGTTTCTCGCATTATAATGTCAGCCTTAGCCCCAGCTTAGCTTCTCGCCGCCACTCTGTAAGCACCCATAGAGTACTTGACAATCTGTAACTGTATTAGTGTGTTCAACGATTTGTTTTCCTCCACCTTAACGACGCTGAATCCTTCTGGATGAAGGCTCGACACGTCAATCGTTTGTTTACCATTTATCTGTTAGTGTCATTCCAATCTAGCACGAGACCTGTCAATGTCTTTCCAATCGAGCACTTGTCAAATGTTGCAATCTGATGAATGAATTTTGGAAAGTATTGTGATAGTGAGTTAAAATATTTTGAATAAATTTCTGTTTCGAATCTCTAAGGCAAGGTAAAACACAACTTTTATCATTACAGTGCCTTCTAAAAGTTGCATCAACCATTGCAGCTATCCGCAATGTTGTTATTTTCTGGTAAACCACCGAATCAGACCCATTCCGCACGAAGGTCGTAGTTTACCAGGAAGCGAAAAAAAGCAATGTTTTTAAAACCGGCGGTAGTTTTATTGGTACAAAACTTCACACAACACTTCATGATGAAGAAATTATCGACGTTGCAACTCTGTGGTGCTAGTTTGCGGAAAATAATGTTGCCAAACCATTTTATTTAGTTGGGATAAGATGGCGAGTCTTTAGTCGAGTTCAGTAATTCAGCATCTTTACTCATCCTGTCATAAGTGGAGAAAAACAAATCGAAAATAGCTTTTCGGTCGGAATATTTTCATGATGAATCGCCCCGCATAAATGTGTACCATATGCCAACCATTGCATCAATCGTTTCAAAACCATTTTCAATATTCGTTCGTTCAACAATAGATTAACCATTGCCTAGTATCATATCGAACATAACCAGTGTCGTTTTTCCATACTCGACCATACAAACAACGGGTTGTTAAGAACAGTCACCATACCAAAATGTGCTGTTTTCCATATACATTTTGACAACATACCATTCAAGAACCATACAGATTATAGTGGCATGCATATTTTAGGTCTAGCGATGGATAAAATATTAGCTGGAGAATAAAACCTCTCCCCCTTCACATTTAAATTCTATCTATTGATGAAATATTATTTTGCACTCGCCATCTTCTTAAGAATGCTTCGTTGACACTAAGTGGACTGATACTTTATCCAATTGAGCTATCTCCGTAATATTGTTAGACGAGGATTTTTGACCATTTTAAACTACAGATTTTTGGAGCGTGGTAAACAGATATACGAATAACAAAGCCCACCAGAGCAATATTAACCTCTGGCGCCAAAGGTCAATGCAGTATACAAATCTTCAATATAGGATACACGGAAGGTATTGGAAATGGTAACTAAAATAGGTATGGTAGTATAACAGTTAAATTATAATGGTGAAATATATCAGTAGTATTCCGAATATGGTGAGCATTATACGAATAGTTTGGAAATGGTTCCGAAGATTTCTGGAATGCTATTTATTTATACGGGTCCTAATTAATCAGTATTGTATGTATCTGGAATAAGTTTTACGGCGGCGTAGATCATGACAACACCATTGAAAAAAATACTTTAAGCGAGCTACTTCAAATGTTTAAATTGACTGACAGTTTTATATATGACAGTTGGCGGAAAACAAACCTCCAATTAGTGTGTGCGTGAAATGATTTGCATAGAACTCTATAGGCTTCATTTGATTTGCTGAATCCAGGTTTGCCACATCTCGAATCCAAATCCACATTCACAAATTTTTCTTTAATGTCGCAGATTTATTTAACAATTAGGCAATCCATGAGACGTGTTGCTGATTATTTCTTGATTGTTTCTTCTGACGTTACTCCGCACTGCTGGGCACAACGTCCGACAAAACCGTTGATTCTATCCAACATCCAACGAATCTGAACTAATGAAAGATGTTTGTCTGACGGGTTTTTTCTGTTCGCAGGAGTAAAGCAAATCAAACTTGTTGACAAAACCCACCACTGAGTTGCCAATCAAACGTCTCATAGATTGCCAAATTTTTGGTCACAGTTTCTTTTATTCAGCAGACAGATTTTGAACATTTTTATGAAAATTTCACCGATTTCCACTAATTTTTGGAAATATTTCAATTTTTCATATTTTTTTGGAAATTTTACACAGATCTTCCTTCTGTTTAAAGCAAAACAGATGGCTAAAAGATTTTCTAGACTGAAACACAGCTTCCAATGTGGCCCTGGCCGCAGCTCAGCTTAGATTAAAAACAAAATTACAACGAGAATTTGAACTGGAGCTGATTTTGAAATTACCCAGTTAAATACTCTGGAATTTTGACTGGTTTTTGGCGAAATTTTATCGCAAATGAAATAACTGATTCCGAGTCGGAATTTTTGATTTTTCGCAGTCAAATATCAGCATCAGCGCCAACTCAGTATATTACTATCTCGAATGAAAAATAATTATATAAAATAATTTTGTTTGTCATTGTGTTAGTACAGAATACGAAAAATTTTCAACTCCCAGTGCAGATTTAATTGTGGCAACACTGGCGAGTAGTCAGACCGATTGTCGTTTGCATTTTTCATACGAATTAATCCGCTGAGGTTTTCGAGCCTATCATGGTTTACAGACCTTGGTGACATTTCCTAAAAATTGTAATGCGACGTTAAATCCTTGAAAAGGTACTCATGAGAATTTATACAAAGCAGCCTTTAATATTAAAGATTGAAAATAATTAAAAACTAATTTCCTCTACTTTTATTAGGACCAAAAAACCTGGAAAACGAATCCTGGAAAAGGAAAATGGTTGGCTATCAAAATGCTGTTTGTGTTTAAATTTAATATCCTTATGTGGTGGTTCTCAAAAGAAAGGACATACAATAACCCTTGGGAAGATATCCATTGAAAATCTTTCTTGGTCAGTGCACTAAGAATGAACTATGTAGTTAAAAGTTTCGATATTTAAACGTAAATATATGCTTACATACTTCTACATTAAAACTTTCGTTTTTCGATGGAAAAGGATAGGTTAATATTTAAAGTAAAATATCCGTTTGTAACCCAAAAACGCAGTCAATGTTTGAAAGATGGGTTAATTATTGCATGACAATTTTTATTTGGAAGAACATGTTCTGACCACTTGTCGGATTATCGGGGATGAATTTGCTAGACATTTTATACCAGTAACCTCGTATAATTTTTAACTAAAGTGTTGATTAACAGTGTATTTTGCAGGGCTTCGACACCACGTGCCGCTAGTGATTTTAAAAAGAATTGTGAGAAGTTTTGATTTCGAGTGGCCCTTCTCTTCTCTGCATACTCCTAACCCCGCCGAAGTAGGAAAAGGAGAAGCTTATTGGAGTCGAGAACGTGCCAGAAGGAACAGAAGCAGCAGCACCAACAAGAGCCGGAGCCAGTGATGTACCAAATCGGGTTTTTATAATTTTGAGGAAAAACCCAAGGTTTTTTCCCGGTTAAAACGGTTTTTTCGCGGGAAGATTGGGTTTTTTGCATTTTTTGATATTTTGGTAATTGAACATTAATGTATTGTTATCCAAACATTTTTATTTTATTTATGAGCATTATTGTCATAAAGTTTTGCATGTATATGAATTCTGAATGGTTTTCTTCGATTGAATCATTGTTATAGCGGTGATCCAACATTTTTTACAAATATTGTGGTTAAATAAGTGATAAATTTTTTCAATGTTTGGTCTAAGTCGATTGTGTTTCTTACTGTGAATCCACCTAAACGAACTAAACATTTTTTGAACTGTTGCTGATGTAGTTGATGCCGAAAAAATTCGGATTGTGATTTGTGAGAGTTCTGATTACGGTTCATACTAATGACGAATGTCAAGGCCACTCGCGTTCTGCATATGACTCACTTTTCATCGAACTAAATAGGTATTTTCTAAATTTTGTGTGAATATTGAATACCTACCTCATTTCGCTAAAAGTATAGCAACCCCTAAAATGAGTAACAAGCAGAATAAAAGTAGTTTTGGGCATCACACGATTATTCTAATTTTCACTTGTCAGAATAACAATGACTATTGTTCCCAGTATTATATGAAACCAGTTGGAATATGGAATGGGCCGAAATTAAAGTCGCAGGAACAGAAAATGCTTCGTAAAACCCGTATTAAATATAATAGAATGTGAAAATTGAATTTAAACTTCAAGTTTCAAAATTGGACAGGAGCTTTTCGAATATGTCCTACAGAATGAAAACCGTAAAAAAGTATATCCGGTTCTTACAAAGGACTTTACTTTATCCAACTTTTAATCTTGAATGTAACGTTGTACGGAATTTCCTCTGAGCGAATTATACTGGAGGTTCCTCCTTGCCGACTTTTTCGGGTGAGAATAAGCGATTGTCATGCTCAAGGATCTCTGTCCGATTTTTACGCTTGATGTTTATATTCGATTTTTACAT